>NW_027491713.1:0-600000 GCF_021521415.1 Bidens hawaiensis
GAGTAATCTCCTTATGTCTGGAGAATAGACTAAGTGTTCTGTGCGCATCACTTTGTGCGCATAGCTTTCTGCGTGTAGGACATTTCTTTGCTGCGGGTAGGTGCGTAACCTTCTCGCAGTTGGGGATATTGAGTTTCATTTGTAGATTCTCCAGGTGGTCTTGGTATTTCAACATAGTGATCAGTCATGTTGAAGTCAATTCCATCTTGGAGCTTCAGACAAACTAGCTCTCAATGTTCCCGCCATGCGGGGAGGTTAGTTCCCTTCCGCACGCGCATAAACGATGTAGGATGCACCCGCCTTAGCATCATGCGGGATGGTCAACCCATAGACAACATAACGTTTAAGTTACATGAAAACATAAAGCCAAAACATTCGCGCATGGCGCATATAACATAGGCTCACGCTGGTTCTTAACATGGTGCGCTCAGCGCAGGTTGCACATAACAAATGCACGCGCTGACTAACATGGCGCGCTCGCGCAGGGCGCACATAACAAATGCACGCGCTGACTAACATGGCGCGCTTGCGCAGGGCGCACATAAACAAATGCACCGCGCTGACTGACATGGCGCGCTCATATTTACAATCACCTAATTATTAGGTTGATTACTTAGTTTAAGGATTGGAATTTACCGGGTGTCACAAATCTAGTGCTAAGTCCAAAGGTGGACAAACAAGCTCACACAACAGAGCAACACTGGAATCGGCCACAACGATTTTTTTCATTTTAAGGCAAACGTGTTTTAATTGTGGCATTCCCGGTCACATTGCTAGAAACTGTTCACGTCTCCTGTATGTCCCATATTACAGACGCCACCAGAGAACTATGCCTCAAAATACCTACAAGAATTTTAACTCAAATAAAACGAGGTATTATAAGGCAAAGCCCTCTGATGGTGATTGTAGGAGAGACAATGCTGACAAGTCAAGTTCCCATCAGACCATGCCTAATTCGGTTCAAAAGTGGAACAGAAACTCGGTTTCAGCTCCGAGACCCAAGTGGGCCTCAGAATTGAAATCGGTTAGAAGGTCAAAGTCAAATGTGTCTTCCGTCCGCAAACCAGAGACAAAGCCAACCATTTGTACAAACAACAAGGTTTTAAAACCTAAATCCAAATGGTTGCCTAAATCTCCGGTGACCAAGTCATCAAAACCTTCCTGTTCGATCTTTGATAATCAGGAAGACATGTTATGGAAACCTGTGACACGTTTGAATAAGTCAGGCCTACCCAGAACGACTTTGGACTGGGTACCTAAAACTAACTAGTCTCGCACATCGTACAGGAACAGTTATGGAGGAATATCATCAGGCCGTGGTATGTTGATAGTGGCTGTTCCAAGCACATGACATGGGACATCTCTTAGTTGCACGACATTCAAATTTTTAATGGAGGGTATGTTTCCTTTGTGGGAGGAGAGAAAGGAAAGATTACTTAGAAGGGTACTATGAGTCATGGTGTTCTCAAGTTTGAAAATGTAAATTATGTTCCAGAGTTAAAACACAGTCTGCTCAGTGTCTCGCGGATTTGTGACAAAGGTTTCTCAACTTATTTTTCCAACAAAGAGTGTTTGATTCTGAAGCCTGGTATCATCATACCAGAAGATTAGGTACTTGTTCGATCTCAAAGAAAAGACAATGCGTACTTGATTGACATGAACAAAAATGTTCCTGACGAAATTACATGTTTGTTCTCAAAAGTGTCAAAACACAATTCCATGCTTTGGCATCGTTGTCTTGGTCATGCAAATGTTAAAACCCTAAACCTTCTTGCTAAAAACATAGTCCGTGGTATGCCTGTTAGAGATTTTGTGACAATTGAGAAATGTGTGGCTTGTGCTTTAGGCAAACATGATCGCAAATCACACAAGCCAAAGCTGATCAATACGATTTCCGTTGTTTTTCAACTGCTTCATATGGACTTGTTTGGTCCGGTTCATGTTCTGAGTATCTCTCGCAACAATCATTGTTTGGTTATCAATGATGACTACTCACGCTTCACTTGGGTATTCTTCTTGTCAAATAAAGGTGAAACTATAGAATTGATCAAGCGATTTGTAGTGCTTATGGAAAATCAACTGAATCTGAAGCTCAGGGGAATTCGCTGTGACAACGGTAAGAACTCAACATTGAATTACCTTTTGTGCCGAGAAGGGAATACTTAAACGGTACAGCTCAGCTCGTACTCCACAACAAAATGGTGTTGCTGAAAGACGGAATTGTTCTTTGATCGAAGCTGCAAGAACTATGTTGTGTGATTCAAAGTTACCGTTGTTCTTTTAGGCTGAAGTGGTCAACACTGCCTGTTATGTTCAAAATCGGGTGTTGATCAACAAGTCACAGATGAAGACTCCCTATGAAATTGTTTATGGTCACAAGCCTACTGTTGCACATTTTTGAGCCTTTGGTTATCCGTGTACCCTATTGAATCTGGAATCGACACCAAATCTTGAAGCCAATGCAGATGATTGTTACTTTGTTGGATATGCTAGTCGCACTGCCTATAGGGTCTACAACAAGGCATCGAAACAAATCGTCGAATCTTATCATGTGTGCTGGCTAGAGGAGATGGTCCCAACTAGTTATTCGATTACAACAAACTGTTCAAAACGTTCAATGTGTTTCCAGTAGCTGATGCAGAAAACTCGTGTGTAGGGACTTCTAGTACTGCTGATGATGAAGACAACATTTCTACTGATGTTCAAAAGTCTCCTATGCTGAGTGTCGACCCCTCTAAGTCTTTGAACACTACTCAGCCATTATCTGAAAATCAAGAAGAAATTGTTACTGAGACAGTGTCCACACAAGAGACTTCCGCAGCCAATGCTTCACCTATTGAGGAGGAGAGTGCCATTCGTTAAATTTTTGGTAGCACTCTATTCCCTGATGTCATACCAAATGAGTATATTGCTAGTACCTCGTTCTCGCATAGAACTGCGGCATCTGGATGGAAGAACCCTCTCACTAAAATTCTTGAAGATCCAGCAAATATACCAGCTAACTGTTCTGTTCCCGATCAATCCATTCCGACAAGAATTCAGCGGGATCACCCAATTGAAAATGTTATTGTTCCCCTTGAAGATGGCGTTTCAACCAGAAGTCAGACAGGACCTATCAACAATTGCTTGTATTCCTGATTCATCTCTTAGATTGAGCCTAAGACTATTGAAATGGCTTTGCAAGAACCAAGCTGGGTAGCCACCATGCATGAAGAACTGAATCAGTTTGAGAAACTCAAAGTTTGGAGGTTAGTTGAGTTGCCCGCTGGGAAGAAATCTATGGATATGAGATGGGTTTTCTTAAAAAGCAAGACGATACTGGGGTTATTGTTCGAAACAAAGCGCGGCTTGTGGTTCGTGGTTTTCGTCAAGTTGAAGGTTTGGATTATACTGAGGTGTATGCTCCAGCGGCTCGTCTTGAGGCCATTCGGATTTTCTTGGCATATACATCCTATATGAGGTTCACGGTTTATCAAACGGATGTTAGGACAGCGTTTTTGTATGGTGAAGTGAAGAAGGAGATTTATGTGGATCAGCCACCGGGTTTTGTTGATCCCAAGCATTTGTTGCATGTCTACAAGTTGGAAAAGGCTCTCTATGGCCTTCCTCAGGCTTCTCGGGCATGGTAAGCGACGTTGACGGCTCATCTTCTAGAGCATGGGTACAAGCGAGGAACCATTGATCAGACATTGTTCATTAAGACTGTTGGAAATGATCTGATTTTGGTTCAGATTTATGTGGATGACATCATTTTCGGCTCTACCAGCACTGCTCTCTATTCTGAATTTGAAGGAGTGATGAAGAAAAGATGAGTTCGTTGGGGAAGATGACGACATTTTTGGGTTTGCATGTTCGTCAGAGCTCAACAGGTGTCTTACTACATCAAGGGATATACGTCGAGGACATGTTGGCTAAGTTCGAGTTTCAAGATTCCAAGAGTGCATTGACTCCTATGGCAGAAAGACCTCTTCTTTCATCAGATCCAGAAGGGAAACCCGTAGATCAGACGTACTATTGATCGATGATCGGATCCCTAATGTATCTCGCTTCCAGTCGCCCGGACATCATGTTTGCAGTTTGTCAATGCGCTCGCTTCCAGGCTAATCCTAAACTTTCTCACTTAACTGCTGTTAAATGTTAGAGCATAATGTCTATTGCTAGGGTCTTAGATGTATTAGATATGATTGTCTAGAACTAAAACGTCAAATGTATAGTTTGTGTTTGCTAGTCAACGCATAAGTCTTCAAGTCAATGCATATCATATGCAGCGTATATGAGATACGCCGTATATCATAGAGCTTGTTCATGTTTCCTATAAATAGGGGACTTATGCGTTATTATGTAGACTTTTGGTGAATCTTAGAGTGAGAGAGTAGAGAGAGAAAGTTTCTACAAAGTCATATCTTGTAATCTTTGAAGTTATTAATGAAAAGAATGCTTAATGTTTACTTGTGATTGTTCACTCTCAATGGATTCCGCACTTTGAGATACAAGCTGTAACACATAGAGATCCTAATTGTTGAATACATCAGCATGTCGTCCCCTTCCAAGTGGTATCAGAGCTTTTTGGCTCGTTACTAGCTTGAACAACACAAGTTTTAAAAGTTTTTGTCTCTATCTACTAATTCAACCATCAAAAGTCCTTCAATTTCTCACAAGACATTCCTTACCTATCCGTGACAAATCATTCAAGTTTACACTCAACTCCTACATCATTTGAACCTCCAAATTACCAAAATTCCAAAAAGATGTTGTTTTGCGGATATGTCATATCAGCGCATTTGTTCTTCACGTATAACATATCCGACGTACAATATATACGGCGTATATGTTATAAGGTGAAAAACATATATGTTGACCACACCTTATACGTTGACCTCCATACATATTTGTTGACCAAGAGCAGAAGTTATACGTTGACCTCCATACATATCCGTTGACAAAGAGCAGAAGTTATACGTTGACCTTCTTTGACCAAAATGGAAAACTTTAGTGCGTTTGTGTCACAGCCTTCTGCATTTTTTGCAGAACATTAATCTCGAGAATGAAATGGGAACATCAAATAAGCCACCTAAGCTTCTCCGTATGGAAGATTATCCGTCTTGCATGGCGAGTGCAATCAGAAGAGCATAGAGATTCAAAGAAATTACTGGAAAGAATGTGCGTGATGGAACAACTTTGAAATTAGGTTTTGATAAATCTAAGGTGCGATGTTTTCACTGTAAGGAGAAAGGGCACTTCAAAAGAGAATGCACTAGTAAGAATATGGAAGATAATGCTTCTAATCCCTTTGGACGTGATTACTACAAACAAGCTATATATCATCGTCCAGAGGGTGAATCTTCAAAAGGCAAGAAACCAACTGAAGCATCAACATCACAACAGAAAGCAACTACTGCACAAACAGATGAGGGTTTTAATTGGAATTCAGTGTTCCAAGCAAATGTAGCTGAGAGGGTTGATGAAGAAAAAGTAGAAGCTGAGAATGTGATTGTTAATGAGTTTGTGAATGAGATAGTGGATGAGTTGGTAAAGGATGAGGTGGTTGAAGATCAAAGTGTGGATGAAAGTGACAAAGTTGAAGCAGAGGATGATCAAAATTCTTCTGATGATGAACTTCCACGAACATATGATAAACTTCATGAGGTTCCTTCTGATTATTTGATTTCATTATTTCCACCTGATATCATAGAAAGTTTTGTAGGTTGGTTTAACGGTGAAGAAGTACCTCATGGAATGATTGACTTTGGAGATGATGAAGATGAGGTGATTTCAGAAGTCAAAATATCAGAAGACAAGGAGGAATCAGTTGAGTTAAAAGTGGAGTTTGTTGAAGGTTTGGTTACAGATAAAGATTCTGAAACTTCAAGTGAAAAATGTTCTCCAACAGAACAGGCACTCATGGCACATCAGGTAACTCTAAACTCAAATGTATGTGAAAAGTGCGAATTACCATGTAGTGAGTGTGATTTCAAAACTCTTGAAATTAAAGAGTTGAAAAAACATTATGATCAAGCTTTGATTGATCTTAATAAGGTTAATGAGGCTTATATGAAATTGCAAAAATGTTAAAAGAATTTGTGGGCAAGTATTCAACAAAATCAAAAGACAATTTCAATGTTAAAACATACTGTGGAAGATAAACAAATTGTCATTAACAGACACATTGATGAGAATGCAGCTCTCAAACTTGAGTTGCAAACACTCAAGATTGAGACAGAAAGAGTAAACCTGAATTAGTGAGTTATGCTGCTTCATCTTATGTTCTTGATCACATTATGCCTGGAACCAAAATCAAGGATAATGTGAACAAGAATACAAAATCATGTGGTGATTATCATGCCGTGCCTCCACCAATGTGAAATGCTTATATTCCAAACAAACCTAAGGGTTTGAAAAAGGCACTGAATGTGGAAATTAAAACTCCATTGCATGATAAAAATGTGTCTGATAATGATGAATCTGTTGACACTGAAAAGATGGAGAATCATAGTTCTGAGTGTGATATGTCAACCGGAATCAAAGTTGCAGAATCAGTTTCAACTGAAGAAAATGTTGTTGAAAAAGAAAATCATGTTGATTCGAAGAGATTTGCTAAAACCAGTTTTTATTCATAGCAATCTCATCGGGTCAAGCCAATTGATAAAATTGTGTTTGTGCATGGTAAGACCTCGGAATCTGAAAAAGAAGCAATTTTTAAAAATCAATCTAACCGGGTGTTTTATCAACAAAAGGAAGAGCGTGAACAATCTGAAATGACATCTCAAGTTAACAAGTTTGTTGACCGGAGACGTTGTTTTTGTTGTAATGAAATTGGACATGTTTTCTATGCTTATCCCAATCGATTTAAGAATGATCATGCTCCATCTCAGAAGTCTAACACCAAGAAACCTGGTCTACGTTATGTTTGTAAAAAGAAACCGGTGATTGTTTCTGAAAATGTGAAAATTCTTAAACGTGATGAGTTTGTTAAAACTAATGTTGAAAAGAGTGTTAAAACTGATGTTTAAAAGTCAGAGGTTTCAAAAGTACCTCAAACATCTTTTCACAACAAGAGGCAAGCCATAGGTCAGAATTGGGTGGCTAAAACTGTTGTTAAACCGCCAGAGGGTGTTGAGAAAGTAAAAACTGAATCTGATTCACAAGTAACTAGTGAGGATTTGTTGTCTTGTGATTCATATATTGATGATATTAGGTTGTTGTACAAAAATTTCAAACAACCCAAGACCAAGAAGGCTTTGATTTCCTTGTTTCACTAAAACTGTTTACTATATGTGCAGGGGCTTCCAAGATCTCACGATTCTCGTTGGATAATGGATAGTGGAGCCTCTAGGCACATGACGGGTACTCTTCATTTGCTTAAAGATGTCAAATCTATTCATGGAGGGTATGTTGGGTTTGCAGGAAACCAAGGAGGGCAAATTGTTGGGGAATGTACATTGACAAATGGAAAAGTTACTTTTGAGAATGTCAACTACATTTCAGAGTTGGAGAATAATTTGCTGAGTATATCACAGTTGATTGTCAAAGATATACTTCTACTATTCAACGACCAGGAAATTCTAGGCTATTTGATTACGAAAGCCTGTGGGAGAGTTTCAAACTCCCTGAGGAAATTCTTTCTGATGAAATTTGATGATGTTATATAATCAACAACTATCAGAAGAATGTGTACCAACACCTGAAGTTCCTATGTCTGTTCCTCAATATGTACCAGATCATGTTCAATCTGATGACATGCCAGAGACTACTCCTGTTTTTGATGATATTGGTGAATCTGATGAGGAGATTAACGAAGCAATTTCACCATCAATTTCTACTGAAGAGAATGTGAATAATCTTCAATCTGAAGTGTCAGTTCCTACAGAAATTGTGCCAAGAACTTTATCCTATCATCCTGAAGACAACATCATTGGAATTTGAATACTGGAGTTCATCAAGACGTCAAATCAATCAAAATTTCCAGTGTTTCTACTCAAAGATATCTCCTTTACTAAATCAATTCTCATTCAAATGTTTTATCTCGCAGATCGAACCCAATACGTACAAGGAAGCCCTAACCGAGGAAAGTTGGGTCAATGCTATTCAAGAGGAATTATTGCAATTTCAGAAACTCAGAGTTTGGAAATTGGTTGATTTGCCTGAGGATAAGAAGCAGATTAACACCAAATGGGTGTTTAAGTGTAAACGAGATAAGAATGGAATTATTTTCAGAAACAAAGCAAGACTTGTTGTATTGGGTTTTAACCAGAGGGAAGGTATCGACTAGAACAAAGTGTATGCACCAGTTGCAAGGCTAGAGGCAATTCGGATCTTTCTAGCTTTTGCTTCTTGGAAAGGTTTCAAAGTTTATCAGTTAGATGTTAAGTCTGCATTTCTTAATGGAAAAATCAGTGAAGAAGTCTATGTGGGACAACCACCGGGTTTTGTCAATCCGATCAGCAAAGACAAAGTGTATCTACTTGATAAAGCCCTTTACGGTCTCCATCAGGCCTCGAGAGCCTGGTATGAGACGTTGTCCCAACATCTTTTGGACAATGGGTTTATCAGAGGAACCGTCGACTGTACACTCTTCACTAAATTTTTTGATGGACATCTACTGATTGTGCAGATATATGTTGTGACATTTGAGCCAAAACAAGGTACACCTCAGTAGGTATTTACCAATTAAGCAAATAAACGCCTTTTGCGTAACAAACGAACGATTAACCGAACGGGTCGGGTTATGACCCAGATATCTCGGGCGGCCATTTATAAGTGATATACGATCTATACAAGCTAAAATATTAGAAATATGGTCTTAGTTTGATAGCAAACAAGCTAAACGAAAACATGCTCGTTTAACCACCCGCTATAGATTTAAACGCGAAAGATAGTTACAAACCAAGCATTGTATCATCCGTTAAGACGAAAAAGACTTACCGAACACTTATTTGAAATGTTTTAAGTGATCCGTGAAAATATTTTTGATTTTTACAAACATATAGTATGTTTTTATAATTTTACACAAAACTAGCCGAAAAACACTCGTTTTCGCGCTATTTAACGTACCCGATAAGTTTTTGGCGCCAAAAACCGAACCCGAACTAAATTTGGACCGAGCTTTTTGTATTTAGGCTTGAGAAACCAGATTATTGGGCCAAAACAGCCCATCTTGGGCCCAATCTTTCTTCCGGCCGCAGTCGCCACCCCCCCCCTTTGTTTATTCTTTCACATTTAAACTAGATTCAAGCCATTTTCAACATCATTTCTTGAAACTCTGGACACCACTTCTGTTCCAGCCAAAAACCTTCAAACCCTAAGGTAAGGGGCTTAAATAAGTAGCTTTTATGCTTGTTTAAACTTGTTTAATACCATAAAAACATGTCTTGGTTACTAAAAATCATTACTAACCGTGTAAAAATCCTAAAAATGGTCCATAAACATGTTTTGATCATACACATGGTAAGGAACCTGTTTTGTTAATTTTTTTGGCCATAAACACGGATTAAAGGGTTGAAACGACGTTTTTACGGTTCAAAAGTTCGTTTTTGTGCACTAGCCGAAACCCTAACTTAAGGGCTGTTATGTTGATGAAATATTGTTTGGTTTGTGATATAGGACTTGTACCTAGCTTTCTAAGAAGCACAAGAACCTGAAAACTTGATTAAAAGGTCGGAAACGAGCCACACCCGCTAAGGTAATGCCGAAACACTCGCTTACGGGCTATTTAGGTTAAGGTTGTGATGTGCATATTTTTAGGACTTGAAATTTTGCAGTCACACCAGGGTCCATGTCAATGAGTACCTGTTCAAATTTGGTAATTTTTCGACTATCCGAGAATATTTGGCGAATTTATTACCGAATTGGAACGTTTATTTGGGAAAAATATCTAAAATACTTCAAAAATTATGAAAATTTTCTGGGAACTCATATTTGATGTATTTTGATCACATATGAATTTTGGAATCATTTGGAGAAGTTTAAAGGTGTTTTGTTTATTTGCGTCCATGTGAATTTTTACAGCCGAATTTGGGCCGAAAAGAATATTGCACGAGCTTTTTACATTCTGGAATTGATACGGGTTGTTTTAAGACATGATTTGAATATTCAGGAAATTTTGTGGAATTTTTGGAAATTTTTTGGGGTAAACGGACGATTTTCAGTCAAAATATAGCTGATAAAATGAATTTTTATAAATTAATAAATCAGTAACTAAATTCCAGAAATATTTTTATAAAAATCTACATATTTTAATTGATAAGTGGCTAAATTTTCATAAATTAATGATTAACGGTTAATTAATTATGCTAATTTGAATATTAAACAAATTCTGTTTTTATAAAAACCGGCAAGTTAGCGATTAGTGAATCTGCGGGAATATCAAAACACCAAGAGTGATCAAAAATCATATTTTTGGACTAATTAAGTAAAAATGAACTTTTCTATGAGAAACCTGGACAATCCGGGTGGATTGTGCGCGTTTCTTCTCAAATCAAACTGTATAAACGGAAACAGGCCCCGTGGCTAATCCGGGCCCCCAGTATGTGATCTTTCTTTATAACATTATCATTTTATTAACCAATACATTTACCCAAGCTTATTTTCCCATAACTGTTTTCTGAACGCGTACACGAACAACTTGGCTCAGCTGGGAAAACGGGAATCTGAGCCAAGTTCGGATTTAAGTATTAGACATTGAACAACATCACAACCTAAGCTTATTGCCACTTTCTGGGTGTTCCAGCTACACCCAGATTAGTTATACAGCCCAATTTAGTATTGAGATTATAATAATATTAAAATATTAATATTGTTATAATATTGATTATAGGAACTACTGATAGCGGACCGAACAAACCTCGAGCTGATACAGTTCTGATTATCTACTAAACCGTGAGTTTCATGACCCCTCTTTTCAAACTGTTTACAAACTTTTGGGGTGAAAAGCATGTTTGCTTATATCTATATACTTATCCGAAACATGTGATGATGTGAATTATCTAAGTGCTAACACATGAAAGTCCCCACTAACACAGTGATTAACTTCGAGCCGGTGGCTTGTGAATAGTATTATTGGTTTGACAAACCCAGGCGGGGCCAGCACGGTTGCTGAGACATTATCCCGTTTGCACATGTCCATATTATTTTTACGAACCAGCTATGTAGTGTTAGACATAGCTAACGGGGCATGTTGTGGGCGGAAAGGGGCCACAGTGGTTGATTGAGCGTGGGAAATGGAGGCACGCAGCACGAACAGTCCAGGCTTCACTGTAGCTTAGCATAATTACATCACATACATCATTTACATACATACATACTTATTTCATGATTACAAGTGTTGACTTGTGAATACTCATTACTGATTTCTTGAAACTCGTGAAACTCACCAACTCTAGTAGTTGACCCGTTTTAAACTGCTTTTCAGGTGTACCTAAATCGGAGTAATTTGGTGATCTGTTACTTGCCTGAAGTGTGTGATTGATGCTATGTGAATAGAAGCAAGGATGTTAGTAGTAAGAATGTATAGTTAACGAACTAGTTTTGTTTGTATCACCTAGACCGTAAAACAATGATAGAACAAAGAAATGTAATATATTGTAAATTAGTTTGTAATGTTTCTTTATAAACAATGTGTTGATATCAGAGGTGTCTGTTAAATTCCCGTTTTACGCTTCCACATTGTGCTAGAAGGGGTGTGACATATGTCGATGATATCATTTTTGGGTCGACAAACGATGTTCTGTGCAAACAGTTTGAAGAAGTAATGAAGAAGAAATTCTAAATGAGTGCAATGGGGGAGATGAAATTCTTTCTTGGACTTCAAGTAGAACAGTTGTCAGATGGTATCTTCATCCATCATACCAAGTATGTCAATAACGTATTGGCTAAGTTGTCACACCCCGTTAAGCGAATTGTGGAAGCGTAAAACGGAAATATAACAGACACCTCTGATATCAACCACATTATTTATAAAGAACAATACCAACTACTTTACAATATTTTACATTGATCTAACTTCATTTACAACTTGGTGATACAAACTAAATCCGGCCCGTGAAGAGGATTTACTTCCTATTATCACACTTGCATCAATTCACCCAGCATTGATCGCAAGTCAAACACGTAGCACATTGACTCTCTAATCCAATCCAGTACCTGAAAAACATGTTAAAACTGGTCAACTACAAATAGTTGGTGAGTTTCACGGGTTTCAAGAAATCATTTATGCGTACAACAATCAGAGTTTATAAATACGCAAGTATGTATGCATGTACGTTCACAAGTCCGTTTGTTTGTATATTTATGATGTAATTATGCTAAGCTACAGTGAAGCCTTGACTGTCTGTGCTGCGTGTATCCATTTCCCACGCTCAATCAACCACTGTGGCCCCCTTTCCGCCCATTACATGCCCCGAGTAGCTATGTCTAACACTACATAACGTGTTTGTATAATTATGGTCAAGTGCAAACGGGATAATGTCTCAACAAACCGTGCCGGCCCCGTCTGGGTTTGTCAAACCAATAGTACTATTCACAAACCACCGGCTCGAAGTTAATCACTATGTTCGTGGGGACTTTTGTGTGTTAGCACTTAGATAATTCCCATCATCAAACAGTTCAGAATATATATAGATATGTATCAACATGTTTTTCACCCCAAAAGTTCGTAAAAACAGTTTAAAAGTTGGGTCATGAAACTCACGATTTAGAAGACAATCAGCATAGCGGTACAGTGTAAGTTCACAGTTGTTTTGACTCGTTCACTAGTTCCTATAATGAATATTATAATAATATTAATATTTTAATATTATTATAATCTCAATACTAAATCGGGCTGTATAGCAAGTCTGGATATAGCTGTTACATCCAGAAAGTGTCAGTAGGCTTAGATTGTGATGTTATTCAATGTCTAATACTTAAAACCAAACTTGGCTCAGTTTCCCCGTTTTCCCAGCTGGGCCAAGTTATTCGTTTATGCGTCCAGAAAACAGTTTTGGGGAAGTAAGCTTGGGTAAATGTGTTGGTCGATAAAATGATTAACTTATAAAGAAAGATCACACATTGGGGTTCCGGATTCGCTACAGAGCCCGTTTCCGTTTATTCAGTTTGATTTGAGGAGAAACGCGCACAATCTATCCAGATTGTCCAGGTTTCTCATAAAAAGGTTCGTTTTTACAGAATTAATTCAAAAATATGATTTTTGATCACTCTTGGTGTTCTAATATTCCCGCAGGTTCGTTAATCACGAACTTGCCGTTTTTTATCAGAATTGAATTTGTTTAATTTGCAAATTAGCATAATTAATTAACTGTTAGTCATTAAATTATGAAAATTTAGCCACTTATCAAATAAAATATGTATATTTTAATAAAAATATTTTTGAAATTATTTATTAGTTTATTAATTTATAAAAATTCATCTTACCTGCTATATTTAGCCCGAAAATCATCCGTTTATACCAAAAAAATTTCGAAAATTCCACAAAAATTCCTGCATGCTTAAATTATATCCCAAAATCATCTGTATCTATTCCAGAATGTAACAACCTTGTTCAATATTCTTTTCTGGCCAAAAACGACTATAAAAACTCATATGAACGCAAATGCATAAAGTCTACTTAAGCTTTTCCAAATTCTCCCAAATTTCATGTGTGATCAAAATATACCAAATCTGAGTTCTCCGAAAATTTTCATAATTTTTCAAGCATTTTAACTATTTTTCCCAAATAAACGTCCCAATTCGGTAATAAATTCGCCAATTATTCTCGGATGGTCAAAATATTGTTGGGTTTCTATGGAATTTACAAACTTAGTTAACCGTTTAACTAGTTATAATTAATGCGGAAACGTGATAGACAAACTAACCATATGAACAACCTAGTTTATTCATTGCAAGATTACCAATAATCTATTTACTAGAAACCCGAAGCTAGGATCAAATGATACGGGAATAACTAAACTATCAAAGTATGTAAACACTTACAATCTTAGCCCTTTAAGAGTTTGGTGGATGGTTGAAGAAGATGATGATGTGAATGCAAGACTTTCAAATGAAAACCCTCAAACCGATTATACCCCGAGCCTCCAACACGCACCGAGCTATGCTAGGGAGCTTGAACACGAAAAACCCGAGCCTTTTTCTTCTTTCTTTTGGCCGTGAGGTTGAGAGAAAGAAAGAAAGGGTTTTTTTTGTTTTTCAAAAGGTTACTTAAAAGATGTAAACACTTGATCATTATTTATCCTCACATGCAAACACCATCACATGGGTTTATACAAGACAACACTCCATCTTTTGCATGTTGACATTTTGACCAAATTGGTGGGGTGTGGGGCCCACCCAAAACCGGCCCCAACATTATTTTTTTTTTTTTTTTTTTTATTTTATATATTTTATACTTTATAAAATATATAAACACCCCATCTTTTATAAACCATTTTATAAAAGAATACATAGTTAAATAATTATTCCAATAATAATTATTTGAATAAATAAATTAACCAATTAATTATTTAATACTTTCAAGTAATTATTCAGAAACCCGTTTTTCTGAATGTGTCGTGTTCTGTATTTGTCTTATAGATCTTATCTTAACAAATACATAATTGGTGTGTGTCTAACTCGTTATTGGGTATGACCCGACTTGGATCAAACATAACTAGCCACATTAACTTAATTATGTGTCTCGGGCATACGATATTCCAACAATCTCCCACTTGCATGAGACTCATAGGAAGTTAATGCTAATGGTGAATACCGCCTAACAACAGGTCACCACCCCTAGTATGTTTGACTAAGTGCCATTCAATAACATCATCCCTTTCAAGTCCATACTTGATATGATATAGGTAAGTCTTATCATTACATCCCTTTGTTACTAGATGTCCTGTCAAATCGAAGAGACATAGATTGATCATTCTCTCATTGATTTAACTTAACAGGCCTTAGACATCTAAACTCTCAACACATAAGAGGAACAAATCCCATCTTGACTGCATACATCCTTGTTGACATCTCGTATGATATCTGAGCTCTTTCTTTTATGTCATCGTGTTACCGAAAAACAAAGAAGAGAGTCAAGTTATCAGACTTGATGAAAAGTCAGATCCAATATGCATCTCAGGTCAAAGGACACAATGATACTCGCCTTTACTCAAGGATTACTTATGATCAGTTGCACTAACTCCATGCAGTGATCCTCGAGAGCGGATCATGTCCAATATTTGTATCCCACAAATATCTATGAACCTTGGTGGCAAACCTATGCCTTATATTCATCACATGAATATCAACCAATCCGGGTTCATAATAGTCTTACCTTCATACTTGTTCCCACAAGCATGATCGACTACGGACATTTAGAACAACATAAGTCATTCATGGATTAAACATGCAAAAATAGAACATAACTCATTTAATAATTAAAACTTAATTAATTTCATGAGATACCCATTACATTCGTTCTTAAACAAACACTAAACACGGATTAAATCCACTCACTAGAATACCGAAGTCCTAATGCACAAACATGACCCTCATGCTTTGGCCTATCGAGGAGCTTCGTGAGTGGGTCCGCAATATTTTGATCGGTATGAACTTTATGAATACATATTTTTCTCTTTTCAACTTCATCCCTTATGTAGTTGAATCTGCGCTCAATGTGCCTCGTTTTCTGATGAGCACGAGGCTCCTTGATCTGTGCAATAGCACCCTCATTGTCACAGAATATCTCTAGGGGCTCCTGAATGGAAGAGATAATCCCTAGATCCATGATGAACCTTTTCATCCATGCAGCCTCTTGGGCTGCCATTGAAGCGGCGATGTACTCAGATTCTGTAGTGGATAACGCGACAACATCCTGCTTCGAACTCTTCCAAGAGACAGCGCCTCCATTTAAGATGAAAACATATCCCGACTGTGACCGAGAATCATCTCGGTCAGTTTGGAAACTCGCATCCACGTAACCCTTTACGACGAGTTCCTCCTCACCAGACCCATATATTAAAAACATATCCTTAGTCCTTCTAAGGTATTTTAATATATTCTTGACAGCCATCCAATGACTGTCACCTGGGTTGTGCTGGTATCTACTTGTTATGCTTAAAGCATACGAGACATCCGGTCTAGTGCACATCATTGCATACATAATAGATCCTATTGCCGAAGCATAAGGAACATGCTTCATCCTATCCTGCTCTTCCTTAGAGCTAGGACTTTGGGATGAGCTTAATACGGTTCCTCTAGGAATAGGCACCAAACCTTTCTTAGAGTTTTCCATCCTAAACCTCTTTAGGATTTTATCAATGTACGCACTTTGATTGAGTCCGATCAATTTCCTTTGTCTATCCCTATAGACTTTTATTCCCAAGATATATGTCGCTTCTCCAAGATCCTTAATTGAGAAACGACTACTTAACCACGTTTTAACGTTTTCCATACTTGGTATATCATTTCCAAATAAAAGTATATCATCGACATACAAAATAAGGAAAATGATTATACTCCCACTAGCCCATTTATACACACATGCCTCATCACCGTTTTGGACGAAACCAAACGCTTTGATTTCTTCATTAAAACGATGATTCCACATCCGTGATGCTTGTTTCAATCCGTAGATTGATTTCCTTAACTTACAAACTTTATCAGGATTAGATGGATCGACAAAACCTTCAGGCTGAACCATATGGACATCTTCCTCAAGATATCCATTTAGAAAAGCGGTCTTGACATCCATTTGCCATATCTCATAATCAAAATGAGCTGCAATGGCAAACAATATCCTGATCGACTTAAGCATCGCGACTGGCGAGAAGGTTTCATCATAATCAATCCCTTGAGTTTGCGTGAAACCTTTTGCGACAAGTCGAGCTTTGTAAGTATCTAAATTTCCATGCATATCGGTCTTCTTTTTGAAGACCCACTTACATCCAACCAGTTTGGAGTTAAGTGGACGATCAACCAATTCCCAAACTTGGTTATCGTGCATGGATTGCATCTCGGCGCTCATGGCTTCAAGCCATTTGTCACAATCAGGTTGTGACATAGCATCTTTGTAGGAGATCGGTTCATCCGAATCAATCAAGTAGCAATCATCCACAAGAAATCCATATCTCTTGGGAGGTTGACTAACCCTACTAGATCTGCGAGCAACGTGCGTATGATCAACCATTTGATCATCTTCAACATCCTCGTGTTGAAAGCTAGTATCGACCAACTGTGTATCATCCAGTGATTCTTGAACCTCTTCAAGTTCCACTCTCTTTTCACTAGGTCCTTCCATAAGGAACCTAGTTTCTAAGAAGTATCCTTTGCGTGAAACAAACACTCTTTGTTCACTAGGATCATAGAATATATATCCTATATCATCCTTTGGGTATCCTATGAAGACACACCTGATGGATCGAGCCTCAAGCTTATTTGGGGTGTCACGTTTAACATAAACTATGCATCCCCATATCCTTAAATATGAAAAGGATGGAACCTTTCCATGCCACACTTCATAGGGTATTCGATCCACCTTTTTGGTCGGGGCCATATTCAAAATACGAGCCGCTGTGAGTAGCGCATATCCCCAAAATGATGGCGGTAGTGAGCTTCGTGCCATCATTGATCGAACCATGTCCAACAGTGTTCGATTCCTCCTCTCGGATACTCCGTTATGTTGAGGAGTTCCAGGAGGAGTGAGCTGTGAAATAATTCCACAATCTCTAAGATGACTTTGAAAGGTATCACTTAGGTATTCGCCTCCTCTATCGGAGCGGAGTACCTTGATTGTTCGGTTGAGCTGATTTTGCACTTCATTTTGAAATTCTTTGAACATTTCAAAGGCTTCATGTTTGTGTTTCATTAGATAAACATACCCATATCGACTAAAATCGTCGGTAAAGGTAATGAAGTACCTTTCACTATTCCTACTAGTTGGCTTGAAAGGTCCGCATACATCCGTATGTATGATACCTAACAAATCCTTAGCCCTTTCATTTGTACCTTTGAAAGGCTCTTTGGTCATCTTGCCTTGAATACAAGATTCACACTCATCAAACGAACCTAACTCGTTTGTTTTCAAAAGACCATTCTTTTGGAGAGTGTTTATACGATTCTTGTTTATGTGTCCAAGGCGACAATGCCAAATGTAGGAATCACTCAAACCCTTTTTGAGTCTTTTAGTAGAAGTTTGATATAATGAGCTATTTGAGGTATTATCATGAACCAATTCATAAATACCGTTGTTTGGTACAGCTTTAAAATAAAAGATACCATTAGATGACACATGCATTTCCGATCCTACAAATTTAAAGTCAAAGTTACATTGTCTAAGAAGGTGCACAGAAATAATGTTCCTAGTCAAACTAGGAGCATACAAAACATTTTTTAAAACAACTTCCAAACCACTTGGAAGTGATAAAGTGAAGTCTCCTCTAGCGACCACGTGTACTCTTGCACCGTTGCCCATGAAAAGATTCACTTCGCCCTTCTTTAAGTCTTCATTCTTTTTGAACCCCTGCAACCAATTGCAAATATGAGTTCCACATCCGGTATCCAATACCCATGTGTTAGAAGAAATAAGATTTAGCTCAACATTAATCATAAAGACATTACCCGAGGTATGCGCCGCATTCCTCTTGTCTTTTAGCTCTTTTAGGTAGACCGGGCAATTGCGTTTCCAGTGTCCGGTCTCCCCACAACCAAAACAAGGATCATCCTTATGACCCCTTGGTTCCACAACCTTTTGTTTCTTTGCCATAACCGGTGATTTGCCCTTACCCTTAAGATGCATAGGGGGACCCTTCCTTTTAGCTACCTTAGCCTTAAGATTGGGTTGAGATCGATTCTTGGATCTACCTTCATTGATTGCAAACACGGGTAAAACCCTTTTGCCCATGCTCGCCTCGGCTGTTTTAAGCATTGAGTGAAGTTCTCCAATGGTTTTGTCCCACCCGTTCATGTTATAATTTAACACGAAAGTGTCGAACCTTTTCGACAAAGAGTTAAGGATCAAATCCGTTGCTAACTCATTTGAGATGGGACAATTGAGCTTAGTGAGCCGATCAATATAACTTTTCATCTTAAGTACATAAGATGAAACTGGTTGACTATCATCCATTCTACATGCATGTAAGGCTCGAACCGTTTCGAACCTTTCCACTCTCGATTGCTTAAGGAACATTTCCTTAAGTTGAGTAATCATGTCGTACGCATTATGGTTTTCGAAATCCTTTTGGATTTCGGGAACCATAGTCGCCAACATGAGGCATGATACTTGAATGGAATCTTCCGTGAGTTTGACCCAATTCATGTATTCGACCTCAGTTCCCTCTTCCGGTTCTTCGGGGATAGGTGTTTCCAAAACATGATATAATTTTTCTTGTTTTAGAACAATCCTTAAATTTCGGAACCAATCCGAAAAGTTATTGTGGTTAAGACGGTCTTTAGCGAGAATAGATCGGAGAGATACGTTTTGGACGTTAGGGATTATGTTGTCGTCGACGTGTGCGGCCATCTGCAGAATTTTAATTAAGTTCATTTTAGTGTTTTACCTTTTAATTATTAATACCCTTTTTATATATGCAAATATAATTAATAATTAAAATCTAGAATCCAACGATAAACCCGACTCCGGTTAGGTGACCTTTTTCCCATTGTCGGTTTATCAAGGTAGTTATTCATAACAATTGCAAACCCTTTTGCAACTTCTAGAATTTATGGGACCGGTTCGAAATCATATTTCGTGTTGGCATGTTTATCCCATCAACACCTATTAGACCCCATGCTTGGGTGACCCTCTTCACATGGTTCTAATTTAAGTCGTCCTACTTGTATCAACTTGTAATATTAACATACAAACGGTTAGGTGACCTTTTTCCCATTTTATGCCAATATTACCTCAACATGTTAATTTACTCTATGCGGTTAGGTGACCTTTTTCCCACTAAGAGCTTATTAATATGTTAAGTGTTATACAAAAGGATGGTGTTTAACTTATTATCCTTAAATTTAAAAAGGGATTTTTAGTTTTAATAATTCTAGTTGTAAAACTTTAAATCATGTTCTAACATGCATTTAGTAACATGATATTTTGAAACCATTTTCAAAATTCTAATTTATAATAAAGCCATTTTATTATGGGCGTGAGACGGCTAGTAAATAAATCCATTTTATTAAACTATGTGTCACGTAATTACCGATAATTATTAGAACCCGTTTTATGCTTTGTTAATTAATTCTATGTGACGAAGTTGATATCCTAATATCTAACAACCACACAATCAAACAATCAATTAACAAGCATACATAATTATACTAGACACGAGCCACTAAGTTAGACCACACTTGTTAGCCGAAACAAGTGTGTGTCTTAGGTCCGATCCTAAGGGACACATGACACATGGATGTTGTAGCTCCCACTCGATCCCGCATCCAAATGCTTCGAGCATCTTCTTCAACCTTGTTGTGATCCATTGGGCTTGAACTTGGGCCTTAGCTTCCATAAGCTTCCACTTGGGCTCAATTGGTGGGCTTAGGTCCTTTTGGGCTTGAATCCCTTAATGGGCTTGTGAAACCCATTATGACCATACCCGGCCCAATTAGGCCCAAACTTCCAACTTTGCAATCTTCTTTAATTTTACAAAATTAAATGTCCTAATACATTTTTTCTATAAAATAAAGATATTACAAATTACCTATTTATTACATGCCCATATGAATAAATAATTACAAAATAGCCCCTAATTAATTATTACAAACCGATACTTTGAATAATAAATTACAATCACAACCATCAATCACAAACAAAACATCCATTTGGTCTACGGCTCGGTCTAGTACTAACAAACATAACCCGATATGTCATAGGAACCCGTTCCAAAACCCCTTGCCTTTATCGGGCCTAGCCCAACCCATTTGGGCTTGACCCAATACCAAGATTATGGGCTTCGGCCCAATCAAAACTGCATGGGCTCGGCCCAAACAAAATTGCATGGGCTCGGCCCAAATGAAACTTATGGGCCCGGCCCAATATAAAAACCCATGGGCTCGGCCCAAAAATTTTTATAAAACCGGTTAGCCCAATAACCCTTTTTCAAGTGGGCTTCGGCCCAAATTCACCCGAATTGGGCTTCGGCCCATTTGCTCGGTTTTTTTTTTTTTTTTTTTTTTTTTTTGAACTAAGCCAAAAACAATAACAAGATTAAATACAAAAATATCATGCATGTTAATTTTTGTATAAATCTTTCAAGGGGAAAATAAAAAACCGAGAACCCGAAGCTTAGTTTCCCGTATCCCGGCTCTTGATGCCATTTGTTGGGTTTCTATGGAATTTACAAACTTAGTTAACCGTTTAACTAGTTATAATTAATGCGGAAACGTGATAGACAAACTAACCATATGAACAACCTAGTTTATTCATTGCAAGATTACCAATAATCTATTTACTAGAAACCCGAAGCTAGGATCAAATGATACGGGAATAACTAAACTATCAAAGTATGTAAACACTTACAATCTTAGCCCTTTAAGAGTTTGGTGGATGGTTGAAGAAGATGATGATGTGAATGCAAGACTTTCAAATGAAAACCCTCAAACCGATTATACCCCGAGCCTCCAACACGCACCGAGCTATGCTAGGGAGCTTGAACACGAAAAACCCGAGCCTTTTTCTTCTTTCTTTTGGCCGTGAGGTTGAGAGAAAGAAAGAAAGGGTTTTTTTTGTTTTTCAAAAGGTTACTTAAAAGATGTAAACACTTGATCATTATTTATCCTCACATGCAAACACCATCACATGGGTTTATACAAGACAACACTCCATCTTTTGCATGTTGACATTTTGACCAAATTGGTGGGGTGTGGGGCCCACCCAAAACCGGCCCCAACATTATTTTTTTTTTTTTTTTTTTTTATTTTATATATTTTATACTTTATAAAATATATAAACACCCCATCTTTTATAAACCATTTTATAAAAGAATACATAGTTAAATAATTATTCCAATAATAATTATTTGAATAAATAAATTAACCAATTAATTATTTAATACTTTCAAGTAATTATTCAGAAACCCGTTTTTCTGAATGTGTCGTGTTCTGTATTTGTCTTATAGATCTTATCTTAACAAATACATAATTGGTGTGTGTCTAACTCGTTATTGGGTATGACCCGACTTGGATCAAACATAACTAGCCACATTAACTTAATTATGTGTCTCGGGCATACGATATTCCAACAAATATTACCAAATTTGGACAAGGACTCAATGATATAGTCCCTGATATGCCTGAAAATTTTCATGACCTAACAATATGCACATCACAATCGAATCCTAAACAGCCCTTAATCGAGTGATTCGGTATTACCTTAGCGGTTTTGGTTCGTTTTCGCCCTTCAAATCAAGTTTTCGGGTTCTTGTGCTTCTATGAAAGTTAGATACAGGTCCTATATCATAAAACAAGCAAGTTTCATTAACACAACAGCCCCTTAACTTAAGGTTTCGGCTAGGGTATAAAACCGAACTTTTGAACCGTGAAAACGCCGTTTAAACCCTATAATCCGTGTTTATGGCCAAAAAAACTATCAAACCAGGTTCCTAACCATGTGTATAATCAAAAAATGTTTATGGACTATTTTTAGAATTTTTACATGGTTAGGAATGATTTTTGGTCATCAAACTATGTTTATATGAATTTAAACATAATTAACAAGTTAAAATAACTTGAATAAAAGGAAAAATTACCATGGTTTGATCTTGGATAAATACACAGCAGGTATCTCCAGGCTTTGTAAAGAAAATGTTTTGTTTGATAATTCTTTTAGCTTATAAAGGAAGCAATCAAAAAAAATAATAATCTAAGGGGGTTGGCGGCCACAAATCCTTGCCCCCCCCCCCCTTAGCCCAATTTTTGTTGGCCCATTATCTCGTATTGAATGCCTGCACGTGAAATCTCAAGTTAAAATTTATTTCGGTTTCGGTTTTAGGTGCGAAAAATATACCGGGTACGACAAACAGTGCAAAAACGAGTGTTTTTCGGCTACTTTTGTGTAAAATTATAAAAACATATTATTCGTTTGTAAAAATCAATAATATTTTCACGGATCGCTTAAAACATTTCCACTAAGTGGTTTGTAAATATTTTTCGGCTTAACGGATGATTCAATACTTGGTTTGTAACTATCTTTCGCGTTTAAATCTATAGCGGGTAATTAAACAAGCATGTTTTCGTTTAACTTGTTTGCTATCGAACTAAGGCCATAATACTAATATATTGGCTTATATTAATCGTGTATCACTTATAGATGGCCCCCCGAGATATCCGGTTTATAACCGGACCCGTTCGGTTTATCGTTCGTTAAGTAATAAGCGTTTAATTGCTTAATCGGTAAATACGTACTGAGGTGTACCTGGTTTTGTCTCAAATGTCACAGAAGTTCAACATGACTGATGCATCGGTTGTTAGTACTCCTCTACCATTTAATCATGGTATCGGTCCTAATCCCAACGGGGAGAAGGTTGACCAAACTTACCGATCCATGATAGGCTCATTAATGTATCTTACTGCTTCTAGGCCAGACATCATGTATGCTACGTGTTTGTGCGCCCGATATCAATCCAGTCCAAAGGTTTCACATCTCATGATCATCAAAAGAATTCTACGTTGTCTCAAGGGATGTCCGGGGGTCGGTTTCTCGTATCCTAAAGACGATGAGTTTGTGTTGAAAGCATATTCCGATTCAGACTATGGAAGCTGTAAGTTGAATGCCAAATCTACAACGGCAGGGTGTCAGTTTTTTGGCAAGCGTCTTGTCACCAGGAAATATAATAAACAAACCACGGTTTCATTGTCTACGTGTGAAGCTGAGTATGTAGCTGCTTCCAGTTGCTGCTCTCAGGTTCTCTGGATACAACAACAGATGCGGGACTACGGTTTTAATTTTCTTACTACCCCTATCTTTGTAGATAATAATGCAGCTATTTCCATTACTAAGAATCCGGTAAATCACTCTAAAACTAGGTATATTGAGATACGGTATCACTTCATTCGTGATTGCAACGAAAAGAAGTTGATTACTGTAGACAAAATTCACACCGATGAACAAAAAGCAGATCTTTTCACCAAAGCTTTTGATAAGTCAAGATTTCAATACTTATTAAAACTTAATGGTTTAAAAGTTTTGAGCGGTGTTGATAAAGGGTTACCGAGATTACAGGTGTGTTGGATACCTTGTGATCCTGAACATCAGAGTCAAATTTTATTTTGTACATAATTTCTCATACAAGTTTTTGATTTTAGGGGGAGAAAATTTTATGAAAAACCAAAAACATAGAAAAGTTATAAAAAGCCAAAAACAGTAAAAATTCAAAAATGACAAAAACATTAAAAAAATGTTACTTCTCAGAAAGTGAGTTTTTGAAGCAAAAAGGGAAGATGATAGCACATTGATCATCTGGTCCCAAATCCAGTAAAAAGTAGGCAAAAAAGGTTGAGTGCTTAAATGCGTTGGTGCTTTGGTAGGCTTTTTAAAACAAATAAGTAAGGGAAAGTAAGTGATATAAACATTAAAAAATGTTGCTTCTCAGAAAATGAGTTTTTGAAGCAAAAAGGGAAGATGATAGTACGTTGATCATTTGGTCCCAAATCCAGTAAAAAGTAGGCATAAAAGGCTGAGTGCTTAAATGCATTGGTGCTTTGGTAGGCTTTTTAAAACAAACAAGTAAGGGAAAGTAAGTGATATAAATCTAAATTGCCAAATTGATGGGGTGTTAGTATCTAGCAAAAGTCTTGATAATGATGGCAGAAATGTAAATAGCTAGTCATACTCAAGCCTTTTAATCAGAATGATTGGTTAAAAATGTTAAAACATAGAAATCAGTAAGTGGTTAACGCTTCAACGATGTATGGTCTTATGGCCTTAAATCCTGTATTGATGGGATGCTTTAAGGTTCCTAGATCCATTGGGTCTTTATGCGGTTTATCATCTGGGTATTCATTTCGATGAATATTTAAACAAATCTTTAAAAAGCAAACCCGCAGATTATGCTACTTTATAAGTCATTAAACTTGATCGCACAAGTACTCATGTACTAAACTCATTACTGACTTGATCAAAATACGTTGTTAGACACACGTTGTCCCCTTGCTCGCGTCTTATTACCATTAAGAAAGGAACCACAAGGGACACAACGTTTGCAAGACAACAGATGAAATCGTGCATACTCATCCATGGTATAGGACCTTAGGGTATTGCTTGATAACGGGGGTATGTCTTGTAGTGGGGATTATTTGCTGATATGCTTAAAATAAAAGTATTTTTATCTTCTAACTCTAAGGTTTAAGTCAAGTTGGGGTGATTGTGTAAAAAATCAAATTATGCCTGAATCAAGATTAGAACTGATAAATCCTGAAATCTTGTGCTTAATTGAACCAAATTAAATGTATCACAGAAATCTTTGAATTATTTGTTTTGAAAGATTTAGGTGGACAACAATACCATTGACCAACTTAACACCAGTCATAATAAACATTGAAAATAAAACTGTGATCGAAGGACAATTTGTTCAATATAATTCCCTGCTCAAACTCACAAAAATATGTGAATTCAGTATTGATTTCTAGTTTTTTAGTTTTGATTTGTTAAGTTTCTGTAAATATTTGTTTCTTTTGAAAAACCAAAAAGATTTTCTTTTCTGATTTAGTTTTCGACTCTTGATGGGCGGGTAAACTATATCTCTGGGTGTTTTCATGAACCAACAAATCTTGTAAAGTATCTTCAAATCAAAATCAACAAGATCAAAATGTGTATATGTTTTACTCAAGGTCATTAAATTGGACTGGGTAAAATAGTGATTTTTCAAAATTGAGATTACTTAAGTTATTCTTCTAATGTACAAGGACATTAAGTTGTACTTGTGACATTGTATTGGTGTGAACAAATCATGAATTCAAATGTTTTACTGGTCATACTTATGCAACGTATAAGTATGAGACTTATACGCCGCATAAGTTATGCGCCGTATAAGTCTTACACTTATATGCCGCATATTTCATGGTATATATAGAAAGATTTACGTCGTATATGTTATTATATCCGTCGGGTGCATGTTAATATTCTTATCCGTTTGCATAATGACAAATTGTGTCATATCTACTGAGACAAGGGTGGCAGGCTGGTCACGAGGTACACAGTAGTACACAGTGGAAAGATATTATTGCTATTTTTGGCTATAAATCTGTACATTCGGACATATTAAAAACATACCTAAACTTTTGTTTGAAGTTCTTATATCCACTTGTTGATACTCATCAGGTAACCTGATTTGAATGTTGAGTATCTTGAAGAATTGGTTCTGTAGTTGGATGAACTTATACGTAGTATCTTTTATATCCAAGTTTTACTTACGTAGAACGATTTACTTAATTGTTTGAAGGTTACAGCATGATGATGAATGAAGAAGATGAGAAAGAAGAAGATGAGAGTCTGTTGAAGATGATTGAGAAGTCAAAGTCAAATATCAAACTTTCATAAGTCGTTACTTTCAAATATCATGTTTTTCAAGAGAATATAATGAATGAAACTATCACGGATCAGATACAAGTAATTATCTGATCATATCCTTCTTATATGGATACTAGTAACCTGAGTGCCTCCAAGACTACAACGTAGGAGTTCATGAAAAAGAGGTGCTGTCAAGACTACACCAGGTATCCATGAATATTGTATGATGTATAGAGAAAAGACGTTTAATTAGAAAGACTGAAAGATAGAAGATCGAAGACCTACCAACATCCAAGGGGGAGTCTGTTAGAGCATAATGTCTATTGCTAGGGTCTTAGATGTATTAGATATGATTGTGTAGAACTAAAATGTAAAATGTATAGTTTGTGTTTGCTAGTCAAGGCATAAGAATTCAAGTCAACGCATATCATATGCGGCGTATATGATATACGTTGTATATCATGTATAGACTTGATGAGCTTGTTCATGTTTCCTATAAATAGGGGACTTATGCGTTATTATGTAGACTTTTGGTGAATGTTAGAGTGAGAGAG
This sequence comes from Bidens hawaiensis, assembly GCF_021521415.1. Classification (NCBI taxonomy): domain Eukaryota; kingdom Viridiplantae; phylum Streptophyta; class Magnoliopsida; order Asterales; family Asteraceae; genus Bidens; species Bidens hawaiensis. Next base: position 27,022 of record NW_027491713.1, read on the forward strand.
TAGAGAGAGAAAGTTTCTACAAAGTCATATCTTGTAATCTTTGAAGTTATCAATGAAGAGAATGCTTAATGTTTACTTGTGATTGTTCACTCTCAATGGATTCCGCACTTTGAGATACAAGTTGTAACACATAGAGATCCTAATTGTTGAATACATCAGCATGTCGTCCCCTTCCATTAAACGTATTTTTAGATATCTGAAAGGGCAACCGAAGCTAGGTCTTCGGTATCCCAAAAACTCAGAATTTGATCTGTATACTTTTGCTGACAGCAATTATGGAGGTGATGATATTGACAGGAAATCTACGTCTGCTGGATGTCAATTCTTGGGAGATCGACCCATTTCATGGAAATGCAAGAAACAAAAAACGGTATCCACTGCTGAGGCTGAGTATGTTGATGCTTCTACCTGCTATTCACAGGTTATCTGGATGCAACATCAATTGATGGGTTACGGTTTGGAATTTCTTGACACTCTTATTTTCTATGATAATGATGTTGCCATTGCCATTGTTAAAAATTTGGTTCAGCATTCTAAAACCAAGCACGTCGATATCAAAATTCATTTTATTCGTGACTGTTGAGACCGGAAATTGATTCATCTTGAACAAGTTCACACTGATAATAATGTGGCGGACTTATTCACAAAACCGGTCGGAACAGCCAAATTTAATGTGCTTGTAGGGTTTTTTAAAATGATGCGCTACGATGACTGAGTTTTTTTTATGTTAAATTTGTACATAAATATTTTCTTGATTTGTCATAATTTCTATACAAATTTAGGGGGATAAAAAGAAAAAAATACAGAAAGAGTGTGTGTGTGACTTTATATATAACTAAAAAAAAATGTTTTGTTTTGTCGCTTAAAATTATGTCGATTACTCAACTTCGAGGGACATACTCTTATATTTGGTCATGTCGTCAACCTTTGACACATAGGATAGCCATTAACCTAAGGACTGAAAGTGACTGGTGCGACTGAATGAGTAAAAATAATGTATTTTTATTTAACTATCTAACTTTAATTCTTTTGCTGAAAATTATGTCGTTTACCTAATTTTGAGGGATATATTAATATATGTTTGCTCCTAATGTCTACCTGTAGACAAATAGGTTAGCCATTTACTTGAAGACTGAACGTGACTGGGGTGACCGAATCTAAAATTGTCTTCTAAGTTATCATCTGGGAAGTGATATAATTATTCAGCTAAAAGCTTTATAGAAGCTTAAATTTTTCAAATGAAAATTGATCCAACCTTTGAAAAATAAAGGATAAATTGATTATGTGTGCCTAACATGTGAGTTATTAAGCTTAAAGGGCTTTTGAACAGTCATTGATGTGTATGGTAGCTTTCCATGATAAGTAAAAGTTTGAAGTGATATAAACTAAATCTACTAAACTTATTGTGGAGAGTCATTTTGAAGATGTTTGCATGTCCCTAGATACATTTCTCCGAATGATAGGCAGAAAAGCAATTACCTAGTCATACACGAGCCCGTTAGTGTCTTGATCACTCTTATTGACATAAAAAATTGTATATATGTAAGAAAATTATTGGCATTCAAATTTGTTTTTGAAAGCTTAAAGGAGTCCAGGGAACTACAGGGGTGGGGCATACAAATAAGTACTAAACACCCTGAATGTAAGGCTTGTAAGTCCGGATGGCATGTAAGTCCAACATTCAACCTTAAAGCTTAAAATTATTTTTGTATAGAGAAAATCTTTTGATTAAGCACTCGGGGTTGGAGTCAAATTGGGGTGATCTGGGGAAAGCCAAATACGCTTTGAGAAGAGATAATGGGCATCATAGGTCCATAAGTGATGCCCATATAAGCTTTATGCCTAATTGAATCTAAGCATATCACTGACGCAATGAAAATCATGCTATATTTCTAGTTACCTGCTATCAACCTTTTCACTATGTCATAATAATGCTGAAAATGAATCATTGTGAAAGTATCTCAATCAATATGATTTCATGTTCGGATCTTTTCATAAAATGGTTTGCTTGTTTAACATTGCTGAAATTTGATCCCAAAATATGTTAAATTTACTGAAGGCCAGGTGGGTAAATTGTTTTTGTTTTATTTTAATTTGTATTCAAATTTTATTTTATTTTAATTTTAATTTTTTACCTCATGTTTACTCATGTCGAAACAAATGCCTTAAGAAATCGTTTTTAACATGAATCGGGATTTTTTTTAGCCCATGAAAGTTGACGGTTGCTAGTCATGTTCTTGGGCCAATTTGTTGGGCCCAACGTGTTCAGAATTCTCGTGATCTCGGCCCTATCCGTTTGGCCAAGATAGTTGTTCTCGACCCATCTGGGTTCTCGGCCCAGATGAGTATCTCAAGAGTTTAATGGAAGGTTCTTGATGTATTATTGATCATTCTTGAAATTTGCAAACACTCTTAAAAACTTTATCTTCAAAACCGTCTAAAATCTCAGACTATCTAATCACCAATCTTATCTTGATTTCATCAAGCTTTAAACGGATTTCCTTTAAAGGTAAGAAAACTTAACCGAAGTTTACTTTTGATTCACTGGCATGAGAGTTTTGAGGTCGTGTTGGATTGATTGGATTATGAGATATGGTCAGTTTACATGTTATTTGTGAAACTTTAGGTTCAGATTGATGGTGTTTTGTGTTTTTCTTGAAGTTGCAGGTTTGGTCATCAATGGTGACTGTTGAAATGGAGAAGATGATAGGTTATGTCCAAGGAATTTTGGTGCAGCTTGACCGAATACTCCTGGTCAACCAAATAGCTCTTTGGTCAATTGATATTTCAAAGACCTCTCGGTCAAACCTTGACCGAGAACCCATCTGGTTAACTGAAAACATATCGTTCTGGGTTTTTCTGAATCACTTGGACCGAAAAACTCCTATTATTTCCCTTAATCAAAGGGGTGCTGCTATAACTACTACACCAGCAACTTGTGGTAGTTGGGGAGGAACTGCGAAAGTTGACCAGGGTTGACAGAATGAATCCTCTGGAACATCAAGTGGCGGCTTGGGTAGTTGTTGTCAAGACTTCACTAGCAGATGCTGCTGGATGGGGAGCTAGTAAATCTGACCAAGCTCAACAGACGGAAGCTTCACGCGCTTACTAAAAGGCTGAGGCTGATATTTGAATACGACTAGAATCAAGCAATAAACCAAGAGGGAGAATGTTGGGTTATATTTAATGGTTTATACTTTATAATTTTGGGCTTAGCTTGGGCCATATAATGTAACCCGAAATCTCTAAATTTCGGTGGGCTTTTGTATGTTTTGGGCCTAGGTTGGTAGATCTATATATACGATGTATGTAGTTCATTTTAGGGTTGTTCGTCTAGTTGGTTGATCACCGTGTAAGGTTTTTAAAGGGCTTAAGCACCTGACGTAATAATGTACGTGTATATTGAAGCTAGTTTCATCGTGTTCATTGTTATTGCTTTCGTTGTTATCAAATCGGCTTGTTGTTAGTTTCCGCCTAATCAACGAGTTAATTGATATCGCATTGAAAGATCCTCTCACGGGACTTACAAGAGGGATCAGCCCATCCATCGTCATACGCAAGATCATCACTGATCCCGAGGTAAAACCTACTCATGATGCACAAAGATGTTGGGTCAGATTTTCTACAAGGAAGATTGGAATCTTCTCAACCTCCTCAGAAACGGTTAAGTATGGAATTCGAGAAAGCCCAGACGATCGAGCATGGTTTTTACTACTTCAAGCAAGGTTCTGAACCTTAAATGGTTGATTCTTCTAAGTGTTAAAGGCTTCGAGCAAGCTACACTTCAACGAGCAAGAGTATTCTTCTATCGAGCATGGATTGCCAATCGAGCAAACAGCTTGATCATACAAGTTCTAACCAAGTGTTACGAGCACAGGATGATCGAGGACATGGGGACGAGCATGGATGAAATAAGAGGATGTCATGTGAATCAAAGCAAAGACTTCGAGCACAGTTCAGTTACCGAGCAAGATTTACATCCGAGCATGCTAAAGATTGCTGAATAAGCAAAGTTGAAGACATCAAGAAGAATGAGCTTGCTCGATGGACTTATTCAATCAAAGCTTGAACAAGTCAAGAGGAATGAAACTTACTCAAAGGGAATATGTATTCTTCGAAAGAGAATATATTCCAAGTGAAGTCTGCTCGAGGACATTCACCGAGCATACCTATAGGAAGTTTACTCGAGCAAGGTATGTACCTTGCTCGAGGACTGTAACACTTGTATTTGATTTGTCTTTCATTATGTAATGACTAGGACTTCTAGATGGAATGTCAGGGTCTATAAATAGACGTCCTAGGATACCGTTAGGGCACGGATTTCCAGACGGAATACAGGCTGGCACGCACTGATTACGAAAAACATTCCATTTTGTTTATCGTACAATAGCCACCGCCGTCACACAAAACCCTAGACGTTTCATTCATTGTTTCATTAATGAATCATTAAATATAGTGAATCTTTGTCTCTGAAATAGCATTTACTGATTATCATTTACTGTTTTGTGTTTTATCATTGTTCACAATCCTTCATTCCCAATCATTGGATGAAAAAGAGGGATGATAAAACTCTATCAATGCTGAAGTTGGGGCTTTCATGGGAAATTTTAACCACTCTAAATCATCATAAAACCGCAAAGGATATGTATGATGCAGTGATTGAAATGTTTGAAGGAAACACTGAATTGAGAGATATTAAGAAAGACCGACTGAAGCAGCAGTTAGACAGAGTTAAGTTCAAAGAAGGAGAAAGGCTGAAGTCAGTGTTACAAAGGTTTATGACCATTGTGAATGAAATTAGGACCACTGATTTGTAGATTTCCGATTTTGAGCTTAACAAGAAGCTTCTGTCATCTCTATCTGGCGAATGGTACACTGCAAGCAAGTTTATCAAGGAAAAGGCAAGTTTTCCTAGCTTCAAACTGTTTCTTAAGGCTGCTGAGCACGAAATGATTGAAAATCACATGATTAAGGAGGATAACCCAGTTTTCAAATGAACAATGCTCTCGTAGCACCGATGGGAAACCTCACAATCAAATCTCATCAACCAATCATTGAAGAACCATCAGACACAAGCTCAACCTGTAGTGGACAGTCAAGATTTAACGTCCAATTGATAGAGGATGAGGCTCCATCTGCTGCTGGTGGACAATCTGCTTTCTTACACAACAACAATGCCAATGGAATAGATTATCAAGCCCTATTTTCAATGTTCACTGATTCACATCATGCCTTTGTAGCCAAAAATCTCATCAATACAAGCCTTGTGCAGGAAGATCTTGAACAAATTGATGCTGATGACTTCGAAGATATGGATATCAAATGGCAAGCAGCCATGCTAGCAGTAAGAAGCAAAAGATTATACAACAGGACTGGTAGGACAAGTTTCAATGGACCTAATGAGAGAATTGGATTTGATAAATCTAAGGCCATTTGCTACAACTGCCAACAACCCGGTCACTTTGCAAGAGAGTGTAATTTGCCTAAACAAGCTGGAAACCAATTGAACCAGACTCAATTCTACCAAAATCAGAACCAAAAGTTCCAGAAAAGAACTCAAATCTCCAACCAGAACCCATATCAACACCAAAACAGAAATCAACAACAAACCTTTCAACCTCAGAGAAATAATCAGATGCAGGTTCACACAAACCAAAACAGACCAACTCAAAATGTTGTGAACCAGCAAAGGGATCAAGGGAATGTAGATGTTACAAGGGTGGCTCAGGATGGAGAGTTTGACTGGAGTAATCATGCTGCAGAGATGGAGAAAGCCAATGTTGCATTCATGGCCAAAATTCATGACAAGGCTGAATCTTCCAACACTCAGGTACATTCTGATACTTCTATTTCTAATCTTCTTGCTACAATTGATGAATTAAATCAAGAGGTTGGAAAATGGAAAACTGAATGTGGAAGGAAGGATGTCTTTCTGAATGTGTATGAGGCTAGTAAGGCAACATATGAAAGTCAAATCAAGGGATTGGAGGATGATTGTATGGTATCATATCAAGCTCAATCCAGAATGAGAATTGAGATAGAGGGACTAAAGAAAATGTTTGCTGAAGAAAAACTCAAGAATGCAGAGTTGTTGATTGAAATGGAGTTTTTGAAAAACCTTGTCTCTACTAGAAACATTGTTAAATTAAGTGCACAATCATTCAAAACATAAACAAATAATTCAAAAACAAATAAATTATTCCAAACATGATAGAATCATATATAGTCTTCATTGATTTTCATAAGGTCCTTCTAAGCATGCTTCACATTAAACTTCAAGTCAAATGATAACCTGTTTATGCGTAGAAAATAGAATAAAGTTTGTCAACACTAGGTTGAGTGAAATTATCACCAGTTTTCAAGTTACAATAGTATATGTAAATAAGAAAACAAAAATAAATGCGGTAACAAACAATCAAACTATAAATAAATAGTGTGCCAATTAACCATGCCTTACGAGCACAGGCTATAGCTACTATGATTGCGTATAACTGTGATTGTCGGTGTACCATGGCCAAGCGAATCGGGCTTTGGTTACTAAGACGGTGTAAGATCATACTGACATGCTAGACTTCTGATGGACCTCTCCGAAAATGATTGAGTATAAGCACATAAGCAAGTAGCAAATAACATTTGATCGAAATACACACAATCATTCGTTTGCTAGTTTTGTGTAGATATTTAGTATGAAAATATGAATTAGATGTTAGTACTAGTACACATATGTCCACAAAACTTGTGAAAATCAGTAAAATAAAGGCGAATGATAAAACTCACCTTATTGCATAAGCGGGTAACTAAGAATAAGAATAAACGGTTAATAAATAAATTAATCGTCCTCTAACGCATCGAACAAAGTGAGTCAAATAAACCTAAAACTTTGAGATAAATATATATGAGAAAAACTGAAATCATTGTCGCTGGAATCGCTCCAAACGGATGTCTAGAACTCTGGTTATGAGAAATTAAACATTTAAGCGAGCTGGTATACTGACTAGAATCCAAACAGTGATTTGGAAGTCGGGTTTTTTCAGCAACCTTAAAATCTATTTACAAAAATAAAAGTATTCTGGGCCAAAAGCCGGTTCCAACCAGAAGCATGAGAAACATATTAGTCAAACTTGTTGACCAATATGCCCTTAAACGGGTTTAAGTCAAATTAACCAGTCAATACCCCTCAATATCATAAATTAATTACGTGCCAACCTATGACGTGGAGGAAGCTGTTTCTATTTTTGATTATGGCCTTCGAGGGGCGATTGAGGACATTGTGGTTTGTCGGGAGCCGTTCTTCGGGGATTTCCAATGGAGGTTTGCATCAATTTCGACCCGTTTTGAGGGGTTGGGTTTATGTTCGGCCAGGATGTATCTACATATGCTTTTGTGGCTTCGAGAGCACAATCATTGAGTTTGCAGGACCACATTCTTCGGGGATGTGGTATTGGTGGGTTGGACACTGATTACGGGTGTGCGATGGATCGTTTACGTACTTCACTTCCCGATTTTGATCTTAGCGGGTTCTCTAATAAGGACACCCCCCCCCTAAAGCCCAACATGATTTGGCGAGTGCCTTATTTAGTGGAATCGTTCAGAGTTTAGAACAGAAGTTTGATCTATCTCCTCGCCAAAAAGCGGTGTTTGAATGCCTTCGAGCTCCTCGGGCTCAGCATTTTTTAACGGTCATCCCTATTGAAGGATTAGGCCAACACATGTCGGGGTTGGAGTACGGGCTATCCTTAAGTACCGGTTAATGATCCCTATGTTTTCGACTGATGAGCCTTGCCTAGTTTGCCGCAAAGTCTGTTTGGATTCCTTTGGAGACCATGCGGTGCATTGCAAAGAATTACGTGGTTTTAAATACAGGCATGATTTGGTTAGGGATGTTCTATGCGATATTCTTAAACGGGCTGGGATTTCTGCTAAAAATGAGGCCCCAGTTAACTTTCTTACAGATCCGCTCGAAGGGAGGTCCACTCTACGACCAGCTGATATTCTTGTGTTTGGGTGGGCAGGGGGGAACACGCTTGTGTGGACCTTACAGGAGTGTCTCCTCTTTTTGGGCTCAAGGACCGCGGATTTTTTGTGGGTCAGGCTGCATTGAAGACCGAATCGGGAAAAGTTGCCAAACACGAGAAAGCCTGTTTAGAAAATCTACATGTTTTTCTTCCTTTTGCTTTTGATACATTTGGGTTTCTGGCCTCGGAGGCTGTGAGTTTTCTAAACAGGGTTCGACGTGTTGTCCATGGTACTTTGTCGTCTCCTATGACCCAATGCTTTGTTTTTAGTAGAATTGGTTTTGCTATTCAAAAGGGGGTTGCGGCGCAGCTTGTTGCCTGTTTGTCTGCCACTTTATTGTAATCGTTTTGATTTTAATGAGAAATAGCAAGTATTAATTGGATAAATAAAAATTGACTAGGGAATATGTATGTATGATTTACAACTCACAACTTACACAGAAAGTGTATGAATCAACCGAAAAGTGAGGTCAAAGTTTGTTATAACGGTAAAGTCAAACACCGAAGCTTGTATCTTCAAGTAATATGGCCAAAACATGCAACAACACCAAGAGAAGAGGTGGGTGATGGCCGGAATAATATTTACGGTTTAGGGGAAGTTGTGGCAGAAGAAATATGTTGTGTTTATATAGAATAAGCAAAAACGAACCAATTTTAGTTAGTTTACTCGTATAAGAAACCGAATAAAGCTTTAATGATCAAATCAACCATATATGCAGCCAAATTTCGTTCTTGAAGGAGGGGTAATATATGTGGACAAGTACTTAGTCTATGTCAGTTTTCTTGAGACTTAAATCACGCGATACAGTCCAAAAGTAAGCGATTTTGTACCAAAAACGAACTAGGAAACAAGATAATCAAAAGAATCTGTACATGGATCCCAAAGCGCCGTGCAACGGCCACTCCCTTCCATGGCCGCGTGGCTCCCTGGCCCTAGGGGAAAAGATTTTTGTTGTTTGGCAATTTTAGTCCTTGAACTTTCTAAAAAGGCTAATTCTTGATTATTTTAGAGTTTAAACAAGAAATTAACAACTTTGAAAACATAATGGATATAAAATGAAAATATATTAAGGAATACTTATAAATGTTTGATTTTATTAATAACAAGGATCCGAATAATGTTCCCGAATCGGGTTATATGTAAACATATACGAGTACGAAAAATCCGAGATGTTACACCTGATTGGTCACTTCCTTTTGAGATTATGTGTGCCGCAAGTGACTACGTGGTCGGGCCGTGTTGGGTCAATGGGTGTACAAGAAGCCTGTTTCCATATACAATGCGAGCAACCCCCTTTTCCGATACGTTAGATAAGTTTAGATATTATATTTGGGGGTGCAAGGTTATTGTTTATTCAGATCACAACGCAGTCAAGTACTTGATGGAGAAGAAAGACACAAAGTCATGCTTGATAGATGGATTTTGCTACTCTAGGAGTTTGATGTGAAGATCCGTGATTAGAAGGGAAGCGAGAATGTGGTTGTGGATCATTTGTCGAGATTAGTGGGACAAGAAGAGGAGAAATATGAGAGGGCCATTAACGAATAATTCCCGGATGAGCAATTGTTTTCTGCTTCAACTTTGCCATGGTATGCAGGCATTATTAATTTTCTTGTTGCAGATACAATTTCGGAGTTTTGGCTAAGAAAGAAGAGGCAGCACTTCCTCTCTCAGGTAAAGAATTATGTGTGGGAAGATTCGGACTTGTTAAATGTTGGTGCGGATCAAGTAATGAGGCGTTTCATACCGGAGAAAGAGGTGCGAAGTGTTCTACTTCATGCCTACTCATCAACTTGTGGAGACCATTTTAGCAGTCAGAAGACAGGGTATCACGTGTTCGCATGTGGATTCTATTAGCCTACCATCTTTAAAGATGCAGCAGCATTTGTTAGAAATTGTGTTAGATGCCAACAGATGTCTCAAAGAGGGACGAGATGCCCATGCAACCGATCCTAGTTGTCGACATCTTTGATGTCTGGGGTATTGATTTCATGGGACCGTTTCCTAATTCGTTTAGTAATTTTTATATCTTGGTGGCGGCCAATTATGTGTCTAAATTTTTATATCTTGGGGGTAGAAGCAATCTCCACCAAGACAAACGACCATACCGTTGTTTGTAAATTTGTAGTCGAATATCTTTTCATGATTTGGTCTTCTTCGCATTATCATTAGTGATGGGGGTTCCCATTTTAAAAATTTTAATTTTGGAAAATTGCTTAAACGGTATAGCGTAAACCACCGAATAGCCACTCCATATCTCCCTCAAACAAGTGGGCAAGTGGAGGTTTCTAATAGGCAGATAAAAGAAATTTTACAAAAAACGGTAAGACCCGATCATAAATATTGGTTAAATATTAAATGATGCTTTATGGGCTTACCACACTACTTATAAAACGCCTATTGGAACCACCCCTTATCGGTTGGTTTATGGTAAAGGGTGTCATTTACCTGTTGAGCTAGCACATCGTGCGCTATGGGCGGTTAAGAATATTAATCTCGACTATGAGTGTGCAGGTAAACAGAGAAAGTTGAACATATGCGAGCTGGAAGAGTTGAGAGATGAGGCATATGAGTGTGAATCCGCTTACAAAGAGAAGATGAAGAGAGTTCCCGATGCCAAGTTGTGGAGAAAGGCGTTTGAAGAAGGACAACGAGTTTGGTTGTATAACTCGCAAGTGAAACTTTTCCTGTAACGCCCGCAAATTTCGTTAATTGGCTTGATTATTTATAAAAGTTTGTTTAAATTGCGGGGTTTCATCTTCTAACTTAGGAGCCGTGCAATACGTTTTAAAAGTCCGTTTATCTTTCCTTTTGCTCAAGACATCACCTCTTTTAATTAAAAGGACTAGATTATATGTAGCACCCGCTATTTTTAGTTTAACGGCATGAAGCGTTGTAGAGTTTGTATGTTAGTCGGGTTTTAACATTGAAGGTTGAGGGACCTCTTGTGTATTTCTAAAAGTCCATTTAATAAACTTAGGAACAAGTTATATCATTTAGAAAATAGGTGGGCTGATTGTACAAATTCCCCAAACTTGCAATAACACTTGCCGCGTATCTCTTGTCTGCGATCGGAATTTATAGGCAGCCCTCCCATCACGATTTTTGTTTTCTCCATCCATTACCAAGCCATATCCATCTAATTCCAGGTCGGTTCTAGGCTTAGGAACATCATATTCTCCATTAAATCGTTTATTGAACCCAAAAAGATGTCATAAACATGTTAGGGTTTGAGTTTTCATTAAAGTAGTTGCTGACAGATTCGTACTCGTTTATTGTTTGGTCTGTAACTCAATGAAAATTGATTGTTTTTTATCTATTCTTGATTCCATGATATTCTACTTTGAGTCTAGTTACCATAAAGGTATATTTGTAATTTTTGGACAATATTTGAATGGTTTTTATGATTTTGTAAAAACATGTGTCAAAGCTGATGCAGGGTGACGGATTCTGGTCTGTCTTCCCGAGATCATAACTCTTTTTTGACAAGTCCAAATTGGTTGATTATACTTTTGAAAGTTCACTTTTTGAGTTAAGGTTACAACCCAATTGGAATCATTTAATTTTGTTTGGTAATGATTTTTAAACAAATAAAACACTTTTGCTGCGCACTGAAATAGCTGCACGTACCTTTCTATGTTGGAGGAATTTTTATGATTTTTGTGTCCACTATAAAAATATAATAAAAATATTTTTATAAACCTAAGAAATTTATGCAACTCTGGTAAAACTTAATTCTATGTTTTCCTATGTAATAAAATACATCTTTGCATGCTAAAATCTGCATGTTATACTCGTTATCGATCGAAAAATCGCTTGTTTTAGGCTTACCGGGTGGCTGACCATTTGAACATTTTCAGGGCTGTTTGATTGAGTTTTTTTCTCCATAAGCTTCTTAGGTATGTCTAGTTTAACATACTTTACTATCGTGAGTTATGGTTTTCGTTTGATTGGTCAACTAGTGATAGATTGAAAACTAGTGTTCGGTTGTCTAGATTGTTAGGTTGTTGCGTTTAGCGTGAGGTTTGAAGGAATTAACAACCAATTCAGTTTGTGTAACTTCGGTTTGATATACGGGCTGTGGAAAAATGATTTTTGTAAGTATTGGGGCTGAATTGGATGTAGGTTACTCAAATGGGTCGGTACAACGCGAATTCGCGTTTATTTGATAGTTGGTGCGTTGTGCTTGCGAGTTACCGACCCATCCAACTCGTGTAGTGTCGTGTGGACTTTTTGGCTTTGATTTTATTAAATTTGGTCTACATGGGGCTGAGTTAGTTGTTAAGAGCATAAACAACTCATAAACTTGCATATTCGTTCAACTAGCAACTCCCGGGGGTATTTTGGGAATCCATTGCCACCGGGATTAGCTAAGGGAGGTTTTGGTAAATACAAGGCCCCGGGGGCTGTTGTAATTGAACTTGGTAAGGCCGAGGCTTTAGGTAAATCAAACCAGGCTAGAACGCCTCGTAGGATTAACGAGTCGGTTCGGTTCCGTTAGTAATCTTTGCGTGTAATCCGACAAGCGTTTGAGTCGTGGGAATACATAGGGACTCTCTAGCTCGTAGTGATTGGGTGTCCCGTATTAGGTGAGTTCATGATGCCCCTTTTTAACTCTTTTTACGTTTTGGGCTAGCATACACACTCAACTGCAACTTTACCCGATTTTACTCGTTAAAACAATTTGAAGGACATTGTATTGTCTTGTTAATACTTGTGCATTTATGAAATCCGGTGTGGATTATATTCCATGCCTTAGGATACTTTAGACTCGTTTTGGTTATAAATTCCTTATGGTTATATACATTGTTTATGGTCTAGACTCGAGGTTGTTATTAGGCTTGGTGTTAATTGAATACGAGTAGACCTATTTACTCTAGTTCATATTTTGGACTGATTATTATATATTACCTTATAGCCTACGCTTGTTGATATTATTTAGTTCCTTATGACTAAGAATTATGTGAGTAGGCTTATTGATGTGTGTAGCATGGTGATTACGGCCGGGTCAAATATATTGCTCGGGTTTTTAAATCTCGTGGTGGAGAGGCCCATGCGGCGTAATCATCATTTAGGCGGGTCAAATATATTACTCGGGTTTTTAAATCCCGTGGTGGAGAGGCCCTTCATATGTTAAACCGTGATCGTGTCAAATGTATTACTCGGGTTATACTCGTGGTGGAGAGACCCGTATCACGTGTTTGGATGTGCAAACCGTGACCGAGTCAAATATATTACTCGGGTTTGACTCGTGGTGGAGAGGCTCATGTCACGTGCTTATGTCTTACCGCGTCTGGGTCAAATATTACTCGAGTCTTGACTCGTTGTGGAGAGGCCCGTGTACGTGTGTTCGACCAAGAATGTATTATTTGGTGATATTTATTTATTTATTTATTTGCTTATTATTCCCCTATTGTTTTAGTTCTATAACCTTTGAAATAAATTATGAATATTGTTTAAGAAAACTTGAACTTACTCAGCTCTAGCTGACTTTGTGTGTATGTTAGATTGATTTTCAGGTTAAGGCTAAGGACTATCGCTTGGACGTGCTAGGGCCTACTCAGAGAGTTGAAGGCATTTCTAAACGAGAACTCCTAAATAAAATAGACATCTCTTTTATAATTGGTTTTGGGAATTTTAATACTTAATATTCTTCCACTACTTATGGTTTGGTACTTTTCTCGGTTTTGGGGAATTTTTGTTACTCATGAATTTCCGCTGTTTATTTACTCTGAACTTGTTTTAAATAAAACGAATTGTTTGGTTTTAAATTTTTGTGAAATTTTGGATATGATTACCAACTGTAGGATTCCCGGGATTCGGGGTCTTACATTTCCCGGGAAAGCTGAAAAGCAAATGGACAAGACCATATCAAGTTAAGCGGGTTGGCAAGTTTGGAGAAGTCGAGACTGAGGATTTCGATGATCATCTAAGGCAAGCTGTCAATGGGCATCGGTAGAAGCCATACATGGAAGATGCGATCTGAACAACGAGATACATGAGTCGGAAGTTTGCTTCTTGGAGGACAAACCGACTTATTCGGTTGATTAAGAGAACCAAGGAATGTCGAGCTGTAGACATTCAATTCAGCGCTAACCGGGAGGCAACCCGACATTTGTAAGTTGCGTTTTTGTATATTGAGTCTAGTTAGTTTAATTGTTTTCCTCGAACGTGCATTGTAAAGCAAAGATCGAGTGTGGGGAGGCGGCATTTTCATAATCGTCAAGAAGTGTTGGTAAGTGAGATTGTCGCTAGAGAGAGCCCTAGGTAGGTATTTAATGGGTATATTGTGACCAAAGTGGGTGACAGGAGAAGATAGCCAAGAAAACGTAAAAGATGGAAAAATTTTTAGCATTAAAAATCGTATTTCTTCCCTATGAAAAGTACCATTCGCGCTATGCGAAATATTCTTAAAAGGAGTCCTTCGCGCTACGCGAAGGACAAAAGACTGAACAGTGAAATACCTTCTTCGCAATGCGTAGTAGTGTTCGCGTTACGCTATGTTTTAAGCCAAGCTACTTCGCGCGACGTGAAGGTTTACAGATCTGCACAAAAAAAAGTAAGTGACCCGACGTCCCATTCCTGATCACATTCAGATTTTATTCTTATCATCACATATCACTTTCACACACATAAAAACCGACCACCATTCCACCGTCACTGTCGTCGGCCACCGCCGCCACCACTACATTTACTTATTTTTCATCATCTAGTCTAAATCTGACCTAAGGTATGTTCATTATTTCGACTAAATCGGTGTATGGATTATTGTGAGATTGATTTCAGATTGTCATGTAAATGTTTGCTAGTGGGTGTTGGTTTGTCGGAAATATTTGAGTATTTAAGCGGGTTGACGGGTTTGGTTTGGTTTGGGTATTTTTTTGTCGAGATGATCCATGTTTTGGGTTGTAATGTGAGTTTAGGCCCGGCTTTTTGGAAAAGAATTGCTGTGTTTTTGAGTTTCAGGTCGCCGGAAATTAATTTTTGGTGACGTTTTTTGTAAGAGTTTTGGAAATTTGTTGAAAGAATTTTTTGTTGGTGTGTCGGGTTGTTGAAGTTGGGTTGTTATCGAGAGGTTTATGGTCACATTTTGAAAGGTCAAGTAATGTTATGTTTGATTGTGATGGTTTACACCGACATAGGAATTGGTTGTTTGTTGATTTGAAACATGTTCTTTTTGTGTTTTTCATGTGTGATTTTGAGGAAAATTTTAAAATTTTTTGGAATCTTGTTTTATTATTCTATTGAAAAAAATATATATTTTTAGTTTTAGTTTTATTTTATTCATTAGTTGTATTTTAATATTGCTGGGGGCAATCACGACCGAAATGCTATATGGTTGTTACCCGAGGTTTGTCTTGACATCGACTAAGTGTTTAAATTTAATTACATATGCCGTATGAAGGATCCAGTTCTACTAGGAATAAGCGATCAAAGAAACAGCAAACTTTTGATTATTCATCTCAGCGATGCACGAGGCCACCAATTTACTATGAGGTTGAGGAGATACCAGTTTATGGAGCAGCTGTCGATGATATTACCGGTGGAGAGGATGATCCACATATTATTCTAAGGTTCCGTATGAATACCCCGGGGAGGGAAATTTATGAGCGAATTTGTGATGTGGATTTGTTGCGACACCGTACTTTTGACTAAGAGTTGTTGGCAACGCTGGGAAAGGTGGAGCGAGTGAGAAATTACTTGAGAGTGCGTTGGGCTCATGTTTTACAGTTTGGTGAGATTCAGTATGAGGAGTTAGTTTATGAGTTTTATTCGACTTTTTGCCACAAGATTGGTGACTTTGATGAGCCGTATACGGTTTCTTTTTCACTAGGGAGGCAGATATACGAGATGTTTGTGCCTCGTTTTGCTGTTGTTGTGGGTTTATATAGTGAGGCTGAGGTGGAGATGCAGGCCTTTCGAGAGAGTATCCAGGAAGTCACTACTGGTACCTGTCGTTATTGGATGTCGACTGATGATTTGGGTACCTTTTGGAGTACTATTGCTGATGGAGCTCATTCGAGCAGTGTTGTTTCTTCTGCTATTCGCGATCCGGTTCACAGGTATATCCACCGTGTTATTGCATCCACTTTCGTGGGCCGCCAGTCGGGCCACGACAAGTGTGTAATTTGGACCTGTTGTGTTTATTGGGGACTGTTGGAGGTGAGAATATGAACATGGCTACACTATTGTTGACTTCATTGGATACAGGAGGTCGTAGGGCTAAGACGACTGCGACGAGGTTGTCACTGGGGCCGCTTATTACGAGAATGGCCCAGTATTTAGGTATGTTTGGTAATACCCGGTTGAGTATTTCACTAAGGAGCCCGATAAGATTGTTGTTGGTTTGGATGATGCCCAGAAGGCCGGCATCTGTGCATATGATGATCCACCGTAGTGGGTTGTGGTGAGAGATATCGGTCATGGTAGTTCCCGTAGGCAGTGTGTGGAGAGGCCACTTACCCAACCACGTTAGAGGCAGCCACGACAGCCGAGTCTGCCATCGGCACAGCAGTAGCACCCACAGCCATTGACATTGGATTATGTGTTTGAGCGCTAGTTGCAGATGCATAACGAGTTGCGAGGCCATAGGGATGAGCTTCATGAGTACCGAGATGAGACGAGAGACTATTTCAGGACCATGTTCGATCATTGGCATATTTCGTTGCCTGGTTCTTTGCAACCGCCACCGCCTGATACGGGTGGTTATGGAGATATGGGAAAAGGATATGCGGGTTCTGCTGTTTATGGGGATGTTGGAGGAGGATATCCCGGTTATGGTGGATATGGTGGATATTGGTTCTGGAGGTTATTATGGAGATGCGGGAGGATCTAGAGCTGGCAGGGGTGGTGGTGGTGATGATGACGACGACGACGACGACGACGATGATGATGATGATGATGATGATGATGATGATGATGCAAGTCCCGTGACGGATCTTTCAATGTGATATCAATATACTCGATGATTAGGCGGAAACTAATCACCAAGCCGATTCAATAAAACAACCAAGAACACAAGCAAAACACACAAAGAAGCTTCAAAACACACGTATATAATACGTCGGATGCTTAAGCCCTTAACTTACACGGTTGAATAATAATGAACGAACAACCCTAAAACCGTTAACATATGTTCTATATATACTCTACCATACTAGGCCCAACCAGAACTAAAGCCCACCGAGATCAACAGATCTCGGTTTACATATAAAAGCCCAACCCAACAAAACCAAACCCAAAACTACAAGCATAAACCACAAAATACGACCCAACATTCTCCCCCTTGGTTTATTGCTTGATTTCAGCCATTTATCAAAAATGCCAACAAAAGACGCTCTACATGCTTCTATACTTTCATCTCGGTGTTCCGGCGTCTAAACTATGGCTTCTAAAAAGACACTTGGAAGTTGAGTGTCTTATTTAGTGCCTTTATTCTAGTAATAGTAACCCCGGCCCGTAATCCAGCACAGGTCATGCTACTTCCCAACAGAAGTACATGATCATGATTTTGGTTAGTGAAAACAGCACCAAATATTAGGCTTGATTGACTCAGAGACGTCAAATACGATGTATCTTTGGTAGAACCAACGAATCATCGGTCACGGCTTGACAAAAAATGCTTCATGACGTCTTTAAACCGAAGATCTCCCTGATTGACCAGGAGAATCTAGTCGGTCCACACCGAAAACCTTAGAGCACTATTCATCGTCATCACCACACTACCAATCACCATTGATGACCAAGCCTGTAACTACAAACAATGACTGAAACAACATTCAGTAACTTCAAGAAAAATCAAACAAAATTACCAAATTCATGAACCAGTAGTATCTATAATCAATTGATCGTCACCGAAAATCCTTCAACCATACTGATTATAGAAACACCTTAATGAGATTTCTTTACCTTTTAAGAGAATCCACTCAAAAGCATAAAAAAAGATATATGGCGGCTAGTAGGTGAGAGGTTAGAAGATCTTAGAAGTTGTAAGTTTCAAGAATGATTAATAAGTAGTAATGAGTGCCTTTTATAGCTACCTAGTCACATCAAATGAGCCGAAAACATATACTGACCGAGAACATATAGCCGAGAACAGTTATTTAGAGCCGAAAACTCACATGAGTTGAGTTCGCTGGGCCACTTGGATCAGGCCGTCAACACAACATCCATTGGCCCAAAGGACAGGCCCACTCATTAAACAAAAATCCGGATTAAAAATCGAATTCTTAAAGTCATTAGTTTCGACACAAGTAAATATGAGGTAAATAAAATAAAATTAAAATTAAAATAAAATATAATAAAAACTAAACTAAAACAAAAATAATTTACCTATCCAGTCTTCAGAAAAACCAACACATATTGGGATCAAATTTCAACTGTTTGAAAACAAGCAACCCCTTTTAAGAAAAGATCCGAACATAAGATCATACTTATTAAGATACTTTCACAATGATCCATTTTCAGCATTGTTTTGACATAGTGAAAAGGTTGATAGCAGGTAATTAGAAACTTAGTATGATATTCATTGCACCAGTGATATGATTAAATTCAATTAGGCATAAATCTAATATGGACATCACTCATGGACCCATGATGCCCCCCATCTCTTCTCAAAGCGTATTTAGTTTTCCCCAGATCACCCCAATTTGACTCAAATCCCCTAGTACTTGATCAAAGAATTTTCTATATACAAAATAAATTTTTCTTTTTGGCTTTAAGGTTGAACGTTGGACTTACATGCCATCCGGACTTACAAGCCTTACATTCAGGGTGTTTAGGACTTACTTGTACGCCCCACCCCTGTAGTTCCCTGGAGCCCCTTTAAGCCTTTTAACAAAAAATTGAATGATACATATATAGAATATATATATATATATATATATATATATTAATACTTTTGGCGATCAAGACACTAACGGGCTCGTGTATGACTGGGTATTTACTTTTCTGCCTATCATTCGGAGAGATGTATCTAGAGACATGCACACTTCAAAATGACTCTCCACAAAAAGTTTAGCAGATTTAGTTTATATCACTTCAAACTTTTACTTATCATAGAAAGCTACCATACACATCAATGACTTATCAAAAGCCTTTTTAGCTTAATAACTTCACACGTTAGGCACACAAAATCAATTTATCTATCATCTCTCAAAGGTTGGATCAATTTTCGTTTGAAATATTTTAAGCTTCTAATAAGCTTTAGCTTAATAGTATTATCACTTCCCAGATGATAACCCCGAAGACGATTTTAAATTCAATCACCCTAGTTACCTTCAGTTTTCAGGTGAATGGCTATCCTATGTGTCTAAAGGAATACGATAGGACCAAACACATAATAGTATGTGTCCCTCAAACTCAGGCAGCCGACATAATTTTCAGTGAAAGAACTTAAACCGATAGTTAAATCAAAAAAAAAATTTATGTAAGTTCAGTCGCCCCAGTTGCTTTTAGTCTTAAGGTTAATGGTTATCCCGTGAGTCAAAAATTGATGACGGGACCAAACATATAAAATATGTTCATTGAACTTGAGTAACCGGCATGATTTTAAGCAACAAAACAAAATGTGTTTTTAATTAAGCACACACACACACACTACACACACTCTTTTTGTATTTTTTTTCTTTTTCTCCCCCTAAATTTGTACAGAAATTTTGACAAGAAGAAAAAATTTATGTACACAATTTAAACCTCAAAAATACTCAGTCTTCAAAACGTAACATCTTAAGAAACCCCACAAGCACATTGAATCTGGTTGTTCCGACCGGTTTCGTAAATAGGTCCGCCACATTATTATCAGTGTGGACCTGTTCAAGATGGATTAGCTTCTGATCCTGACAGTCACGGATAAAATGAAGTTTGATATCGATGTGCTTGGTTTTAGAATGTTGGACCGGGTTTTTCACAATGGCAATCGCAGCATCATTATCACAAAAAATTGTAGTGTCAAGAAATTCCAAACTATAGTCCAGCAACTGATGTTGCATCCATATGACCTGAGAACAGCAAGCAGAAGCAGCAACATATTCAGCCTCAGCAGTGCTTGTGGACACCGTTTGTTGTTTCTTGCATTGCCACGAAATGAGCCGATCCCCCAAAAATTGACAACCAGTAGACGTCGATCTCCTGTCAATATCATCACCTCCATAATTGCTGTCAGCAAAAGCATACAAATTAAATTCTGAATTCTTAGGATACCAAAGACCAAGCTTCGGTTACCCTTTCAGATATCTAAAAATTCGTTTAACAGCAATCAAATGAGAGAGTTTAGGATTAGTCTGGAAACGAGCACACTGGCAAACTGCGAACATGATGTTAGGACAACTGACTGTAAGATACATCAGAGACCCGATCAGCGATCGATAGTACGTTTGATCTACGGGATTCCCATCAGGATCTGAAGAAAGAAAAGGTCTCTCAGCCATAGGAGTCGTCGCACTTTTGGAGTCCTGAAACTCGAATTTTGCCAACATATCCTCGACGTATTTCCCTTGATGTAGCAGAATGCCTATCGAGCTTTGACGAACTTGCAAACCCAGAAACATTGTCTTCTCCCCCAATGAGCTCATCTCAAATCTTTTCTTCATCACTTCATCAAACTTAGAACAAAGAGCAGTCCTGGTAGAACCAAAGATGATGTCATCCACGTAAATCTGAACCAAGATCAGATCCTTTCCAACAGTCTTTGTAAACAGCGTCTGATCAATGGTTCCATGCTTATATCCGTGCTCCAATAGATGTGTAGTCAACATCGCATACCATGCTCGACAAGCTTGATGAAGGCCGTAGAGAGCCTTACCCAACTTATATACATACGACGGATGCTTGGAGTCCACAAAACCCGGTGGTTGATCCACATAAATTTTTTCCTTTACCTCGCCAAATAGAAACGTTGTCTTGACATCCATTTGATACACCGTGAAACCCATGTATGATGCATATGCCAAGAAGATCCGAATAGCCTCAAGACGATCCACTGGAGCGTACACCTCAGTATAGTCCAAACCCTCAACCTAACGAAAACCACAAACCACAAGACTTGCCTTGTTTCTAACAATAACCCCCGAGTCATCCTCCTTATTACGAAAGACCCATCTTGTATCTAGTGACTTCTTCCCCGCGGATAGTTCCACCAACCTCCAGACTTTGAGTTTTTCAAACTAATTAAGTTCCTCATGCATGGCGTCAACCCAGCTTGGTTCTTGTAGAGCCAGAATACAAGCAGTTGTTGATTGTTCCAGTCTGACTTCTAGTTGACACGCCAGCTTCAAGGGGACCAATAATACTATCAATGGGATGATCTCGTTGAATTCTTGATGGAATGGAGTGATCTGGAACAGAACAGCTTGCTAGTAAATTGACTGGATCTTCGAGAGCTTCAGTGAGAGGATTCTTCCATCCCGATGCTGTTGTACTGTGCGAGCACAATGTACTGGCAACATATTCGTTTGGAATGGCATCAGGGGATAGAGTGCTACCAAATATCTAACGAATGACACTCTCCCCCTCAACTGGTGACAACTCTGCTGGAGAAGGTTCTTGTGGGGGTACAGTGCCGGTGACATTTTTTTCCAGATCTTTTGATGAAGGCTGAGCGGTGTCTGAGGGTTCAGACGGGCCCTCACTCAGCATAGGAAACTCTTGAGTATTAGTACAAAGATCTTCTTCATCATTGACAATAGCAGTGGTTCCTCCCCCTGAAATATTTGAATCAATCACAAGAACCAGATTGAATGGCTTGAACAGAGTTTCGTAGTCAAACAGCTAGTTAGGCCCCACACGAGCATCTATCTCATTTTCTTCCAACCAGCGCGCATCATATGATTCTACAATCTGTTTCGATGCCTTGTTGTATACTCTGTAGGCAGTTCGACCAGCATAACCAACGAAATAACAATCATCTTCCTTGGCTTCGAACTTAGGAGTCGACTCAAGATTCAACAAGGTGCATGGACACCCGAAGGCTCGAAAGTGCGCGACTGTGGGCTTGTGACCGTAAACAATTCCATAGGGAGTCTTATCTGAGATTTGTTAATCAACACCCGATTTTGAACGTAACAGGCGGTGTTGATTGCTTCAGCCCAGAAAAATAAAGGTAGCTTTGAATCACATAACATCGTTCCCTCAGTTTCAATCAAAGTTCAGTTTCTTCTTTCAGCAACACCATTCTGCTGCGGGGTATGAGCTGAGCTGAACTAACGTAAATTCCCTTTTCGACACAAAAATAATTCAGTGTAGAGTTCTTGAACTCCGTGCCATTGTCACAACGAATCCCCTTGAGCTTCAAGTTCAACTGATTTTCCATGAACACCATGAATTTCTTGATCAAATCAGCTGTCTCACTCTTATTTGATAAGAAAAATACCCAAGTGAAACAAGAGTGGTCGTCTGTGATGACCATACAGTGATTACTTCGAGATAGACTCAAGACATGAACTAGACCGAATAGGTCCATGTGAAGTAACTGAAAGACACTGGAAATGGTATTAATCATCTTTGGCTTGTGTGATTTTCTATGATGCTTGCCCAATGCACAGGCCTCACACTTCTCAATCATCACGAAATCTTTAACAGGCAAGCCTTGTACAATGTCGTTCTTGGCAAGACGGTTCAAGTATTTGATGTTGGCATGACCAAGACAACGGTGCCACAGCAGGGCATTATGTTCCGACACTTTGGAGAACAAGCAAGTGATTTTGTCAGGAACGTTCTTGTTCTTTTCAATCAGATAGGCATTATCTTTCCTCTGAGATCTGAACAGTACCCACTTCTCTGGTATGACAATACCAGGCTTTAGAATCAAGCATTCCTTGTTGGTAAAGTGAGTAGAAAATCCCTTATCACAAATCTGTGACACACTGAGCAGACTGTGCTTTAACTCTGGAACATAGTTAATGTTTTCGAACTTCAAAGCACCATTACTCACGGTACCCTTTTGAGTAATCTTCCTTTTCTCTCCTCCCGCAAAAGAAACATATCCGTCGTTAAATATTTGAATGTCTCCCGTCATGTGTCTGGAACAGCCACCATCAACAAACCATGGTCTGATAATATTCCTCCACAGCTGTTCTTGCACAATGTGCGAGATTAGTTAGTTTTGGGTACCCAGTCCATAGTAGTTCTGGATAAGCCTGACTTGTTTAACCGTGTTACAGGCTGCCATGTCATATCATCATTTTTATCAAAAATGGAATTAGACGATGATAAGGACTTTGGTACCAGGGACTTGGGCAACCACTTGTAATTTGACTTTAAAACTTTGTGATTTACACAGGTGGTTGACTTGGACTCTGGTCTGCAGATAGAAGACACGTTTGACTTTACCCTGTTTAATTTTCTCAGTTCAGACACCCACTTTGGTCTAGGAACCGAGACCGTGTTTTCTTTCCGCTCTTGGGTCACAGTGGGCTTAGACTTGGTCTGATGAGAGCTTGACCTACCAGACTTGTTTTTCTTCTAGTTATCATCAGATGGATTTGCCTTGTAATACCTCATGTTAATTGAGTTAAAGCGTGTGAAGGTATTCTGAGGCATAGTCCTTTGATGATGTCTGTCGAATGGAACATACGGAAGTCTAGAGCAATTTCTTGCAATGTGACCGGGAATTCCTTAGTTGAAACAGGTTTGCCTTTTAACGTAAAAATCATTGTGGTCCCGGTCTTGCTCTGTTGTGGGAGCTAGTTCTTCTATCTTTGGTCTTATTATTAAAAACTACACATTTAACATCACAAGAACCCTTTTCTTTCACAAACTTAGGTGATAAATGCTTATTTTGTTTTTTAAGTTCACCAGTTTTATTAAAAGACAGATCACTGCCTTCTGAAGTTCTAGAAAAATTAACCAAATGATTGTTTTTGCTCTTGAAAACAGAGCCCACACACACATCAGTAGCATTGTTATTTAAAATAGATAAAACATGCAAATTTAAAGAAACAGAAGAGTCAACGGGTGATTCATCATCTTCCTCAGTCCAGTTCTCAATTAGTACTTCATCTGCACACGAACTAGACACATTAGAATTGTTCACCCATGAGGTTGATTCAGTTGCCGAGTCTGTATCAACCTTGCCATTGCTACTTGCAGTTGTCCCCTACATATATTTTTCCTTTTCTTCCTCTTCTTTGGTAAGAGGAAGACTTGTGTAGTTATTGTTATAAGGGGGTGGTACCATGTTATAACCTAGACCTACACCTTTATTCTCTTTCCATTTCAGCTGTTTCTCTATCATGGATTCCACAACAGCACTAGAGATATCAAATTTTCAAAAGTTGAATTCAGCATTATTGAATTTATTTGTCAGTTTGACTATCTCCAATCTCGATGCTTCTAACTCGGCAGTTAGTTCAGCTATTTTATTTTTAGCATCTAGATGGTGACAGCACTTTATGCTGAAGACAGATTGCAGTTTTGAAAAATCTTGTTTTTATGCCTCTATTTTGTCATTTAATGCTTTTTCCAGTTTCTTGAGTGTTGAGTTTTCATATTTAGCATTTTCCATTTCTCTCATTAGGTTATTGTTATGTATTTTATATAGTTCTACTTTATCAATGCATGATTGAGAATAAAGTACAGTACTTACCTCAGTTTATTTGGTGGAGGTGAAGACCATGAAAGCATGCTGAAGATCCCTGACCTTCTCCTCAGCCTCATTCTCCTCTTCATCAGCATCCATCTCAGCAAAATTGGCAACTTCATTACTTAAACTCAGTGCTGCCATTTGATCCTCCCAAGAGAAGTTCTGAACCACCAAACCCCACTCACCCGTACTCGAACTGGCCACATTCTCTTCTCTTCCACCATTGACTGAGACCATTTCCCTCTCTCTATTTCCTTCTTTAGCCGGGTTTGTACATTCACGAGCAAAATGACCCGGCTCATGACAATTATAGCACCTTAAGGAACTTTTGTTGAAACCCACTTTCTGATTTGCAGGCACATTTCAATTATTCCTGCCTGTCCTTTTGGTGAATTTCTTGGCCCTAAAAACAGCCATGGCTATTTGCCATGAAATGTCCATTTCTTCCACATCATCAGGGTGTATCTGATCCAATTGAGTAGCCACAACGGGTTGTACCAAGTCTCCAGCAAGAAAAGCATTATAGCAGTTCATAAAACCTGTCATTAAAGCTATGTTCTCTTGAGTCTCTTTGGAAATAATAGGAATTTGAGTATGAGACTGGCTGGAGGTGGTTATAGGAACTTGTGATTTCGGTGCAGGAGTTGGTTGTACTTTAAAGAAATTTTAGTTTGAAGAATAAGTTATAATTATCAAACGAACCCTTGATCTTTAAAAATAGTTTTAAGACCAATAATTAAAGTACAATTCAGAGGTTGTACCCCGAACCTCGAAATGTGTTTAAACCGAAATAATGAATTATGAACTTGGATACTATTTGTATTATTCCCAAATAGTTTGCAAATCTGTTTAATCTTTAAAGCTTTAAACTTTAATCCCGAAGTTTTGATAATTGAACAAAAGGAATAATTAAACAAACGAACAATAATCGTAGATAATCGTGAATATCGGATTAAAGATAAGCAAGTATTCGCGTAAATAAGAAATCGGGTTGACTTAACGAATTCAATGTAAATCAACAAACATAAAATTATTAAACGAAGCTTGAGATATATATATATATATATATATATACACTAGTAGATACCCGCGCGATGTAGCGGTGACGACAATTTTGCAACACAATACTTGTCTATTACTTTTCTTTTTCATAGTGTTAGTGCGTCGAATTAGTTCTCTTGACCAGAAACCTGTTACCAAACCACCTATTTTGTCACTTATAGGGTCTCATAGGCATGTTCAAAACGGTTTGGGACTAGGAACCGGAACCGGTTCCTAACCGGTTCCTATATTCAAAACCCCATTTTAAACCGGTTCCAGGCTCGAACCGGTTAGGGAACCGAACCGGTTCTCCCACCCTCGGACCCCTAACCTATCTAACCGGTTCTTACCGGTTCCTAACCCGGTTCCTGTACCGTAACCGGTTCCAACCGGTTATAGTGTAAAAAAAAAAAAAATTCGTTTTTCGTTTGCGATTTGGATTCTAAACTACGATTCGTATTTGTATAACATGAAAAATAAAAAAAAACAATTAACATAAAAATAAACAATTAACTGATGAAGAAAAGACAACTACTGAAGATGTTTGCCACTGAAGACAACTACTGAAGGTTGCCACTGAAGACAACTACTGAAGGTTGCCACTGATGAGAAGTTGACAACTACTGAAGGTTGCCACTGATGATAACTACTGAAGGTTGCCACTGATGACAACTACTGAAGGTTGCCACTGATCACAACTACTGAAGACTGCCACTGATGAGGAATACTCATCAGTGGGAAAGCTGCCACTGATGAGGAATACTCATCAGTGGGAACAGTCATCAGTTGAATCAGTGGGAAAGCTGCCACTGATGACAACTACTGAAGGTTGCCACTGATGAGGAATACTCATCAGTGGGAACATTCATCAGTTGCAGAGTTTGTTGTCACTGATGCAAAATATTAATCAGTGACACATCAGTTGCAGAGTTTCATCAGTTGGAACATCATCAGTTAAATATGTAACCATTGTACAATGTAAACTTGTTCATTGGATTTGCAATACAAGTGCATTTAGTTTTTTTTTTTTCGTTTTTCGTTTGCGATTTGGATTCTAAACTACGATTCGTATTTGTATAGCATGAAAAATAAACAAAACAATTAACATAAAATTCATTTTATTTACTTTAAGAAGTTCAAAAAAAAAGGTTACATGTTTTAAAATCTTCAAAAACAAACTAACAAAACATTAAACTTATAAATATAAAGTTGTGACATATTATTTCTAGAAAAGCCTTCTAGTTCGTCGTAATTATTGAGCGGCGACTTCTTCCTCGGAATTACTTGTAGAAATGCCTTCTTGTTCGTCGTGCACTCGAACATCAAGTGGTGTTTCATCTTCGAGAGTGGTTACGTGTTGAATACGATCGATTGAGTCCAAGTGATCCTTTAAGCAAATGCACATCTCCACCGACTCCGAATTTAGTCTTGTTCTTCTCACCGATATTACCCTGCCACTAAGAGAAAAAGCGGATTCCGAAGCTACCGTAGAAGCTTGGACGGTTAGTAAATCACGGGCCATGGTGGCAAGAATCGGAAACTCGGTTTCCTTTACCTTCCACCAAGCCAAAACATCAAAAGTGCCATATTCCTCTTCGGATAAACCGGTAGAGTAATCATTTGCACTATACATTCCTAGTTCGCTTGAAGGGGTGTTACCCTTTTGTTTTTTAGCCGTTACGTTGCGAACGGTGTTCATAAGGCTAATCATGGGATCTCGTACTCTAGTAGCACTTGAACTTGATGAAGACCCCCCCGGCATAGGCATGTGTATGTTTGACCCATATTTATTTAAATAAAAGTCATACATATATTTAAAATTCAAGTTAAAATCATTTTTTGCCTCTGTTGAAAAGTTTGGGTCAACTTCATGCATATCTAAGGCTGAAAAAATTTCGTCTATCACACATTCAACCCCCGTAACATTTAACATTGGGTTTAAAGCGGCGGCGCAAGTAAAAACCGGTGGCAATTCAAGAAAGTATTTTTTTAATTTAAACTTCATTGGTAATATGATGTTTGAAAACATTGGACTTTTATTTTCAAATTCTTTAAGATTGTTAACGATTAAAAATAACTCCGAAAGAACCAATGGACTTGTCGGATAATACGTTCCCGATAGTTTCGTAGTTGATGTTTTAAAAACTTCAAGAAAAGTCAATAAGTCATTGATAATTTCCCATTTCTCATTTGAAAAGGGGATTGCCAAATCATTCTCGGCAATACTAGAATGAAACATTTGTAAAGTTTCTCTTTGTTTCAAAGCACTTTGAAACATTATGCAAGTGGAATTCCATCGATGAGGTACATCCCAATTAGCTCCCAAAGCTTTTCTTCCCGTATCTTTACAAAATTTTCTATATTCCATTTGTCTTTTTTTACTTTTCTTAAAAACTTCATGTATCATTAGTCTAAAATCGTTTATAACCGATGTAACCTCATCCGAAGCAAGTCCGTCTTGCACGATTAAATTAATGATATGTGCAACACACCTTGAGTGAAAAAATACACCATTGCAAATCGGCGTATATTTTAATTTTAATTTATCAACCGCCGATGTATTATTCGACGCGTTATCAAATGCCATTGAAAATATTTTATTTTCTAGTTTATAAGTTTTTATAACATAATCTAAAATTTCAAACAAATTATCTCCCGTATGTGGATACTCAAAGAGTTCGAAAGCAATGATGCGTTTCATCATTTCCCACGATGACGGGTCTACCCAATGAGCGGTGACACAAAGATAAGATTCGGGTAGACCATGTGGAGCCGACCAAACATCACTAGTTAAGTTTATTCCCGTATTTATATTTTCAAAATATGCAATTAGTACCTCTTTGGCCTTCTTCCACAATTTTAAACAATAACGTTTAAGAGTATGACGACTTACGTGAGTGTATTGTGGTTGAAACGTATCTCGAATCATGGCGGTTAAGCGAGGGTTGTCGAAGTGGCTAAACGGCAAAGCTTCTTGAATCACAAACTTCGCCATACGATCTTGAACTCGATCAATTTGGTATGTAAATATTCCGCCTTCACTATCCATTTGCGTTTGTTGCGAATCGACGTTCTTTTTCAACGCCTTGCAATACGGTTTTTCGATGTGTTTCTTCAAATTTGAATTCGAAAGTGAGTTTAAATAAATCCCACAAAACTTGCACCGAGCCTTCAATGAATGGTCATCACTCAATTCAACCAAATCCCAATTGCACCAAATCTCTTGATTACGATTATGAGGTACAATACGAACGAAACTTGGTTCGGCGTTGGAACCTTGACCAACCGATGATTGTGAGGCAGCCATAACAACAAATATGAATATAGAAGAAGAGAAAACAAGATATTAGAGAACTCAAAACGTTGTAATAGCGTTTTTTTTGTATTTTTTGCGTTCGGGTTTGCGTTTTGAGTGTTGTGATGAACCCATGACACCAAATGCCTATTTATACTAGTAGTGGGGTGCTTGGGGGAGCCAAAAAATGGCTATTTTTGACCCCAACGGTCAAAAAACGGCCAAAAAAAACGATTTCCGATGGCTATATTCGATCCAACGGCTATAACCGGTTAGGAACCGGTTCCGGATGGTTCGGTTCCAGAACCGGTTCCGGTTCCTACCCGCCCCCACTCAGAAATGCAAGAACCGGTCACGGATCATCGGGTTGAATCAGATAGGGTCCGGTTCCTACAAAAAACGGGTAGGAACCAGTTCGGGTCCGGTTCGGGTCCACCGGTTCGGTTCCAGGAACCGGTTTCGTTGAACATCTCTAGGGCTAGGGTCTCATAATCAGCTTCACATGAACAATACACAAGCCATAACAAGATAATTCTTCATTGAATCTTGTAACTGTTGTTTTCACAAATTGATAAAATAAAAATAATTTTTCATCTAATTTATTAATGGTTTACGCTACCTTTATCTTTTACTCAAAAGAATGTTATTAACTAACAAGCAATAATAAATACGAAATT
Organism: Bidens hawaiensis; assembly: GCF_021521415.1. Classification (NCBI taxonomy): domain Eukaryota; kingdom Viridiplantae; phylum Streptophyta; class Magnoliopsida; order Asterales; family Asteraceae; genus Bidens; species Bidens hawaiensis. The sequence goes on from NW_027491713.1 coordinate 56,630, forward strand.
GACTTAACAAAACAAAAATGCATCATTCTATTCAATGCATTATGCAGTTAAGAACATAACATAGGTTAATTAGAATGCTAACAATGGTCTCGTTACAACGAAGTTGGTGTCCTATGCTTAGTGTATGAACCATGAATTCTACTGCAAAATGTCAGTAAAAATGTTGCACAATTCAAAACTGTTAATTAGCTGTTGATCTTTTTGAACATATGAATATGCTAGAGTGGTTGGTTTTATATCATACAATAAAATGTATTTTCTAATATATAACGACACAAAATTTTGAAAGTAATTGCATAATGTATCTTTGTTGTCCCATACTTGCAAAAATCATCTTTTTTCAAGTTTGCTAGCCTGCACCCCAAAACGAATATTAATTAAAATTAAGTTGTTAATGAAATATTTCAACAATCATTACATTTAAATTTCAGATCTATCTTACTAATAAATCTAATAGCCTATAAAGTAACAAATAGAAAAACTTACTAATAAATCTTTGTTCTTCTAGAAATAATAGGCCAAACAAAATGTTTTAGTCAAACGGGCCAAATTAAGCTTTTTTTTGCCAAACGAGCAGAATACAATCTTTTATTAACCATTTATAAAAGAGTTTATAACACAATTAATTAAAAGCCCTAATTTTACATTGATTAACCATTCAGTTGCTCATATCTCCAAGTTCTTATAACTCAGAAGTAAAGTTTGTACTGTGCCCGGGGTCCACCATGATAGAATACTCAAAACATTCGTATTGAGTTCCTTGCGTAAGCATCTCAAATATTGTTTTAACAAAAGTTTCAATATTGTTTTAACATATGCAAAGTTTTTTCTACTATAAAAACCACTCGAGTTATAATTTTGTTTCATTCATTTTAAATTTAGTATTTTTAGTAATATTTATGGAGGTAGGGGTCGGTTTTGGGCCCAAACCGACCCAATATCTAAAAACCAGGTTTTTGAGATTGTAACATACCTGTAACCTGTTGTCCACTTGCAGTCGGAGCTGCTGTGATGGTCTAGAAAAAACCGTCATCAAGGGACCATTCAGCTTCAATGGTCCTCTTCACATAGTCCCAGAATGCCTGAAAATTGCATCATAAGTTCGGGGTGTAAACGAGCCAAGTCGCTCGTGAAATACTATATCCTCTCTTTCTCTCCAAATTCAAGAACAACATTGGCAACATATGTTTTACTATTTTAAAAGAATAACCATAATTATTATTAAATCGTCGAGACACAAATGAAAGGCAGTGATCATAATTGCATGAACACCTAATTTATTAATCCAATTATGAATACTTGACCACTATATTCTTAGTTCTTTAACATCATTTCAATTTTTTTTATTATTGGTGATAGGTGGACTAATATTGCTGAAATGGCAACATTTTCAAACGTACCAGTGAACTTAGTTTTAAACTGTGTGGCGCACCAGTGAGGTGTTGGTTCAAAAATCTGATGCGCGATGTGAGTGCATCACATGCGCGATGCACCTTTAGAAAAATACTAAAATTCCAACACGTACAAGTGCAACGAATTTTCCTGATGTGATATAAATTACACAATTTTCCTCCTCTATTGTGTTTATCATAGCACATCATGTAATTGCACCGCATCAAGTGCAACGATGCGCTATTCAGTCTTTATATCACATCATGGGCATCATGCATTATGCGAGATTTTTAGAACCAGGCTGATGAAAAAGTAAAGAAATGTCTAAAAGTATTTAGAGATTGTAAAAGAAACATGAAACATATGTAAATTACAAAGACTTAAATGGTAAGAAATGATTAACTTTACAAATTTTCATCATTTTTTGACTTGGTACTTGTGCTGACCTTTAATTAAGCGGAAAGTCAAATAGCGACTGTACATGTTATTGATTATTGTCACTAAACACCAATAAAGATTCGAGGCTGTTATCCACATCAGATAGAGAGACCGTGTGTCAAGTCTGCATAAACATTCAAATGGGTCAGTTTGGATTAATCGGATCATGGGTTATGGGTCAAGGGTCAGGTCATACCTTTCAAGTTTATACTTTCAAATTGTAAGGGTCTTAAGAGGTCTTCTGTAGTTACTTGTTCAACTTTAGAATGACACAAAGCCACAGATGCATAGAAAAAGACGTCTTCTAAAAAGTAAAAGCAATTTAGTACCAGAGAAGCCTTACTTTTATAAGTAAAAAAGATAAACTCTTTTTATACCTATCTATATGTGCATCTCAACACTCAGATCCTTTACAACATCATTGCAATCACCTGAATCCAACCTCTTTGGCATGCTTATTGAAGAGCTTTCAAATTAGTTCCTCAACAATACTCGCGTTTCCTAACGTATACCTAAACAACACACCAATCCAGTTAGAAAATGATAAGCATACAACAGAATTTGAAAGAGAATATTTGTGAGAGAGTGAGAGAGTATAGGTAGATTAGGAAAGAGCATACTTTAAACATAGATCTTGCTTTCCCCGTAAGGCCCAAAAAATTAGCTAAAATTTCCTTTTTTTTTTATTTTAGTTCTGTTAATCATGCATAATAACCATTTTTCCTGGGTGATGCAACTGTAAAAGATACGTACCATCTTACCCTTTTACTATTATTCATTTATTCTTAATAGAAAAGAAACACATAGCTAACGATTTGCCACTTACCTGAGTCTATATTCTTTTCATAATCCATGGGCCCGATAATTTGAGCAAAACCACAAACTACATGCTTCAATTGACCTAAAAACACAATCAAAACTAAATAAAAATAACATAAAAGTTGTAGATTCACTAAAAATTGTCAATATATAATAAAAAAGATATTTGAATATCATTATTGGACAACCCAAATTTTGTATTAGATCACCATTTAGTCGTGTAATACAGATGACAAAACATGTTACATCGCTCTACCCAAATCTCCCCTTTGATACCAGAAAAGATAGTTCATTTTATTTTATTTGATTTGATATAAATATGTACACAAAATAAATAGAGAGGAAAAGCCGAACACCTTAAATTCAAGTGATGTTATACATAAAATAGCATGCTTATGTTTAAAAAGAATATCCTATATTTAAAAAAAAAACTGCATCTAAGCTAATATAAGATCAATTATAAAACACACACAAAAAAATCCTCAATTGCATCTAAGCACTGAAACTTTTGCAGTTTGCAATTGGACACCAAATAATCTTTCCTTCTGCTACATTTTAAAAACAAAAAAGTGTCTTGGTGGCCATCCTATATACCAACCAGATAACTTAAATAGAAAACAACTTCCTATAAACCCTTGTTGAGGCTAACCATGTAATTAGTCTAAAAGTCATCTATTTGGGCCCAAGATCAGCAGAAGTGATGATAACACGAATACTATCATCTCTTTGTAGCACAACAATTTTGGATGATGACAAGTAATCCAAAATTTCTTCCTCAGGAAATTGAGGGTATCTGATATCACAAAGAACCTATTTTACAGCTAATTAGCAAGCAATCATGGTCAACAAGTCAATGATATTAAATTCATTCAACTTACATAATAACTAAGTTTGGGAAAACTGAGTAAGGTATTAATATTCTTTTGTGGCAAGCTATGAATATTGAAAAATGAGCAGGAATCTCACAGTAAGGCAATAACCTATGAAAACAAAACCCTTTAAAGTGAACACAACAACAAAACACATGGTTAATAAGAATCTCAAAAATCTGCAAGACTTACGATGATTAATCAATTGTAAAAACTGCAATCGAGTTAACCTCCCTGCAAAATAACCCACCGGCCAAAAAAAAACAATTAAATATTAACTTTTGTAAGAATTATAAGCCATGAAATTTACCAATATACACGGACTCCTGATCCGGTGAGATAAAGGCTGCTTTTTAATTTTAATCTGCACATAGAAGAAAGATTTATACAAACAAAAAAACAATGCTCCAACATATCATGAGGAATTAAAGGACGAAGATGAATAACACAAAATTAGTACCCTTAGCCGGCTCTCTCTCTGATTTGTCTCTGTATTCCATCACCTCAGCTGTAGAAGGTGGCGTGAGCAATGACCCAACCACCATGGATTTGTCTGGGTGGTGTGTGAGCAACACGTTGAAGATGGTGATGTTGGGAGTTTAGGGAGTAGGAGGAGAGGCCGATGAATACTGTTGTAGTAGAAGCAGCGTGTTTAAAAATTAGGGTTTTGTATAAAATATGTCAGATCTGAATTCAACTTTTGAACGATTCAAATTGTGAGGATAGTGGATTTGGGCGGGATCATTGAAAACTTTTGTTGGCTAAAATTTTATGCACTTGACACTTGTACAATGTGCTTAGAAAGATTGTATCTTTTGCCCTTCCTATATGTATTATAATATAGTATAGATATAGATATATATCTTTATAAACAAAACCAAAAATTTTAAAATAGTTCGGGTTTTCGGGTTTGAAAAGTAACGAATGTTACAGGATTCACAACTTTTAGAAATTTCATCCCGAAATTAAAATAAAAATAAAATTTTGAAATAAAACAACTAATACAGGGAGTTGTTTAAGGTGCTGTTTGTTTTTTAAGACAAAAACTGTCTGCAATCTGATTTCATCTGATTTAATGTCTGCAACTAAAGATGTGGTCTGAAGGTCTGCAATATGAAAATATAATACTGTTTGTTTTATAAACTGGGTATCGTCTGCATAAGTTAAAAATTAGTTACCTATCATACATATCACAATAGATATAAGTCATTTAACGTCTGTAGACTAGTAAAATAGTTGGTGGTGGGCGGTGGACGGTGGTGGTGGCGGACGGTGGGTGGTGGATGGTGTAGGTGGCGGATGGTAGGTGGTGGTAGTGGTGGTGGTGGCGGATGGTGGGTGGTGGTAATGGACGATGGTTGTGGTTGACGGATGAGTGGTGGTGGTGGTAGTGGTGATGGATGGTGGTGGTAGGTGGTGGCGGACGGTGGTGGTAGTGGACGATGGTTGTGGTCGACAGGTGAGTGGTGGTGGCGATGGATGGCGGTGGTGGTGGTGGTGATGGACGATGGTGATGGGTGGTGGTGGTGGACGGTGGGTGGTAGTAGTGGACGATGCTTGTGGCTGACGGGTGGGTGGTGGTGGTGGGTGGTGGTGGTGGTGATGGACGGTGGTGGTGGGTGGTGGATGGTGGTGGTGGTGGGTGGTGGTAGTGGACGGTGGTTGTGGCGGACTGTGGGTGGTGGTGGTGGCGGCGCACGATGGGTGGTGGTGGTGTTGGATATTGGGTGTTGGTAGGATGTTAAGAAGTGTGAAGATGTTAAACAATAGCTTCTTTTTTAAAACCATAAAAGCAGTTTGCAGATCTTATTAAAAAAACAAACAGTCTTCAGAAGCTTATATCTGCGCGCCCACAGACATAAGCCTCCTGCAGATGTTTTAAGCAAAAACAAACACCACCTAAAAGTTTTTACAATTTTACATACCTAATTAAGTAAAAAACAATAACATCGATCTTTGAATGGCTCGGAAGACCCCACAAATGGGAATATGGCAAGGACACTTATATATAGGATATACCAGCGGCGTATCCACCATGCCCTTATCATATTTCATTTGTCCCGTCTTTCAAAATCATTCAAGATTTCGAGTTATTGCACACAACGTACTTATTATGTCTTCCATGCGAGGACTTGGATAATTACGTGTCGACCCATAATTACCTTTATCGTCAGATGGTCCACATAATCCGTCCCATTGTGTGGGTTTTGAGATATAGAAATAAATATAATAAATTTTTTTATATAAAAACTTGGAAATCAAAAACGATGAACTAATCAAAATTAACAAAAATGCATAAACAAATCATTGAGGTAAAGGATAAGCGAAAATATTAGGTCTAAATAAATGAAATCGTTGAAGTTTTAAGTGATACAAACAATGTTATCAAACGAAATGCGCGAAACTCTTGAGTAGTATGAAATAATTAGAATAACCGATGACATCAATTGAAATCATAAACATAAAATAATAAAGTTGGGAATAACATGTTAAGTAAATGTAGCATTGAGCTACAAAATGTAAACACGTAAGTCAATAAGCATTGGGTCCGAGAATAATAACGAAACTTTAATAAAAGAATCAAGTAAGTTCTTGGAGTCAATAATGACTCAATAAACAAATGAAAATATCAACATGAATAAGGGCCACATTTGAGATTAATAAATAATTGCAACTTCGAAATCAAAATAAAACATTGACCTCAAATTGGTAAAACATTGAGAACAATCGAAATTTCAAGATCGAATTAAAAGATTGATCTCAAATTGGTACGACATTGGGATTATGAATAACAAAATGATCCGAGCAAAACGTTGAGCGGAAATAAAACAATATGACCAAACCATTCGTGTAACCAAAATAAACTCTACGTGTGTATAAACATGCTCATAGTCTCCAACTTCCACTAAATGATTATGTTTATGGGAGATCGGCTATAGATCACGAGATTGAAATATCAAAGTAAGCCGATTCCGAATGTATCTATGAATGGGAATAGTTCACTAATTAACGACTAATCACGCTCGATATTAACTTCGTAGGCAACATTTTTGAAAAGAACCTGATACATAGAAATTCATGAAAATGCCAAAACAGAAAAATATCTATAACATATGAAAGAAAGGAAAACAAAAGGGTAACTTGCGATGCTCGTCTTCTCGAAAATAGGTTTTGCGGTATGAAGGTTATTATGATGCGGTGGTATGGTTTACTAATCCGAAACTCATTGGCGTTGACAATGAAAGGAAAATAAATGATTGATGACATTGTTTGTGAAAATAGTTTGTAAGGACGCGATGTTTAAAACTCAAAGGAAATTTATGATAATAATTTTGCATATATACTTAGCTAGTTAGAAAACATTGGAAAACCTTCGATGCATAGGATTTCCCGGTTGGGTGACGTTTTAAGAAAATGGAAGTCGTTAAATAAAATAACTCGTTGATGGTAATATAATAGCCTCACGGCCTAGGAATTGTTTACAGCGGAATATTTTATTTAATAGTTTTATTTGAATAATAATAATAAATATAATAATAGTAATGGTATTAATAATATTAAGGGTGGTAGTAGTAGTAGTAGTAGTAGTAGTAGTAGTAGTAGTAGTAATAATAATAATAAGATATTGATAGTAATAATAATAGTAGTAATAATAGTGAAAAAAAATGAACCATTTGAATTTTCATAAAGTTCTTTTGATACAAAAACTACTTGAATATGTTTCGTATAACATAATATATACTTATTAATGATCTATTTAAAATAATAAAGACTTGAAATTTCACGAAAGAGAATGTTTATAAAAGGAAAAAAAATGTGGAAAAAGAGTGCAAGAAATAATATCAGGTTTGAAAAGGCGAAGTATTGAAGTCGAAAATCACATAAAAATTTGAGAGGTCAAGGAACGTGGGTAAAGGTTTTGTATGGTGGAAACAAGTTAGACCTTATAACGGGTGGGCTTGAGTTACTGCAATAGTAGCGAGTTTGAAGTTCAAGCATCAGGTAAGGCAGAAGGTGAAGGATAAATGGTTGGGTAACAGGTCGTATGAATAAGGGTGTTGTGTCGTGTATGTATAGTTATCAGACAAAAGTTGATGGGTTGGTCAAACTTAACATCATTTGGAACATTTCGACATCGCGGTAGCGGAGTGGGGAAATCGTTCGTGTTATATAAAGAGTGGGTTCTCGTGTAAATATCTTGGTTGGGTTGGGTTTGAGTATCCAAGAGTTAGGTTGGGCTTGGATTTACTTAGGTATAGCTTTGAGGTTTGAATGTATTTGTTGTGGTTGATGATGAATCTTGGTTTGTCATGGTCGGGATTACGATGGTCAATTGCTTGATGATTTGGGTTGTCGTTTTGTGGGTTGAGTTTCAAGGGCAGCGTCGAGGAGAACGAGAAGGCATGTTGTGTGAACAATTCGAGTGCCATTAGATGTCAATATGAAATTAATATCAAAATCAAAATAAACGTTAAATGAGAGATTCCTAAAATCGGAATCCATCTATAAATATGTAAATAAATAAATAAGTACAATTGAATGAAACAAAATTTGAAATCGAAATCGAAGTGCTCATGAGTCAGTACTGATCTCGTAAATTTTTGAATAAAATATATCCAATTTTGAAATAAAAACACGGAATTAATACAAACCTAATATGAGTAATGAAATCGAATTGAAAATCGAGTGTTTTGTACCACCATAACTTTTCGAATTTTCAAATAAAACTACAATAAACGAATTATATAAAGAAAGCAAATTGAAAATCGACAATTCATTCATCACCATGACTTTTCGAATTCTAAATTTAAAACACACGAGAAAATTAGTATTGAAAAATCGACTATTCATGTATCACCATGACTTTTCGTATTTTCGATTCAAAGTATAAGAAATAATGAATACATACAAATAAAGAAAACAAATTGAAACTCGACTATTCATGTATCACTATGACCTTTCGAATTTTTTTTTAAATTATAATTAAATTTATAAATTAAGAAAACGAGTTAAAATTCAACAATTTATGTACTAGCATGACTTTTAGAAATTTAAATGAATATAAATACAGAAGACGAATTGAAACTCGAGTATTCACATATCCCAATGACTTGTCAAAACCACAATATAAACGATCAAGTATTCGGAATCACACGTTGCATGAATCATCATAATTTGTATGTTCCAGAAAGATAAAAATTCAATCAAATCGAACTGAAAGTTGGGTATTCGTGCATCACCACAACTTGACAGGCTTTCAGTTAAAGCGAATAAATCAAAATGTGTAATCAAATTGAACCAAAAGTGGTTTATTCGTGTATCACCACGACTTGTCAGACTTTTAGTTAAAACACATTGTAAAACATTGAGGGTCGAAGTCACACGTCGCATGAACCACCATGACTTGTGTGACATCCTAAGGAGTGCAACCATATCCTTATCACAAAGGGGACATGATCATGTTTGAAAGCATAAAGTTGCGATTCGTATGGTGTTTGGTGTGGAACGATTTGGCTTAATAGGTTTCATGCCCTTCCCAAACTCTCCAGGTAAGCAACCAGGTCTGACGTCTAATTGGATATATGTGCATTGCTTATCCTTAGGTTTCAATAACCTTGATGTCAAGAGTTCGGAAACCAAGCATGTCCCCCTTACAGTTACTACGAACCCGCCACATAGAACCGTCTTTATGAAGATGAAATATCGGAACACCGAATTTGAAAATTGCTTTTGAGAAAACTTGTTTTAGGCCTAAGCCTTGGACTTGTGTGTGTGTGTACTTGTGTTCATGAGTCGTTAATGAAATCCGCAGTACAGTAATACAGTTATAGTAAGTGCGTTTAAACAATCAAGTAGAGGCTCACATAATTCTATCATGCAACATAGACATTTAACAAATAAGCTATAGCTACCTAGAACACTACGTCTAATGTCCTATCTTATAGCTACAGCTCTGATACTAATCTGTAACACCCCGACTAAAGCGGAAACGCCTGAGTTTGACGTACATATTGCTCAAACACGCGTGACACTATTAAGTGGCCATAATAACATTATTTCATTTAAATCATGATGTAACACAAGTTTATCAAATAATACAAGTTGTAAACAAATAAATAAACGAAACGATAAGTTGTTCTTTGAATATCCTATAAGCATGCTATGTGTCTTCTAACATTCATCCTCGTATCTCTATACCTATAGCATATGTATAAAACAAAGTCAGCTATGAACATAGCTGGTGAGAATCCCACAGTTTGATATAATATGTAAAAATCATACAATTTCATGAAACTTGTGAAATGAGCACATAGGATTCTTTACACTCGATGCGATGGACCTGAGTGTAAAGAACAAACGAAGATCCTTTCCAGTTGGGGCTACCAACATACTCGGATATGAGGTCTCTTTTCCACTCGATACAAATGGACATGAGTGCAAATGGGGGCGTATGATCATACTTATTGAGACAACCACTTGAAATCCACATAAATAACAAATAAGCAAGTAAGCACACAAGTCCATGATATGAATTGTAGTTTGTAAGCAAAATTGTAAATATTGAGGTTTGATAGGATACATATACTACTCCCAAAATATGAAAACGTTTAAAAAGGGGGTGTGAGAAACTCACCTTTAAATCGAAGCTAAATTTGCAATATAAGCCGAAAACATGATAACGAAATCGAAGCAACCGAAAGTGCGATAAAGAACTCGAACGATTGAACTTCCAGAACTATAATTAAAACAAAAGCAAAATCTAACTAACTGGATTATAAACATTAAACAATTTGATTTTAGAAATAAGCATTATGTTAATGTGTTTTATTAGCATTTTATGGCCTTCATATTATAATAATATATTTAAGTTTAATGAAATTTTAACGGTGTTTACTATTTAATATTATAACATAATACTAATATAAGAATTACGATTTTACATTGAACGGATTTTAAATGAAAATTTTATCTTGAACAATTAAAACTATGCCATTGAATTAAAGTTAACGAATTACAAACTAATGATTTTTAAAGCTAACGGACTAAGGTTTAAAGTCAAACGAAACTAATATTGACGGTTTAACAAAATATATTATTTAAATATTATTTCCACCTATAATTTATTATTAGGGATTTAGTTATATTAACGAAGTACGAATTTTGACAAGATTTTATCTTTAAACGATTATTTTAGTGTTTTATAATATTAACTAAATGCAATAATAATATAATATTATATTAACGGGTCTAAGCATAACGAATATGAAACGGGTGGTTTTTGAAAGAAAAATGACAAAATTAATTTATTTAACTTAAAAAGATTTTTTTTTATTTGTAATGATTTTTAATATATTAAACTTGATTTGATATAAAAGGAAAAGGTTCAAAAATAAAATATTAAAAATTTAGCCATGACCTGGGTTTGAACCCGGGTCAACACCCAAACAGTCTAAAGTCTTAACCATTGCTCCAGCTTCATACTTGAGTTTAGAATGTAAACAGATTTATATAAATTATAATTCTTATTCATCATCATCACCATAAAACCCTAGGTTTCAATTCTCCTATTTTGTTCCATGTCTGTTGAAATTGACTTAGGAGTTTTAATTAACGATGAACAACGAAACAATACCAAATAACTATTAACTGTAAATATGTTAGGTTGACGGCGACAGCGGAAGGCCGGAAAAACGGGTTGTAATGAATCAATGACGTATTATAGCGTGTTTGTTAGATAAATTGATGGTTGTGGACGAGTTTAGCTTTAGTTAAGGGTCCTATTTATATTGGTAATTGTGTCGTATAGTCGTTAATGGGTGTAAATACGATTGGCCGATTTTCCAGCGAGTATTAGGGCTAAAATTCATTAATTTCAAGATGTAATAACGTAATAAAATCATATATTAGTGATTTCCGTTATGGTTCAAGGTCAATACGCGAATAATATTGATTAGGGAGCGAGATTTGTGGGGGTAATGAGGCTCGCCGGCGCCGTGTACCGGCGGCCGGACTTGCTGTTGTGAAACGGGGTGGGTTAGGGGGGCTGGGTGATTTGATTATTATTAAAGTATATTATTTTAAGCTTAAATTACATATTTGGTCCTTGTACTTTCAATAAATTTTAGTTTGAAGGATAAGTTATAATTACCAAACGGACCCTTGATCTTTAGAAATGGTTTTAAGACCAATAATTAAAGTACAATTCACAGGTTGTACCCCGGACCTCGAAATATATTTAAATCGAAATAATGAATTATGAACTTGGATACTATTTGTATTATTCTCAAATAGTTTGCAAATCTGTTTAATCTTTAAAGCTTTAAACTTTAATCCCGGAGTTTCGTTAATTGAACAAAAGGAATAATTAAACAAACGAACAATAATCGTAGATAATCGTGAATATCGGATTAATGATAAGCAACTATTCGCGTAAATAAGAAATCGGGTCGACTTAACGAATTCAATGTAAATCAACAAACATAAAATTATTAAACGAAGCTTAATATATATATATATATAAACAAAATCGAAAATTTTAAAATGGGTCGAGTTTTCGGGTTTGAAAAGTAAAGAAAGTTACAGAGTCAGCCCTAGCTATTCCACGTGGCACGACACATGTCAGGTAACGTGTCATCATTGCGTGACTTCCATGTCGCGTCGCGCGAAGAATATTTTTGCGTCGCGCGAAGGACAAAGGACTTTTTGGATAACTACTACGAGTTCGCGTAGCGCGAAGAATCTTAACCTCATGCCTTCGCGTCGCACGAGCGAAGTGCAAAGTACGTCATCAAAGTGCCACATTGCGCCCGTCGCACTTCGCCCGAGCCCGTGCGCGTCGGGTGCTTCGTACCCTCAGCTAGGACTACCGGGTGTGATTTGGCACATAATAATATTATCATGTGAGCTCTCTTCCTTATAAAGAGCTTACAAGTTTTATAATCTAGCAATGTGGGACCAGAATTAGAAATCTTATTTATACCATGGTGGAAGCCTTACATTTTCTTTCCTCCACCAATGTGGGATGGAAATTTTTTCCTTCCTTTTTCCTTTTTTTTATCTCGTCTCTTTTCCTTATTATTTCTTCACTTCTTCTTTTGATTATTTTATTTTTATTTTTGAATATTCTTGTGGTTTGTTGTATCAAAAACCCTAAATTCTTTGCATTAAGCTTTTAATGAATAATCAATGAGAAAATTTTAAAGTATCATCAAGTCTTTGTTTCCTTGTTTAGTAACTTACTAGTGGATTTCGCCTGTTTTAATTAGTTTCTTTCAATATTTAGTTTGTTCTTGTCTGATTATTATAATAAACAACGATCTTGGCACAACAATTTTCACTTTGTTGTAGTCGGTAGACAGTTTGTAATCGAATACACGTTCCACAATTCAAATCCATTCTACAAATTCATCTAGAACACTCCCCCCTCCCCGTTTTTTCTTTTGTTATGCATGACCTGACCATAATGACCATCCTCATTTGCCTCATTCATCAAGTTTAAAAAAAATAATTTATTTATATTACAAATACATACTAAACTAACCCATTTAAACCAAATTCAACCATTCTTTCCTACAAGATTCCTATACAACCCAAAATGAATCCCAACATTGACCCCGTCCCGGAGGTAACGCAAGGTTTGGTTTTAGCTTTCGACGAATGGCTCAAATATAACGCATACCTCCAATAACAAGGCATTTCAAGTCAAACCCTTCAAACCGAAGAAGATGTTCAAGAGGTAGTACCGGAAACCCAACCTGAACCCGCGTAGAAGAAGAGTTCGAAAAAGCAGACCACTAATGAAACCCAATCCGAACCCATTGAATTGCCGCTTACAGAAAAAGTTTTCATGTGGAATTCGGTCGAAGAAGTCGCTTTGGCAAACTCTTGGGTTAGCGAAAGCGAAAATGCGTCAAAGGGTATTGTTTTTCATTATATAATTTTTTTAACGATCTCAATAGTTTAAATTTGTTTACGTTTTTACATTTTATTTAAATGCTATTAGGTAACGCACAAATGGGAATGAATTTTTGGAAGGCCATCACGAAGAAGTATCATGAAATTTTACAACTCTCCCGTGTATCGGTCGCATGGTTCCATAAACGGAAAGTGGATGGAGATGAATAGAAAGGTAGTATGGTTCAACAATCATTACATCAACACGAAAACTCATCCAAAGAGTGATAATATTGACGTCGATCTTTACAAGTTGGCAAAAGACATAAGCATGTTTTTCCCTACCCAAAAGTTTGGAAATTGATCTGGGTTTGTTCGAAGTGGCATCTAGTACTGAATGAGGTTGAGACGACGAAGCGGACAAAAATGTACGAAAGTGAAGAATATAGCATGGGTGGTTTGGATGGCCGTTGTAACCAAAATCTTAATATGGAGTTTAGCGATGACGATGCGGTTGAACGGGAACGCTCGATTGGGAGGGACAAGGCAGAGGCAAAGGGACAAGGAACGGAGTCGTCTTTAACCGGTGACCCGAAATTGCTTTTTATATAGGATGAGTTTTCAAGTTTTATAGAGTTTCAAATTGAGAAAATGAAAATGAGGCAAAAAATAAGTGATGAGGCGGTCGAGATCGAACAGAAAAAAAATTGTTTATTGGAGGTCGAGCTGCAAGACGAGGCCGGGTAGAAAGATTTGATCTCTTAATGCAAGATCTTAGCCATCTTCACATAAAAAAGCTAGACTTGACGTTAGCATTGAAACGAAAAATCTGTCAAAACCATAACATAACTTTTTTTTTTTTTTTTTTTTAGTTTTATTTTGTATGGTTGGTTAAATAAGGAATCCCAAATACGGCCGACTCAAAAGTATTCCCCATTTCCCCCAAATCAAACAAAACCTAGGGCTCCAATTGAAGATCGATGGCAGGAGGTCATGGGTATGGAGATGGAACATACAAAGGCGTCCATTTGCATCAGCCTAAGCGCTGGCACACCATCACCGGAAAGGGCATGTGCGCCATGATGTGGTACTACGTTTTCTCCTTTTCATTTTCTTCGGTCATTCGATTCACTTGTTTGTTAATTTCATGTTTTTCGTTGCTTGGCTGGTTAAATGCGTCGTAAGTTCGATTTTGTAAGCTGTATCCATAGGATCTAATCAGTGTAGTGGGGTACTGACTAACGAGATTAATTGGATTTGAATTTTATATCTAATTTTTTTAATACTTCCAAGAATCAATCTGACTGGTACCGATCTTAGGTGAAACCGAATCCGAAGGTGCCTTCACAAACTACATTAACGGAAGAAACAAAATGTTTAGACAGTAGTTACATTTGGCTATGAATTTCACATCATCTTTAAGTTTTTTCTTTTTCTCTGGAAAATATTTCCGATCTAGTACTCTTTGAATTGTTAAATGTAATTTATGGACCGACCAACATGCACAAAAGCATACAGTTTTCTTAACTTTAAAGATAAAGAATATAGCAAATGACCACAGATGTCAACTGTTTTCTTATCAAATCCCAGCTGCGATTTGTAATTTAAACTTGCAGCCTTGGAGATAACAATCAAAATTTTTAAATGGTGTTATCATTTTTGCAATGCCTGCTATTGCCTTGAATTGCTCGGTCAACTTTAATGTTTATCATGATAGTGTATGATATACGTCCCATCTTCTATTGTTTGAAACTTTTTTTTTTGAAAGCACTGCATATGCTGTCATCTATATGAGTTTTCTTTTATTAATTGTGTTTATCATGTATAATGTTTACATAACGTTTATGCTTGTAATTGTATTGCATTCATTTGTCTTTTACAATTCCAACCTATAATGCTTGTCTATACTTTTTTTTTCTCAATTCTTTGTTTAAGGTAAAACAACAGAAAATTTTCAGTAAACATGATGACATATGCGATGTTTGCAAAATGTTTCAGTAAACAACAGAAAATTTTGAACTCCGAAAGGTTGGTCATAAGGATTAGATGCAATGAGTTGTTGATCACAAGTTGCAATTTTATGTTATGTTATGACATACTGTACATTGCATGATGCGCATTAACTTTTAATAAAAACTTACTACATGCAATTTGCTTCAGGTTTTGGATTCTTTATCGAGCTAAGCAAGACGGTCTTGTGCTTCTGGTGAGCATTAATCAATTACTTCATTTAGTTTATTAGAAACTGCATGTACATATACTTAAATAACTAAAATGGAAAGAGTTGAGTGATTTAACATTTTTTTTTCATAAAAATGACTGTTCTGACCCCATATTAGACGGGAAGAGTGGTCACATAGTAGATTACTGGTCACCTGTCACTTTTTAATGGGTGGCCTCTTAAGCTGATTAGAACATATTCTTCATGTCATATTCTTGTCTTTCAAAGGTTAAATTGGTACAACATGATAGAAGTAGCTTGAAATATTAGTAAAGTAAATCTGTTTTTACACATTTAGGGATGGCGGCATCCTTGGGAAGGACATGGACATGGACATGGACATGGACATGAAGATGAACATTAGGTAATAATTATCTTCTGCTGCTTATGATATATATGCGTTTGTTAAATTAATATCAGTAGTTAAAATGTGAAGTTATAGTTTTGTTGGTGCGATATTTATTGCCGCCAATCATTTGATTTCGAAAGGAATATTGTTATATGCCTTAAAGCAGCCAAATTAATATTTTATTTACTTAATGTCGCTGATATTTGAAACAATAGGCAACAATCATAATTACCCACCACTGTCCTTAGCCACCATATGAAAATATAGTGGGTGAACCTATTTCAGTATGTTTTTCTAAAACAACTCATTTCAACCAGACTCTGCCTTTTGGCCAGAACCTGTTTTGACCCAATTTCAATTTCCTTAGAACCATTATTGACTTGAACTCGTTCTGACCCATGACCCAATCCGTCTAGTTTGCCAGGCTTATTTGAAACCTTTTCTTATGTGAAACTGGTCAAAAGTTGAAATGATTCCTGCTATTTAATTTAAGAAATAATACTTAAGCCTCAAAACATCAGCCTAAATTTAAGGCATAAAATTTTTGACACATGTTTTAGTCATTTTCTCTCATTGCACTGATGTTTTTGGTCTATGAAGCATTACTTTGGTTTATTATTAATAATCATGCATTTGATGCCATTTTTTGTTGAAATTCAGGTGTTGTGATCATCAAAAGAGACCATAAAACTATCATGTGTTTTATTTAATGATTGTGCATTTGATGCGGTTCAACACAACCTATGTATCTGAGACACCATGCTTTTGTTTGTTAAATAAAATGATGTGACTATGGAACCATGTGAACTGAGTTATGTGATTTTTTTTCTCAATCCTAATGTGGACTTCTACACTTTTAAGGTTGGTACGCTTGTTAAGGTTGGTTACTTAGACTGTTAGACATATGTTTCAGGTGCCCAAAACATAGCTAGGCAACTAGCTATACCAGCTTTATTACACATACAAACCAGCACAATCAATAAACTTGAAACATTCAAAAGTATCTCGGCTTTCCGAGAATCCACCTCTGACCATCTTTTACTTATGTCTGGGTTACTTGGGTTTTGGTGGATCATTTATTCACACAAGACCCAAATTTGTGGCCACAAGTTATTCGGGTGACCTGAATATGTATTTTGACCTAGAGTTTTTATCTGAGTAGTTAATTTATATATGTAGGGAATGATTTATATGAGAACCAAAATTGAATACGAGACCAAGTTCGCTAATGTTAACTGTTTTAGGTGTAGGAAAGAAACGAGTAAAGTCTAAAGAGCGTGTAATAATGCGTAACCATATTTACCTGTGTAAAAAAGAAATCCAGGTACTGGAAACTGTTTGGCAGAAACCATTTAAAAACCAAATCGAACCAGTTAGAAGGCTGAACCAAACCAGTTGATAACAGAACCTATCCTTTTCCACTTGCAGACAGGTTAGAAACCGGAATTGGTTTAAGCTAACAGCGATTTTGACTTCTGTTGACCCAATCAGAAACCGGTTTGGGTAAAGACCCGGTTTGTACATCCCTAAGACCCTAAGGTAGCGTTTGGTATGGAGGCATAACAGGGGGAATTGAATGATTCATTATTGTGTGAGAATGAAAAGTGGTGTTTGGTTGCTCAATGGAATGGAATCACCATTACATATGGAATCTCATTTCATCAAAACCATTCTTTCTCACACCCCTTCTTTTTTTTTTTTTCATTTTATTCCTCTATCTACTTTCTCAAAAAGACCACCACCATCATCACCACCACCACCACCTGACCGCCGCCTCCACCACCTGCGCCACCACCGCCACTGCCACCAACGTCGTCGTAACCACCGCAACCATTGTCAACGCCGCCACCTGACCATCACCGCCACCACCAGTATCACTGCCTGACCACGACCACCGTCGCCGCCATCCTACCATCGCCATCACTACCACACAGCCGTCACCATTTTCGTCGCCGGAGCTACTATCACAGTCGCCATTGCAGTTTTTTTTTCTTTTTTGTAAAAAAGTATTTTGAGATATGGGTGTTTTTATTATTTATATCTTATTTCTACAATTTTTAGATATTGAACAACATAAGGTAATAATTTCATAGGTTAACCAACCAAGATAAAAGAATGGTAAGATTCATTTCATTCTCATGTCCATTTCATTCCTTCTCTCATTCAATTCCCCCTTGATTCCATTACATCCAACCAAACATACCCCGTGAAAACATGATCTCTTGTTTCATTTTTTTTGGAGAGGATAGGAAAAGAAAGCGAGGATCACATTGCTTAATGTATCATACGGTGCTTAAAGTTCAAGAGCGCAAGTGTTCCCTGAAAACATATATGTGGTTTGTAAGTTGTCACAAAACCAAATAGTTCGCACACTAATCGTTGCAAAATTAGGTTTTTTTTTTCTCGCTGTTTTTGATTTCTGGTACAAAAATTAATTGCAAAGCGGACTCAAGACCAAGCTATTTGCTTTGGAAATTTTCCGTCTGTGACGGTTTTGACCATTTTACCCTTCACCATTATCACTCATGGCAAATAACTCTCTTGCTTGTCATACTCTTCCATCGTGTCAAATTCATATTTTGGTTCTTCATTATTCCTATAATACCCTTCACCATTATCACTCACTTCTTCCACATAACTACTTTCCTGATTATTCCCATTGTTGTTTGTACCATAAGAGTACTTACCATTCTCCAAAAACCTTGTGTCACTCATTCCTTGTTTCTCCATCATGTACCCGTTGCCATTGTAGCCGTTGCTTTCTTCTTTAGAGGGTGTGTATCCATTGCCGTTTGTGAAGGTCATGTAATTGTTGTTGTTTCCAACGAAGCTATTGGTCTTGTAACCATTGTTCTCATTCATAGAGCTTGAGTATTCATTGTCATTGTCTTTATAGCTGTTGCTATACAGCTTCTGGTTGTAGCCATTCTCGTTATTCTCATCGTTGCTGTAGACGTTCTCATTATTGTTGTAGGCATTCTCGTTGTTGTAACCATTCTCATTGTTGTTGCTGTTGTAGACATTCTCATTGTTGTAACCGTTCTCATAATTGTTGTAGCCATTCTTCTTGTTGTAGACATTCTCATTGTTGTAACTATTGTAGCCATTCTTGTTGAAACCATAATGGTTGTAGCTGTTCACGTTGGTGTAACCATTTTGGTTATAGCTCGAGTAACCATTATTGTTAGCAGAGTAACTCTGACTACTTAGCAGCTTCTCAAACGGTGTCTGCTTTTGTGAAATGAACTCATCAACATCATTAGTTTCTTTCTCCTCCAAATTCGTCCTTGGAGGTTTCATTTTCAGAAACCTCCAAGGAAGTCGTGCGGTATTCCTCTGAGGAATACTCACTCGACCCTTTACCATAAAGACCATAACCATACTCCTCTTCCGCTGGTGCCGGAGATGGGGCCAATAAGAATGGCTCTGTCTCTGGAGCCGGTGCTGGAGCCAAAAACACTGGCCCAGCCTCTGGCTCCAGACCTGGAACCAGCACTGGAGCTGGTGCTGGTGCCAATGATGACGGTCCTGGTGCTGGTGATGAGGAGGTTATTGGTGAATTTGAAAGGTAATGAATGACTTGGGTGAAAAACTTGCTCTCCCTAGCATGAGGCTGGAGGGTGAGTGAAGAAAATATGAGGAAAAAGAAGAGTGTGTTAGCAATGGAGGCCATGGCACTAAATCTGAGTTTGGCTGGCAAGGGTTTAAGTTCACTAACAAAGTGGTAGATTTATAAGAAGATGTTTAACCGGATTCACAGGAGGAGATTGAGGTGGTGGGGTAGCTTATAAATAATGGAGTCTTCTTGCATGTTCATATAATGAGAATGTTTAAAGTGGTGGGGTTTTGGATGCACCCAATTCACGCTACCATATATTATTACAACTTATTTTTGTTAACTATGGCAGACAAAAAAGGTACTACATTAATGTTTTATATCCATACCTAACTTCAAAGAAAACCTATATGTTAATAAATATTTGACAAAATAATTTGTGTTTTAATAGAGGAGAAATTATCAAAATAGTCATTTTGACAATCACATCTTACCAAAATTACCAAAAAAAAAAAAGAAAAAGAAAAAATTGACCTACCATCTCCAAGAGATTTTTACCAAATCTCGCCTCTTTTAAAAAAATATAATTTAGTTAAAAACATTTTGTGAATACCTTGTAATTATTAATAGTTTTATCAAAAAGAGTATAGTTATATTAAAATCATTTATGTATTCTTTATAATCTCTATATTTCAATACATATTATTTTTTAAACAAATTTATAAAATCTCACATTTTTTTTAAAATGTCACTGTAGTAATTTTTGTATAAACTTATTTAAATCTACTCTGTTTTTCTATAAGTTTATGTATAAACTTATAAATTTTATAATATTCTTTTTTTTAATATAACATTAAAATTTACTAACATCAATAAATTTTTAAAAGTTTGTTATGTTTTAATCTAAAATGTTTTCAAAAGTGACCAGATTTGTTTTGTCTTCTAAAAGGGGCAAGACTTATACAATAAATAAGTTTTTGATTTTAACATGTAATTAGTTTTTTTAATTATAATTTTAAAATTTGATTGCATTTCCATTTTTAAGTTTATAACAATCTAAAATCTTTTAAAAAGAAGTGACAAGATTCGTTTTAAAAAAGATGATCTGTTTGTCTTCATTTTTTTTAAGAGTGGCGAGATTTTCCCTTCTATATTTATAAAAGTTAAATATTTAATGTTTTTCATTAGTCCTATTTATTAAAGAAATTTAATTTGAAAATTCATTTGATTTTCTTTTTTTTTTAATATGATGAAAATTGAAATACATTTTTTTTATTTTTAAATATTTATGAATTATTTTAATATTTTCTATCTTATTAAAGCCTTAGCTTTTTTAAATTATTTTTATTAAAGAATTAAGGGAATTACATAATTATGAAATAATTATAATTTGAAAAAAAAGAAGTTAATTAATTTTTTCTTTTCATTTGAACGCTGAGAAACATATATTTTTTTTAAATGACGAGATATTCCATAATATATCGTTGAGTACGCGATGTCTAATTTAAAAATGCTTTTTTCAAAATAAGAGTGGCCAAATTTTATGAATATTTCTTGCTGAAATTGCGAGAAGGTATGAAAATCCCATAATGTTTTTTGACTGGCTTGAAATGAACATGCGGAGACTCTTGTTGATTAAGTAAATTGGTAAATTTTAAAGCCAAAGTTTATTTTGTATTTCGAGTTGGCCAAAATATTATTTGGTGATTTTCTTTTGTAGGTATAGAATATTTGGTACCAATAGTGCGTATAACTATTAGCAATTTGTATACCCATTATGACTTTTCTTAGGTTGTTGGATCAAAATCTTTTCAAAAGAATATAAATGATCGTACAAATTGCTCCCTCTTTTCAAGTTTTTCAAAACAACAGACAAAAAGTGAGCATTAAAGATATTGATGCATAAATGCTTGTGAGTTATACGTATCAAATAAATTCACAAATTAAAAGGTGACTATGAAAAATTATTGCTGATGATACGTAAAGTTTAGGTTATACCTTTTTTTTTTTTTTTTTTTTTTCAAACGGCAAATTTCATTAAAACAGCTAGCAAGAAGCTAGAAACCGAACAAAAAAAAAACAAGATTACAACATAAAATTACACCAATCTTTCCACAACAAATTTTTGAAAGACGAACGATTTTTTATCCAAAGAAATCCCAACGATTTAATATCTTCCACAGTTTTGGCGAAACAAACCTGCTTATTTGAAAAGATGACTTCGTTTTTAGTCTTCCAAATACACCAACATGCTGTGAGAATGACCTCGTATAAAACCTTGTTTTACTGAGTCCGCAAAGTGCTAATTTCATAATAATATAGCAAGTCGCGCATCGAAAAAGCATAGATGGGAGGAATGTGACACCAATTGCTAACAAATTGCCAAACTAATGTGGCAAAATGACAAGAAGTGAGGAGATGATCACTCGTTTCATCGTATTCTCCACATAATCTACAAGTCACCGAACCTACCTCAATGTTTTTTTTGGATAAAGCCCCGAGGGTCGCTAGTCTATCCATTTTCGCCTTCCAAGCGTGAATGTTTACTTTTTTAGGCACCCAACTATTCCACTTAAAAATAAACGAAACACCCAAATTTGAGTTATTGAACAATATCTTTTTCATGGAGTATACCGAAAAAATTCTGGAAGGTTCGCTATGCCAAATCCAATGGTCTGGGTTGTTGCTTAAAGAGAGTTGTTGCAACAAATTTAAACAACTCGAGAGTTCACTCGATTCACAATGGTTCAATTTCTTTCTCTTCCACCGCCATTTCCAAACCGTGTTGTTGACGGTTCCCTCATAGCACGATATCACCAAACACGCCTTAACTTTTTCATTCAAGAAAAGATTAGGAAAAATAACTCTTAATGGATGTTGCGTTATCCAAGGATCAATCCAAAACCTTGTTTTGTCTCCAACACCCATCTTCCCTTTGATAAGACTCCCCAAATTAAGATTGGAAAAGGCAAGGTGGTTTTCTAGATTAGCTATGGAATTCCACGTACCCGGCTGGTTTTTTGAGTGAGGGAGAGTAGGCCACGACCTATTAGAAGAGTGTAAAGCTAAAATCACCTTTCGCCAAAGAGCATTCGGTTCATTCTTGAATCTCCACCACCACCTAGTGAGGAAGGCTATGTAAGCATCTCTAAGAGGGGTGACACCCAAACCGCCCGCCTCTTTTGATTATACCTAACATCAGCGTTATAATAAGATTTTGATAGTTTCTTTAATGCGTGTAAATATGAAGAATGACGAATTTGTATCTATAATATATATAAATGAAACCCTTAAAATCCTAAGTGTCGCGATGTGGTCGCTCCCTCCTTTTATGAAAGCCACCAGATTGCTGATTTTTAAATGGAGGCCTCTCATTGATTTAACTCAAATTCATGGGTATGAGTCTTACCAAAACCAAATAGCTCTTAAACGGGTTATAACATCTCATTAAATTAAAAATTAATCTTATCAATTATTTGATATGAAAATCTTATAAAATAGGGATATACTAAAATTTAATATCCAATTTAAAAAGAAAAAGATATTATTTATAACTTGTCACACCCCGACCAATGAAGGCGGAAACGTCGAGGCGCGACATGATTGCTCATTGCACAACGACACTATAAAGTTACAATATTTAAACAACTCATTTAAATCCATATCATCATAAATAACACAACAATTGTTCGTACAAAATGCCAAATAGATAGATAAATAAATAACTTGTTCTTTCATTTTCTAAAATCCTAAAGCCAAGATGATAAGTTTCTTCAAGTAATCCAATCAAGCTAACATCAAACCTGTAACATTGCATAAAATAGAGTTTGTCAACACAAAGGTTGGTGAGCAATTTTCATAGTTTTGGACAATAAGTATATAGTATGAAATCCACAACTAGTATATGAAAACAATAAATAATAGCAACAATTTAGATAATAAAACCATCAATAAGAATACATTAACGACAATAATGAAATCGTCAATAAGAATACATTGACGACACCTTTCTATATGGGGATACCACATATACTCAGAATTAACGTATGATCATACTTTGATGAGGCTACCCGCCTTAGCATTCAAGAGGCTACCCGCCTTAGCATTCAAGAATTTGCACATAATCAAGTAAAGCATATAACACCAAATCGAGCATTTATTTAAGTAAACATATACAATAAGTGTTGTGGTTTAAGACTCAAGTATAAATCATTTGAATTTGAATAAGTATGCAATGCCACCCCCAAAACGAAAGATGGAAAACGGGGGATGAAAAAGTACTCACATTAACAAGTAAATTGAAAGATAGTGTCGTGAATAATCGGAGAGATCGGTTTAATGAGCAAGACATATATTAAACGGGTCATGTGTTAGTAGGTAGTCTTGTAAGGGTTTAAAATATAATACAAGACAAATAAAGTAAATAAATAAAGTTTAGGATTTAAAATGTAAATATTTGAGAAATTAAAGAAATGAGTTTTGTAAAATAAGTTTACTCGAAACCGGGTCTCGGTATTCTATTCATTAGTTTTTTTTACTCAACCTATGTTAAGTAATAATGTGGGTTACAATGCTATATTGCAAAACCCTTGGTTATAAGAATACCAAAACAAGGTTTACATGAGTGTTCGGGTTTGTCGGTTCGAGACTTGATAATTGACCAAGCTCAAAGTTAACTTCCCAAAATAATAAATGTTATGAGATAACTCAATAAAATCAAAATAGACTTAACCAAGTATGTAGTTCTATTGTGAAGAACCTTAACGTTCGTTAAGCGAGTATACGACTTTATCGGTCCGAACTTATTATAAGATCAAGTTGGTTACCGACATGCCAAGTATGTTTAGAAATTAACTAAAATTGATTTAAAACATAATCTTGAAGAAAAATATGAGTTTTGGTGGCTAAAAACACACTTGTGTGTCTTAAGCGAGTGAACTCGGTTTAGTTCGGTTTTTGGTTCGGTCCTTGACTCGGAATAAGACCGAGGATGGTTACCACTTACCTAATTACCATGGAACTTGTAAAATAACTTATAAATAATAATACTCAAGTTTTACATTCAAAAAGTTAACAATAAAGCTTTTAAACGAAAGTTCGGTTTTTGGTTCGATTCTCAACTCGGGATGAAACTGAGGCTAGTCACCACATACCTAATACCATGGAACTTGACAAATATGAACAATAAACTAAAATATGTAGAATTTAAGCAAGTATAACAAGTTATATGGTTAGATTTGTTAAATATATAAACAAGGACTACAAAGTCCTCCATGTAACCTTGCCTTACTAGCCTGACATTTCAACCGGTCGAGACCGGAGAAATGAAAGACTGTAGATAAACAAGGAGTGTATATTATATATATGTTGTAACATCAAGCTTTAAGTATCGAGAAGTTAGTTAAAATGAAAGATTAGCTTTGACCTTGAGAGTCAAACTATGAAGAACAACCTTAGAATTCAAGAATTTGAGAGAGAAATGAGCAAGCACAAATGAAGAAGATGGGTGTGTATATATAGGGTAAGTTGAATGGGTCTTTCATAAAGGATGTTTCATGAAAATGGGTTGGTTATAGACCCAAGAAAGCACAGACTACAAACGGGTCTTTCAAGTCTTCATTTTGGTAGTTTTAGTCCATGGAGTTCGTTTTGAGCGTTTTCGAGGCATTTTAAGAACCGAAAAGGGTGTTTTTTTTGAGATCCGACAACTATAAAACAAATATATAACATAAATTTCCTCATTTTGATAATATCGAAAGATTCGGGAAATAAAACGGGTCGGGTTTACATTAAGAATACAAGTATAAAATAACCTGAAATTGACAAATGTCACATAACTAATAAACAATTTTATAGTAAAAAACATAAGCGGGTCATGGGTCACCAAATCCATATAGCTTTTAAACGGGTTATAACATATCATTTATTTATGAAACCTTTTCATCATCAAACCCTAAGTATATTATTAACTTTCTTACAATAAAATCCAAAAAATAAATATTAAAAAACGAAAAATGTAAAACAACCATTCTCTCAAGTTATTAGATTGCTTTATTTGTAAATGAAGTCTTATCACGCATTTGACCCGAATTCACAGGTAAATGTCTCACCAAACTCAGATAGCTCTTAAACGAGTTATAGCATCTCATTATATTAAAAATTAATATTATCAAATATTTAATATGAAAAATCCTATAAAATAGGGATATACTAAAAATTAATATTCTATTTTATTTAAAAAAAGATATTATTTATAATTAAGAAACAATTTTATAATAAAGAAAATTAACGGGTAATGGGTATCACCAAACCCATATAGCTTTTAAACCGGATTATAACATATCATTTATTTGTGAAACCATTTTATCATCAAACCTCAAGTATATTAATTATTAACTTTCTTACAATAAATAAAATTAAAATCCAAATATATATATATATATATATATATATAGAGCAAGGTTATAATAAGAAGTAGAATTATCCTAGGAAGTGTAAGAAGTGTTTTGAACCATTAGATCAAAATATCTAGTCAAGGGCAAGATTGTAATCAACCAACTAATTTTAATTATGTTATTTTCCTTTATATTAATCACAATCAGTTACAATTCTTTAATTATAGTAATCATAATATTTTACAAAATCATTAACAAAAAAGGTCGATCATCTACAACAACCTACGTTTGTGATCCTTTTTTTTCTCATCAATCCATCGCCGATTATACCAGCATTGTGATCCTTTTTTTTCTCATCAATCCATCGCCGATTATACCAGCATTCTTTATCGCCGATCGTACCAGCATTCTTTATCTTCAACATGAGTAATTTCAAGGATGTTGATGAATTAGGTAAACTTGAATACGTTATGGAGTGTTTAATTTTTATTTCATGTTATATAATCATCATATTTGTTCTTCCTTTATACCCTCTTATGATATCCATTAATGGTGTAAAGAAGGATCTTTTTCAAGTGAATTTCTATGTGTATCGTTTTTTTAGGTGTTATGGTTATTTTGTTATCCTTTCCCACGATGATGAGTTTTTCACTCCCCTTAGGTTTCGATGGTTATTTAGTTATCTCCTGGTAACTGTGTTTTTCTTGCTACGTGTAAAATTTCAGATTAAATACTTTTAGAACATCTGTGTGTTTTTTTTGTGTCATTGTAACCAATGCAAGTTATTTGTTTCAGTTAGTGTGTTTTACAAATTTAGGTAATTCTGAACATCTGTTTGTTTTTTTTTGTGTCATTGTAACCAATGCAAATTTTTTGTTTCAGTTAGTGTGTTTTACAAATTTAGGTACTGTTAAGATGTTATAACACTTCAGATTTTATTTTTCTTGTTTTAAATGTGTGTTTTTAAACGTCAATGTCTTATGTGGGCTCTCTGTTTTGGAACTTAATTTTTATTGTTTGTTATATCCGATTATAGATCCACCCGCGTACAAGGAAGTTGGAATTTAGCATGTATCTCCAAATTCTGGTAGGAAGACGTACACTCCACTAGTGTCTGCCTCAATCAAACCTAATGAAGGAATGATCTTTGAAAATCTTCAAGTTGTTGAGTCTTTTTATAGAAGATACGCTTTAGCGGGCGGTTTTTCTATCAGCAAAGGAACACAGTGGGTGGACAAAAATGTTGTCCGTTCGAAGTATTTTGTTTGCACTAAGGAAGGCTCAAGAATTGTTAAGGAAGTGGACACATTAAATGAAGAGTTCAAAGGGGAAAAACAACGTAGGAAGCCATCTCAAAGAACAAATTGTGAAGCCCAAATAAGGTTAATTTTAACCGACAATGGCATGTATAGGGTCAAATATTTTGGTGAAGCACACAATCATCCTTTTGTTGATGAAGACGATATCCACTTCTTAAAGTCTGCTCGCGAGCTTACGTTTACCCACAAAAAGATGTTAGACGATCTTGCTAATATTAACATTGGTCCGGTAAAAGCTTTCAACATTATGAGGACCATGTATGGTAGGTTTGATAAAGTTGGCGCAACCAAGTCTGATTGCAAAAACTACAAAAGAAGTATCAACTTATTCATTGGAGACTACGATGCTGAGATGGCTGTTCAACATCTTTTGGCGAAGAAAGAATTCTGTCCCAATTTCTCATGTGATTATTCTACTGCAGCAGACGGGGCGTTAAAGGGTTTATTTTGGGCCGACGAGCGAGCCAAGATGAATTTCTACGTCTTTAGTGATGTTGTTTCATTTGATGCAACATATCAGCATAACAAGTAATATCATTGACAACCAAAAATTTTATTTCTTTTTTTGTGTTTTATTTATTGATTCATTTGTTTTACAGGTATAACTTGGTTTTTGTTCCATTTACTGGAATTGACAACCATAATAGGAATGTTACCCTTGGTGCAGCGTTGCTTGGATCGGAAACCGCAGAATCTTACACTTGGTTGCTGAATTGTTTTAAGAAGGCTTTTGGCTATGCACCAGCAGTTGTTGTAACTGACCAAGATCCCGCCATGAAACGTGCAATTGAAGACGTTTTTCCTAATTCTAGGCATCGACTCTGCATGTGGCATATTATGGATAAGCTGTCCGGGAAGGTACAAGAGAACTCTTTTTTGTTTATGTTGTTTATTGTTACTGTACATAGTTTGTTTGATTGTGTTATAATATGCCATTATATTATTTCAGGTTGGATCCGGCCTTTGCAACACCACAGATTTTAAGACTCGGTTGTGTGATATTGTTTGGACCAACTCAATAACACCTGAATTGTTTGAAACGGAGTGGGCTTCAATAATGGATGACTTTCAGTTAAACGATCACACTTGGCTAAAAGACATATTCAACATTAGAGAGTCATGGATTCCTGCTTACTATCACGAAGAAACCATGTCTGGTCTTATGCGTACTTCATCCTGATCAGAGAGCGAGAATCATTTTTTTGGCCAGTTTCATAACCCACGTTGCACTTTGGTTGAGTTTCTGGCCCATTTTGAGATTTCATTGGATCATCAAAGACATGAGCATCGTAAGAACGATCATGATTGTAGGTATACAGCAGCCGAGATATGGAGTAACTACACACTTGAGAAACAAGCAGCTGAAATCTATACGAGAACCATTTTTTTTGATGTCCAATTGGAAATACAAGCTGCTCTTCACAATTGCACTTCCAGGTGTTACGTCCCCGTCGATGACTTTCTGAAATTCAATATTCGTGACTTTCTACAATTACCTACTTCTTTTCACGAGGTATATCGGATTGTCAATATGCTAGGTTTATTGTGTTTATATTTTATTTTTACACTTTAAATAACTATACATTGTTCTTCATGGTAGGTTATGATTCGCAACGAAGACATCACTCTTTATTGTAGCTGTAAAAGGTTCGAGCAATTCGGTTTACTGTGCCGTCACATTTTTAAGGTGCTCCACATTTTGGATATCAGGGTATTTCCCAAACAGTACATCAATCGTAGGTGGACAAAAGACACTGTGTCTAACAGCCCTATGCGGTCTATTGGTTTTGACGAGGCCAACATAGACAAAAGTACTGATGTGTATCGTGTTGTTCGAGACATCAACATTGCGCACAACCATATCATAAACAAGCTGGTTGATGACAATGAAAAGTTACATCATTACCGCAACTACATTAACGCGTACAAAAGTACAGTAGACGAGGTTACTTTCGACGCCCCTAGACCTAGTCGTCGAGACAGGTTCGCTGAACTAACCGGTGTGACACAACCAGATCAAATCCATATTCATGCCCCGATTGGTGTTAGGACTAAAGGGTGTGGGCTTCCAATTCGCTTCAGGTCATTACGCGAGCAAGCTATAAGTCAAAAGCAACTGGACAAGCCCCTAAGGACATGCAGAATATGTCGTGAACCTGGTCATGACACCCGCAACCATCACTTGTTCAGTATCAACAACCTCCACAGGATCCTTCACAAGACGGAGCAAGCAGTTCACATGAAGAAAATATGGAAGAGTAGCCCGGTTACGTCTTTTACAAATACACTTTAATCTTATATCACCTTATACTTTATTATGGTTTGTTGATGGGTTTTTATTTTACCATAGACTTTAGTATGTTTTGTTTATTGGTTTTTATTTCACCTTAGTCATTATTATGGATTGTTGATAGTTTTTTCCATTACACTTTAATCTTATTTAACCTTAGACTTTATTATGGTTTGTTGATGGGTTTTTATTTCACTATAGACTTTAGTATGTTTTTATTTTGTTGATGGGGTTTTATTTCACTATAAACTTTAGTATGTTTTGTTGATTGGTTTTTATTTCACCTTAGACTTTAGTATGTTTTGTTTATTGGTTTTTGTTTCACCTTAGACATTATTATGGATTGTTGATGGTACATTATTATGGATAGTTGATGGTTTTTATTTAAGGTTTCATGTTTACTAACTTTTTGTTTTACACAACTGATGGATGTTTTTTTTAGCAACACCTGATGGATGATCATATGGTTTTGTCCAATATTTTCCAAAGCTGTTCAAGTTTAATCTTTGTTCATATGGTGCCTACTCAAACATTTCACATAACACATAACCATGTTTTTTTATTAAAGCGTTTTGTTTTGTAAAATATTTTACTTATAATAAATTGATTCATTAGCTAAACTTGAATTACAAAGCACATGTAAAAAAAAACTAGATGTGTTTTAAACAAAACAAATAACCAAACTATTTTTAACCCCGAGTTTAACACCTACATAATCATCACACACGTTTCAAACATTTCCATATTCCAAAATATGTAAACAGTTCAAACGTTTACCAAATACGTAAACAAGACCAACACATAAACAGTCTACCATTCATAAAACTGTCAAAAACCGTTAACTATTAAAAGAAACATTCATATCTGTCAACAGTCATTCGAGATTTAACCTGTCCATGATTCTTTTAGGAGCTGTCTTGTCCAGATTCGCTTTCTCGGTCGCAGACAACTGGTGATATTCCAACATATCGTGTAATAACATTTCTCTCATCACGTTTACATCGCTAAGTAGAATCTTAGCCACGTATTTCCTTTTAAGATCTTCAAGCTCTTCCTTTTGTTTCCCTAACACCCGTCCACGTTTGTCAAGTTCTTCAGCAAGACCACAATCAACAACCCACTCTTTAGTATTCCCACCTTTAAATGTCTCTATGTGTCTCATAACAAACACCCCGCAATCCACAGTTGTATGTCGTCCTCCACGGTACATCGACCCGCGTTATCTTTGCTGTTTTAAATTTCGACCCCCCTGGTGGTCTACTAAAGCCAAATACCCAGCCATTGTCTCTCACTGAAAATCAATTATTCCAACATAAATTTATGTCTACAAATAATATTACTCGATACGAACATAAGAATAACATACCATTTTTTCGAGCCACCCTCTGTATCTGCTTTTGAAAGACTCCCTTGTCCCCATGCTATCAATAATATGAATCTGGCACGTCTTCAAGTTGAAAGTCATCAGATAAAAGTGTTTACCGCTTATTATCGGTATTAACACCAACTCTACCCCTTGAATGCTTTTCAGCTTTTGAGCTTGAAGCATTTTATCCATCGACTCAGCAAAATTTTTGATTCTCGTGGACACGTTCGGTAGCTGTTCATATACGTTTATTATATACTAAAACCAATTATAATTATATTACATGAAGTGTCACTTACCAACATTCCTGCTGAACAGTATAGCCTAGGCACCGAGTTGTGTTTCGCTCTTATCGATTCCTCATAATTCAGCACACTTGCCCATGCAGACATCACTGATACATGCACCCACACGTCCGGGCGCAAAGTCTCCAAAAAAAACACGCCTGACGCAAACACCTTCATCTGTGCTAAATACAACATCCTTATTTACACAACAAACCGAATAACAAAATTCATCACCGAAACTATAATTTTATAACATACAACCATATAATAATTTACAGCAGTTAACACTTACCTTTGATCCCCATACGCGGCGAAAATATAATCTGCCATGCTACTTCCCCCCTTAGATATTGCAGCTCCCAAACTCACCAAACGTTTAGCAAAAGGCGAGCAAAACGCTTCTGATAGGAACCTATGTCGTCGGGGCCTTTGATCGATACCTGCTGTGTCATTACTTTCAAATACTACTTCCTTTCCCTTACTTACAGATCTTGGTGTTTCGTCAAACGTTTTCCGATCTGCCGACTGCACGTTCACTTCCGGTAAATTAAAAACCACCTTCAGGTTTCTTGGTGTTGTCACAACTTGAGTAGATTCAGGCTTTCGAATGTTCGATTTCACTTCGTGGTACATTTCAACGTTAGACAAACCTTCATTCTTATTCACATCCTCTTCCTTCTTGATGATGTATTTACCCAGAATCGACTTCCACTGTTCCTCAAGTTCTTTTATTAACAAGCTACCTGAACACATGTCGTGTGCTTCTTCAAACTCACGGCATATATCTCCATACACGTTATCAAAATGTTGCATCAAGTCACTTATCCTTTCGGCCCGGTCCTATTATTTTAAGACAATCAACAAAGCGAAAACAAACAATTAGTGCACATCACATACATCTAACTGACCTAAAATACAAAACCCGCAACCAGTACGTACCTCCTCCTCGGTTTGTGTCGGGATGTACAACGGATCTTTAAAATTTGCAACAGGCTCGTCAATTTCTAAAGACTCCACGACACCATCCACATATGCCACGTCATCATCCTTTTTCTGTTCAACCTCACACTCTTTCCTTTTCACGCCCAATTTTTTTTCCTTGATCACCATTTTCTTTAGCTCCTTTTTCGTAAACTTTTTCGCCACATTACCACCAACATCCTCCACCTTCTGTCTCTTTCCACTGTTTTCAAGTTTTCCTAACGAGGCGCGATCACCCACTCGTTTGCTTTCCAATATATCTTGTAGTTTAAAAAGGTCATCGTCTGTAAAGATGTTCACTGGCAGCAAAATTTTTCCCTTCTCCACCACATTTCCAAAGTGTTCGTTTGCGTAAGCAAGCTGCATTACAACAGTTACATTACTAAAATTAACTAATGAAAACTAATTTCAATATAAAAGACATAACGTACCGCAAGCACTGTCATTGATCCGTTGTACTCCTTGTTTTCCTTCCCATTTTTTACGGGTTCTACTCAATGACGTCACCACGTATTCACACCAATTCATCTCCCTAACTGCGTCAATATCTTTAATTGATGGTATAAATCGTTGGTTCACCGTGTTATTACCAGTAATATCTCCCATATATGTCCCAAACACAACGAGAAAGTTCATTTTGAAATGCCATCCACTATCAATCTGGTTTTTGGCATGCTCCATAAACTTTAGCGGGCACACCTTTGCTTTTGGGTCAGGGAATTGATTCCTCCACCTATTTACAACCTCATCTTCTAACCTTGGCTTATTTGTTTCTACTAACTCGACCTTTCCCCTAGGTATTCCTAACAAACGTTCCACCAGTTGCGGAGTTATCTTAACTTCTTTATCCCCCAAATTTAGCACACATCTGTCGGGGTTGTAGTTATTAACTAACCAGTAACCCAACCCCGTTGGTATGTTTGCTACATTGATATCTAGGATGCTACCAAAACCCATTTGCATTACCTTTTTCCTTTGTTCATTTGACAACTTGTTAATGTATTCATGGAACAAACTTGCCCTAACCCTTGGCCTCATATTTTCCCCATTATACTTGTGAAACACACTACTTCTGTCCACCTTTCCTTTACTTCTTTAGGTGGATTTGCGAAATCATCATCCGAATCACTTCTTGAACCTGCTTATTTTATATTAGAAACACACCCAATCAACATTGCATTTCTAACATCATAATACAATTAACTACACAACAACACTTACTTTTATAAAAAGGAGCGTTCACAGGTACGTGCGGTTTTGAACCAACTTCTTTATCTAAAACAACAAATCAACACAGTCAATAATGGGAGCTCATGTTAACTTCAAAAAGTGTTACCTTTTATTTTGTTACCTTTGTTACCTTCTTTATTTGTCCTGAAGATTTTCTTACCTTTGTTACCTTCTTTATTAGTCCCCAAAATTCCCGCACTTGTGTTTTTTTTCTAATCTCAGGCTTCTCCGAACTGATAGTATAATCACAAACACATCAGTTTTTTATTAACCCAAAAAATCATTCGTGTCCAAACTTCACTAAACTGTTCATTAACAACTAACTACCAAACAGAGCACTCACACACATATATCATATCTAATAAACAGAGCGTTAACCATAATAAACTAAACAGAACAGTAGAACATCACATTAAATATGAATCAGAACAGCTTCATATCTTCACTCCATCCCATATAACAATCAAAACGAGTATCAAACTAGAAAAAAACACTTTCGGAATTTACGAGACTAAACAATAGCTTTGACAACAAACTTAACGTCTTATTAACTATAACACAACTTAATCACCCAACATAATAAACATTCATCATCTTTATTTACATTCTATACCCATAACAACACACCGACTAACAAAAAACCCACCTGCTTAATAAGTGTGTGACACACTACAACAAAAAACGTAAACACACTAACCAACAGAACAGATTAATCAAAATCATAACAGAGTACCCAACACACACCAATAGAACAGAGTAATCAAAATCTATACATTCTCGTCGTTCCTCTTTACATTCGCGACCCATATAATAGAGTAATCACACACCAATCCAACACGTAAACACACTAAACATCGAAACACACATCAAATGTTAAAACCAATACAACTACAGACAACACATCGAAACACACATCAAATGTTAAAACCCAGCTTCTCAGGCCTCCAATTAAAAGAGTCAAACCCTAGAAATTGGGGATAATCTACCGACAAAAAACACATTGAACAATCCCAACTACAGACGCACCTTGAAGATTATTAAACCCACCGGCGACCTTCATTGGTGATTTGAGATCTATATTTGTCGACTGAGATGGAAAATCAAGAAACAATTGACTATGTGATTACCGTCATAATATAATTCAACTTTTAGAAGATTTTAGAGAGAGAACAACTATAATCAAATCATAGGCATAAAAGTAGGAGTTTCTAAACAAAATTACTTGCCGGTTTGCATGTCCAGCCATTATAAAAAGACTATAATACCCCTGACACACTTAAATTATCAACTAACAAAAAAACACACCGAGGAAATAACACACCTCCACTCCTAGCCACTAGATTACTCTATCCGACGCACTAGATCCCTTCCTACACTTCTTAGACACATTTCGCTTCTTATTATAACTCCACCCTATATATATATATATATTAAAGACGAATAATGTAAAACAACCCCGTTATACGAGGGATAAAATCTAGTTTAATATATATTAATTACTAAAATTTGATGATACAACTTAAAAGTTAAAACTAGTGAGTGGTGACAATAAAAAAAGATTTATCGATGATCATCTATCAATAATATATATAAACGAAAGCCTTTAAAGGCTCTCTGGTTACTCCCTGAATTCTCTCAAGCCACCAGATTGCTTTATTTATAAATGGATGCTTCTCATGCATTTGACCTGAATTCATGGGTGTGGGTCTCACGAAACCCATATAGCTTTTAAACAGGTTATAATATCTCATTAAATTAAAAATTAATCTTACCAAATATTTGATGTAAAAATCCTATATAATAGGGATATACTAAAAATTAATATCTGATTAAAAAAAAGATATTATTTATAATTAAGAAACAATTTTATAGTAAAAAAATAAGCGGTTCATGGGTCACCAAATCTAGATAGCTTTTAAACGGGTTTTAATATATCATTTATTTGTGAAACCCTTTCATCATCGAATCCTAATGGGGTGTTTGGGATTCCTTATTTTTTCCTTCTTGTAAGTTATTAACTTTTATAAGTTAAAAATGTGTTGGGTAATGTGACTTTTTTAGTTTTTAAAGAAGGAAAGTGGAGGTTTTGATAAGTTTGGAGAGAGCAACTTATCAAAAACAATTTATTTAAGTCAAAAGGAGATGCAAATAAGGAATCCCAAACATGGCCAAAATATATTAATAACTTTCTTAAAATAAAGAAATTTAAAATTCAAAAAATATAAAACAACCCCGTAACGTGAAGGATAAAATCTAGTAATACTATAAGATGAAAAATAGGGTATGGTATATTAAAAAATGATCCCATTGGATACTAAATAAAAGGTCAAAGAAGAAATTATTAAAAAAAGTAAAGGTCTTTGACCTTCTTTCATTTACTTTTCCTTTTCTTTTATAAAGTAGTTCACATCACAGTATCAGGCTGAGGGGTGTGGGGCGCTAACCTGGGCGCGTGAGCCCCTCCGCTCGCGCCCCCAGGCGCTAACCCCACACCACCGGGGCGCGAACCTGGGCGCGAACAGGGCGCGAGCGCGAGCCCCCAGGCAGGCGTGAGTGTGGTCGCGGGAGAAGAGAGAGGAAAAGCTGGTGGGCCCGCCCAAAAGAGCCGTTGAGCTCCGATTTAAAAAAAAAAAAACATTAAAAACTCTATATAATACCCCAAAATCAACCCATTTCAACCATATCAAAACACAACTTCAATCTCCAAACTCATATATAATATCCCAAACTCCTATATAATACCCAAAAATGTCTGGAAATTGGTACCCAAACCTAGATTCAGATTATAGTTACGACGATTTATGGTCGTCACCAGACCAATCGATGTTTTATTCGGGGCCGCAAGAAACATCCGGCTTTCAACCATCCAACATACAACCGTCTCCTAACTTTGTTGTTCCAGAGACACAAGAATCACACGGTGATGCTACGGGAGCAAGAAGACGCGTCCACCGGAAAAAACAACTTGCAACGGACGGGCCGGGACCGGCTTCGACTCCGAGGACGAAACGGAAAACCACTCCGTGGTCATCGGATGAGAAGGAAGCCTTGTGTCGGGCTTGGATAGTCATTTCTGAGGATCGGCGTTGCGGTAATTGTTTTAACGTTTTTAAAAATGATTTTTAATAAAAAAGTTAAATAAAAAAGTTAACTGGAAATCTAATTTAATTATTCATTTTGCAGCCGACTACCAAAAAAAGCAATTATTATTTTTTAATGTGTGTTTTTTTTAATAATTTATGAGTTTTTTTAATAATACGTTTTTTGAATATATTTATAAAAAAATAAAAAAAAAATCCGCTGAAGCCCCTGCTGGAGCCCCTCCACACCAGGGCCAGGGGCTCCAGCGGGGGCTCCAACACCCACCTTATCCAGTTTCTCTCTCTGCCACACGTCACAATATTATTGGCTGGAGCCCCCACTCGCGCCCCCGTTAGAGCCCCCCACACCCCTCAGCCTCACACACATACATAAAGTTAATCAACTAAAATATATTTTATTATCACGAGAAGTAAGTGGATCCCATAACTTAACTTAAAATAATAAAAAAAAAGCAATGGATTTCCTTTTGAAGTTATTTTTGGCGCAATAACCGGATGAAGGAGATGGTCAAAGTTGTTGCATAATCGCTCCAATTAGGTTTGACTTTAACATGAATAAATATGTTGCCAACTAATAAGTTACATAGACCATACAGAAAAGGTACTCTCAACTAATTAAAATATTGAATAAACCTATATAGATTGTATTTACTGATACACAAAGTGTATATACATCGATCGTCTACAGAATACATAATCCATGCATGTTGTTGTCCCTTGTATTTTACTTGCATATTGAAAATGATAAAGGGTGTATAATACAAAGGTTCCTTATTATGCAAAGTATAAGGAGTATTTTGAACTCTTAGATTAAGCAATCAATGTAAAGGACAAGGAAACAACGTTACATACTCAGCATCATCATTTTTCAAACGTGAAAAAGTCTAGAGGGATAAAATTGGTACAGCCTACAATTGTTGGTCTTTTGTTAAGCTCTCTCTTATTTTTTAAGTGTCAATACTTTTTTCATACAACATTATTAAAAAAAAAATTATACCATAGAAACAAACATTTAATTCTTTTTAAAGCAAGTAGCCTATTATTATACTTGTTTTTTTTAAATCAATTAAAAAAACTCAGATGTGTTGTGCATATAACATACACGATTATGTTCATGCGTAATTATGAAATTAGGTTCTGTAATTACTTTTAAAGTTACATAATTATTTATATAAAATGTGTGTTTATTTGTATAAGTTGCATAATTATGTGAGTGCATAATAATATACATGCATAATTTTGATACAAATTGCATGATTATTAGCCTTGTGCTTAATTATGGATCAGACGAACATATACTTGCCCCAAGACACGTGTCACGCCCTGATGACTTCGTATCCTTTCTACTATTAAGAGTATTCGTACATTATCCGACCCCTACTGATAACACTTAAAAAGCATTAAAATTTGATGTATGCTTTTTAAATAACTCGTGATCTAAAACTCGTTTAAAGGTATGAACATTACATCCATCCATAGTCCGCCTTGTTCAAACTCGGTGGAGGTTTTGGATCATGTGTTTAGTGGGGGTCTCATTAGGTTATGTAAAGTCATTGGTTGGAGTTATATTTCCTAGCATTTAGGGCCGAAAAACACTATGAGTTGGTTGGATTCGGCTAGACGGGTGAAGAAGAAAAAGGATGTGGTCGAGGTGATTGTGTTTCACTGCTTGATCGTTTATTTGGAATACACGAAACGAGACTATTTTTGGCTCGAATATTGATAAGAAAGACCTTTTCGATTATGTTGTTTCATAATAGAAGTAGACAAGAAAATATTGAAACATGATAGAAGATGTTACCAAAGCTTTTCGATCAATCCTCAATTCACTCGAAAGTTATAGAAGTTGATTCTAATCCTACTCGACTCTGTCGCAAGCTAATAGTTATCATATTTTGTTATACATCACATGGGTTATGACCGGTCGTCGTCGGACTGGTCAAAGATAAAGAAGAATGTGTTCCTAATCACCTTAAACTGGTTAAAGTAAGAAGGGTGTCGAACCACGAAAAGTTTGTGATCGGTGATCTAAATTAATTGATTAATAATTATGAAGCTTTTTAAGTAGTCATGTAGACCAAATATGATTTGAATTTGAAATATTTATTTTTAAGTTTTAATGAAAACATGTAACAATTTTTAAGAAATATAATTGAGTATTAAACAATGATTATGAAACGAATCACACCTGGGTTCCAAGTTCTATAAGCAATTCGGACAAGACACACTAAAAAAAATGAGTTCATGTAATCACAATAGTTATTTAGGTTCAATACATAATTTCCTAACGAAAAGCATCAATACTCGTCTATCCTAGGCAAATGGTGCAAGAAAACCTTCACGCAAAGAATCTTGGACAAGTATACGCAATATAGATTAATAACATGAATTAACCCTAACACGCATCATGGACACTAGCAACTATCATCTTATGAGGTCAATGGTGTAAGAAATCCTTAACAACATAAGTTCATAATAATAAAAAGTTACACATTCGTGTTCACACCAAACTATTACATAAAATATTATCTCAATTCATAGATGTGAAAAAACCTACACCCGGGAATGATTACGGGTGAATTAGCCTCTCGTGATTGTGGAGATCATCTTCAATTTTGTTTTGCTCTTTTTAAGTGGTGATCTCTTTGGACCTTCAAAATCTTTCTTCTCTTCTTTCTTTCTCTCTACTGCCTGTGATTTTTCCTGTAACTCACAAACAGCCGTTTCCTTTTTTCTCTTGCGTAGTGGCACAGGCCCAAGATCTAATCCTCTTTTTCCTTGGAGCCACAACATTCTTTTAGTAAGTCCATGAAATTATTTGTGAAGAGCCACAACTACCACATGCCTTTGCAATCTGATTACAAGTTCAACTATACATATTTAATTGCAATTGTAATCATATTAACCAAACTAAAACATCTTCACTGTGAAAATCCAAGACTCATGTTATTACTTTTCTTTCTTTTCTTTAGTCTTTTTCACACACGAATGTGTATAGACTTATATTAATGCGTCGTAATAACTATATGAAAATATGGTGGAGATTTACATAAACCATCAGCATATATTTAACTTTGTAAAAATAAGTTATATCATCATTTTTGCTCTTTATCTCTATAACTTACACAATATAAAAACCACTCTATGTAATTGCATTCCAACAGATATTTAAACTAAAAAAAATACAATATTATTAACAATTAGTCACAACCAAACAACCACGCATCAGGTTAAAATATTACTTTTAGCGTTTAAATTATGTTTAGTTTGATTACAACTAATATGTTGAAAACCACTTATTACTACTAAACAAAACAAATAGACGAATATTTCATAAAATTTAAAATATGTGATCAGATTCGTGAAGGTGAGAAGCTTAGGCTTGGTTTAAAACGCTCCATTTGTTTAGTTAATAGAGTTCGTGATCGATAAAAGGAAAATCTGCCTATCATATAAGCACTTGCATACTATCTACGACATTCATGATATGGACAGGTATAAGGTACTACAACCCCCCCCCCCCACCTCGGATGTCAACATCATGACTTGCTTACACTCTTCATACACTTCGCATAAAAGAGTTAGGTATTTATTTTACCCGTTTACTTTCTCATATAAAACATGTCACATTCATCTTTTATCTTCTTTCTTAAGTATGCACACAGCCCCAAGACGTTTAAAGGTGAAAGGGGGCTAGAACTCACTTAGATCCTGTTACGTTCAGAGCTAATGGTAACACCTTTCTTTAACTGGGCATGACTAATCGTGTAACATGTATAAGTGTTAATTAACTATTCTTCTAAGTCTTACTATCTAAGTTAGTAGACCAATTTAACTCAGTTAACGGATTACTGTTCTTAATCGCAATCGCATGGGAATTCAGAATCGCATTTGCATGGTATCCGAATCAGATTTGCATGGGGCTTCAGAATCGCAAACGCATGTCCCGAATCGCATATCCCGGATCACAATCGCATTCATGGAAATGCGACTCGAACTAGGATCAAGTCGTTTCAATCGGTTTCTTCGACCAAGTTCACTACTTTTTGGTCCTTTATAACCCGATTAACTACCATACTATGTTTCGTGCAATACCGACTTCATTTACTTATCCTTTTTACGAATCTTACCTTATTCCTTTAACCCGAACCAAGCCAACTAACCCATTTATTAACATGCTCATTACTTTATCATTAATCGTGACCAATCTATCATCCTACCAAGTTTCATGTAATTTCGTACACGAAAAGTAAACCTTTTTAACAAAAACATACATTTGAGGTTTATGTTCGAAAACACTCGAATAGCCCAAAACTATATCAAACGAACTCTGATTTACGCAATCCAAGCAGACATGGAACCGTCTCGCCAAGATCTACGAACCCCTATGCCCGCCTTCGCCGGAAACCGCCTCTACAGTCGTCGGAAAACTCCATTTTTCACTGTTATGGTTCTCTTTATAAATACTGGACTTCCTAACATTTGATCGAAGATCCGACGGGTGAATATCTTTGTTTATATGCTAAGAACACTCTGTTAAAATTTTAGACCGATCCGACGGTTAGATCTCCGGGAATCATCGGGTCTTTGTGGGTTGCTCACATAAAAACGAGATTTGGGGTTAGAATGGAGGAGTGTGTATGTTTTCTTGAGGTGTAGGTGAAATATGGATGAAATGAAATATAGGGTTTATGAAAGAGGTTTATATACTCCTTGGCTCATGGGCTAAACCCATTTTTTCTCTATGTCCATATTTACTACAATTTCATAATTATTAAAGCTCACTCTCAACTTTAATAATCCCATACCAAGTCAATGCCTTTCTCTCTTATTCAAATAAATAAGAATTTCATAATATTAAATAGTAAATCTTTTATTTATTATTTATTGAACTTTAGGATGTTACATCCTATAAGGGGCCCGAGGGTCTCGCGCTCTCTCCTTTTTTTCTCTTGGCAGTGCAAATTTACACGTTTTTATCTAAAATTTTTATACGTATCGATTCCCTCTGAAATGGGGTCCATCACTTTCAGTCCACCCTATATAAAAGCCCATGCTTCGCCACTTTGGGTGCAAACAAGCCGAGCCGAGCCCAATCTTGGCTCGTTTAACTCACATAGAGTTCGAGCTTGGCTCATTTCGCTCTCCATCATAAAGCTTAAGCTCGAGCCCATGCCCGTTTAAACTCGACTTGTTTGAGTTTTTCATGAGCCGATTAGGATGGTGACTTGTAGGTAGGGGTGCAAACGAGCCGAGCTGCTCGCAAGCCACTTAAAATCGGCCCGTGAAAAAGTTTCATCGAGCTTCACATATTGAGGCTGAGCTAGCTCATAAGCGTAAACAAACTTATCATTTATTATAATTAAAAATATGTATTATAAATAACTATAAACGAGCCGAGCCGAACTGAGCCAAGCCAAAGCTCGAGCTTTGTAGAGATACTGGATACGCGAATGATTGAAGTTCCGTTACATTAGATTACACGTGTGTGTGTGTGTGTTTGAAAAGAAAGAAAGTAAGTTGGACGATGAAGGCTGTGGTAATAACAACTCCGGGAGGCCCAGAGGTCTTAAAACTGCAACAAGTAGAAGAGCCAAAGGTGAAAGACGATGAGGTATTGATCAGAGTGGAAGCCACGGCTCTCAACAGAGCCGATACGCTTCAACGCCAAGGCAAGTACCCTCCGCCACCGGGAGACAGCGACTATCCGGGTCTAGAGTGTTCCGGTACCATCCAAGCAGTCGGCAAGAACGTATCCCGCTGGAATATTGGGGATCAGGTTATTTTATTTATTAATATGTTCAATTTTTTTTTTTTGAAAAAAAAAAATTCTACATACTTAAAATATAGTTTGTTATTAATATGTTATTTTATCAGCAATAATACTTTTTAAAAGATTAGGTTTTGCGATTCAAAAAGGGTAGCGGCGTAGCTTGTTGCCAGCTTGCCTTCTGTTTCGATGTAATCCAATAAACAATTAATAAGGCAATTATTGTTTTTAGATTTTAGATATGTTCAATTAAACCACAAATTTAATTGCCGGACTGTTAGGGTTTATATTATCAGATTGTTGTGCTCGATTACTAGTCAAATCACATAAGATGAAAAGTAAAATTACTGAGAGTTCAACCTATTGACATGAAATGGGTGAATCGTATTGTAGATTTAGGTGACTGTAGCGCAACATATAGGGTTTGAATGATCAGTCTTTACTACAAAACACATGTGTTTTAAGATTCTGCATTTGATGATTGGAGCTGAAAGCTGTGTAGATGACTAAATTTTATATCACAAAGTTTTGTATGAATGGCTAGATGTTCATGTCATTAGATAATATGCAAATCTTCTTGTTCTTCATGTTCGATAATATTGAAGTTTAGGTATGTGCTCTTATAAGTGGTGGAGGATATGCTGAAAAAGTAGCTGTACCCGCGGGTCAGGTTCTTCCAGTCCCGTCTGGTGTTTCTTTGAAAGATGCTGCTAGCTTCCCCGAGGTCGCGTGTACCGTTTGGTCAACTGTTTTCATGTCAAGCAAGCTATCTTCAGGGGAAACATTTCTGGTAAAGTGTAACTTCTCCTCCTTTTCAATTTGATTTGTGTGCATTAAATCCCAAAATGGGGGAAAAAGAATGGGTTAATGACTAGGCCTATAAACGAATCGAATGTTCAATGAACGTTCGGATTTAAAATGAACCAAACATTCAAACAAACAAAAAATCTTGTTTGTTTAATTAAACAAACAAACACGAACACATGCTTCGTTCGTTCATTTACGTTCGTAAACGTTCGTTTGTGTTCATTCGTTCATTTGGTAGAATCATGATGCATTTTTTATTGAATCATGTACATTTGGACCACTAATTTAGATGTTTTAATTGAAAATTATTGGCTTCTTAGTGTATCAGACTTGTTCGTTTGTGTTCATATATGTTTGTTCATTTATGTTCGTTTGTGTTTGTTCATTTATGTTCGCTTGTCTTCATTTATTTTTGTTCATTCATGTTTGTTTGTGTTCATTTATGTTCGTTTATGTTTGTTCATTTATGTTCGCTTGTCTTCATTTATTTTTGTTCATTCATGTTCGTTTGTGTTCATTTATGTTTGTTTAATTATGTCTGTGAACTTGTCGTTTAGATTTTTACTGAACGAACATGAACATGATCATTTTCCTAATGAACAGACATGAACAAATATTTGTTTGATTAACTATTCTTGTTCGGTTAGAGTTAAATAAACGAGCATGGACATGAACATGAACATGCCAATGTTCATGTTCGTTCGGTTCGTTTACAGGCCTACTAATGAGTAATGACACAAAATGGTTTTGTATGTTTCAATTTGACTACCAAGAATTCAAGATTGTGTCAAACCTATATACTGTACCTTCAGTATGGGTTAAGTAGAATAACCGTACACCAGAAAATTAGTTGGTATATAACATTATTATTGAAGGTAGGCGGCGTGAAATATCTCCAAAAAGGAAAAAAGATTTAAGTTAAGTTCGGTTTTCGTCCCTGATATATGCCCATTTTAACTACTTGAGAACCAAGCCTAAATTGTTACATATCATGGCTTGTGGTTTCAAAAGTTTAACCACTTTGGCCCTTTTCATTAACTCTGTTAGATTTTTCTGTTAAACAGGAGGGTATTTCGGTCATTAAACCCAAGGCACTATATATGTAATGACTGAAACACCCTTCTGTTTAGAAAAAAAAATCTAACGGAGTTGGTGCAAAGGATGAAATGGTTAAACTTTTGTAACCACAGGTCATGATACGTTAAGAATTTGGGCTTAGTACTCAAGTAGTTAAAACGGGCAAACCTCATGGACGTAAACAGAACTTAACACAAAAGCTTTTAATTTTCAGACAGTTAAAAAAAATTATCGTGGTTTTCACATTTCACTCTCGAAACATATTTACTCAAAGCTTGTAAAATTTTTTCAGATACATGGTGGTTTTCACATTTCACTCTCGAAACCTCATCGACGAAAACGAAACTTAATACAAAAGTTTTTAATTTTCAGACAGTTAAAAAAAATTATTGTGGTTTTCACATTTCACTCTCGAAACATATTTACTCAAAGCTTGTAAAACTTTTCAGATACATGGTGGTTTTCACATTTCACTCTCGAAACGTCATGGA
Organism: Bidens hawaiensis; assembly: GCF_021521415.1. NCBI lineage: Eukaryota > Viridiplantae > Streptophyta > Magnoliopsida > Asterales > Asteraceae > Bidens > Bidens hawaiensis. Next base: position 101,282 of record NW_027491713.1, read on the forward strand.
CGAAAACGGAACTTAATACAATAGTTTTTAATTTTCAGACAGTTAAAATAAATTATTGTGGTTTTCACATTTCACTCTCGAAACATATTTACTCAAAGCTTGTAAAATTTTTCAGATACATGGTGGTTCTAGTGGAATTGGTACATTTGCAATTCAAATTGCTAAATACCTTGGTATTAAAGTGTTTGTTACAGCAGGTATACTATCGTTAAATCATTCATTCAATTAACCATGGTTATTTGCAACCATACAGCAATAATATATTTGTTTTTTAGGGAGCGAGGAAAAATTGAAGGCGTGTAAGGAGCTCGGAGCCGATGTTGCCATCAACTACAAAACTGAAGATTTTGTTGCACGAGTAAAGGAGGAAACCGGAGGGAAAGGTGATAACCATTTGACTCAAAAATTGACTTTTCAAACCATTGTTCTCGATGGTTCTTTGCATATCTTAATGTTTAACCTTTTAAACTTGGATGAGCCGAAAAACAGGTGTTGATGTTATATTGGATAATGTTGGTGGGCCCTACTTCCAGAAGAATCTAGAGAGTTTAGGCATGGATGGCAGACTTTTCATCATTGGTTTCATGGGTGGAGTGAAAACTGAAGCAAATTTATCATTGATGCTTGGAAAGCGGCTCACTGTGCAAGGTATAACACTAAAGATCCCTTTGCATTTATTTTTTAATTTTGTTTGTTTACCCTTCCAAGATGACTGAAAAGATGTTTTGGTTTACTTCATCTTGGATAATTACAGTTCATTGAAAAATCCATGTACCAAACACCATGCCCTTTAAAACTTATTTTATGGATATTCTTTATGTAAAAAAGTGGTGTTTTTTGAAAAAAATTATGTAAATTGTGTTTTCTGGAAAATATTGATGGCTCTTATATATATAGGGTTTGGATCAAATTCAAGTTAAATTAACGTGCTAACTGTGATAATCAAGTAGTGTAATTATATATAACATAGTGTAATATAGTGTAGTGTAATTACGACATTTTGTAATTACACTACGATTTAATTACATAATTTCACTACTTGTAAATATAATTTCACTACTTGATTCTTACGGTTAGCACGCTAATTTAATTTGTACGTTGACTTCCCTATATATATATATATATAGGGAAAGTATAGAATGAACACCTATGTAACATCGTTTTTTTTACATGTAATATATGTTACATTTAATACAAAACATCGAAAAAAAAATTTGTTTTACTATTTTTTTTACATTTTTTACTTATTTTTATATATGTTTTCAGGAGAGAGAAAATGTAAATTTACTTTTACATTTTTTATTAATTTTAATTGTGGACCACAAGATTTAATCTTTAAAAACATGTAGTTGAGAATGGGTTTCTAGAGTTTTCACAACTCAAGTGAGTTTTTATTCTAACCTAACCCTATATATATATATATTTGTCTGAGTTGTTAAAAATAGGGATGTGCATGGGTCGCTTTTGTGCTCAAACCCAACCAAAAACCGAAAATTTGGTTTTTGAGTTGTTGAAAGCCTTTTGGTTTAGGTCTTTTTGGTGTCCGGTTTGGGTTCAGCTTGGTTTCGGTTTTTTCGGTTTTACCATTTGGCCTTGAAACTTTTGGGCTGAAAAACATTGGTCCAAAATAATGAATTTGGTACTAAAACTTTGGGTCTAAATCCTTTTAATAGTTAATAATGAATTGATTATCATAATTTGGGCTAAATATTTTCGCAATACTATATAATAAGTTCTTATAAAGTAGTTATACTCAATTAAAAATTGAAAACCTATAAATTCAGTTTGCTTCGTTTTTTTTTTCTGGTTTTAGTTACATGCAAAACCGAACCGAAAGTTCGTTTTTTACGGAAACATAAAACGAAACTGCTAGTTTTTATTTGGGGTTCGTATTTTCAAACAATGGATTTTCTCTCAATTCTTACAAAATCTCATTTTATTGTTTCTTTCTCTTTTCATTTAACATATATAAGTTTTTTCTCTAATAATTTGTAACATTAAATAAAAAATCTAAATAAGCAATATTGTTCGGTCTTATTATGTCTACACTTCGATATAAATTTTATTGAAAACTTATTTGTATACAAAACAACGTTTTATTTTTGTGGATGCAGCTGCGGGTCTGAGAACCCGAAGTATAGAAAAGAAAGCGGAAATCGTGAGTGATGTGGAGAAGAACGTATGGCCTGCAATCGCACAAGGGAAGGTGAAGCCTGTTGTTTACAAGTACTTCCCTTTATCTGAAGCAGGGGAAGCTCACAAGCTTATGGAGACCAGTACACATGTTGGCAAGATACTCCTACTTGCATGAATCTCGTGTCTTGTTTGTACTTCAAATGATGATATTCATTCATCATACAAAAGGGCAATGTAGCAGGAAAATTGTGTTTGTATTCAGTATGAAACTTGTGTGTTGGTGATACTTTCAAAAATCAAGTTCAAAGTATAATAAAAGGGTTTGAGGTAGTACAACTAAACTAGGGGTGAGCAATAAATGAACCGTTAACCAAAAACCAATGAAACTGAACTGAACTAACAGAAAATCAGTTATCGGTTATTTTCGTACCCTTGGTTAAATGAACTGGACTGAACCGGAGAATTCATCTTTTCATATACATCTGGCTTTTATACACCCATTTCATGTATTTAATGTTTAAACCTCTATTTCATGTGTTTTACACATCATGTGTTTTATCTCCATTTTATGTAATTATAAGCAAAAACTTTAACCAAAGTATGGTTTTGGTTGTTAACCGAAATTAACCAAACATAATTTTATGTAATTATAACCAAAAACTTTAGCCCCAGTTGTGTTGGTTATTAATCGAAATTAACCAAACCGAAAACTGTCAAACTAAGTGAACGAACCAAACCGAATAAACGAAAACCGATTGGTAAGTAAAATAGATTAAACGATGGCATTGGTTACGTTTTTGGTTTAAGCAAATAACAACCGTGCACACCATAGGTAAAACAACGTGTCTAGCGAATTAGAACGACGCGTCTAACCTTCCAGGCTTGGTTTGCTGTTGTAATAAGATTTGCTTCGCATTTATATGACGATACGTCTTTTAACCCTCTAGAACGGTGCATCAACTTCCAGGTTTGATTCACTATTGTAAGGATGTAATGAGTTTTGACATAAATGATAACTTTTTATATTGTAATGATTTTGAGTTTTGATACACATGTATATTAAAACCTCTATAAATTAATAATGTTGAAACCGGGATATTTTATTATTAATTTAGCGAGATATTATTACATCGATAAATTAATAAATTATTAATTTAAAAAGTTGGTTTATATTTGTGAGCAACTCACAAATTAATGCATCGACCTTCAAAATTTTCATGTTCGTTCACTTTACCTATTTGAATAAAATAGAAACAAGGACCTTCAAAATTCCCATATACATTTACACATTAATGAAATTATCAAGTTCAATCTACATAGATTTAGATTTATAATTTATTAATCCAACTGGCTCAAATAATTTAAACGATGTAAATTCTAGAGTAGGCATTCGTAAGCTTGAGAACTTGATTACGAGAACGCATTATCGGCACATACTGGATGTGAATGAGTTGTTGGATTATCCAGATGAAAATATTGAATGTTACGAGGTTCAAAGCATTGAAGATATTATGACGGATACCGTTCAAAATACGGTTAATAATGAAGTTGATAATGATTCAGTACGTTTGGAACCGGTCACTCAGAAAGAAGCATTACAGGTGGCAACAATTCTTCACAACTTTTTGTTGTAATATGAGAATACGGTGCCTCAACTCTTTAAGTGCAACGTGGAGATTTAAAGATAAACTCAATATAGATTTGAAGTTCATAAAAAAACAAGTGACTATAGATTCATTTTTTACTAGACAATCCTAGAATTTTAGAATATTTTAATAATTATTAATTTATAGTTTCGTCGGAACAAATATATTTACATCGGGTTTTCAAAAAAATTATTATTTTATTATTTTATCGATTGTGGTCCAATTTTGTACTGGTCCCAAGTTAGAATCGAACAAATTATTAATTTTATCGAAATTATTAATTTATCGAGCATTAAAGGTTTTTGATAGTGTCTAAATGCATGACTAACTAAAACGAAGCACCCAAATATCAAAACAAACGTAAGATATCAACAACTCTATAAAACGTGTGTACTTGCCATGCCTCAATATGTATTATGAGATTTATTTATTTTTTTGTTGAAAACTATTATGAATAGTTATTAATGTGGTTATCAATACCTAATATAGATTATATATTTTTTCTTCAAGTTTTCTTCTTTTATATTTACACTAGTTTGAGACCTGTGTAATACACGAGGAATTGATGAAAATTTTAAACTTTAAACATTAAGTGAAATACAATTCTATACGTTTATCATATATTGTTAGTACAGTTACAACTTATATTAAAATTACAGCAATTACAAAACGGACATTACACAAATATTTACAAATAAGTAAAAATTTCTTTGTATACTACATATATGGTTGTATTAGTCAATATACCTCGGTTATCAAGATTCAAAATCTTTAGTCCATGTCTGCTTGTAACTCTTGATAAGACGACGTATAGCTGTCTGTGTGCGAATACGGGTTCTTTAAAGTTTATTGATTATTTTACCGACTTTACCTTCTTATATGCAAGTGCAATCAATATGGATCATCTATTCAAATCATATAAGTAGAAGCAATATAACACTTGCCCAGATTGATTTTCCCGGGATGAAAAATTAAAAAAATAATAATTGAATAAAAAATTCAGTTAAAAGTTGGTTTAGAACGACTACCTGCTATTAATAAACATCCATTATTTAACATCTATGTCCATACCGACATAGAGGAAAATAAACACTTCTGCAACGTACGACATTGTTGCAAATATCTAAATATTTTTTTTATATAAATGTGAATTAAATTTAAAATATTATATATTGAAAAAACTAAATTTTAAATTACACAGCAAATAATATTATATAAATGTAAAATAAATTTAAAAAATTATAAGGTGAACAAAAATAATTGGAAAGCACTATATATGAAAACAAAACTTCTTCTTAAATTCATCGATCTCATGCATGTCTTCGTTGATGTACATCTTACTAACATTAATTGAATTGGAAAAAAAAAGAGATGACCTTTATTAACAAAAATAATAAAGTAGTCAAATTTTTAATAATTTTTAAAGATATCTAAATTTAACATTAATTACCAATAAGAAGAAGTCAATATATCAAACCTTCATGAATCTTGAATAAGCCAAATTGTAACACGACAACTACTAGGGTTTGATCAGAATTTGACAGAATATAAGTTGGCATGTCAATTGCGTACGATCCATATAGAGTTAAAGGTAATTCTTTTTTGCTTTATAAAGCATGTAAGCAAGATACACCATTACCATTTACAAAGTTAACATATAACATAAAATGAAACTAAAAATAAGTTACCTCAAACCTTTTAACCTCATATACATCTTATTAGTTTGAACTCCATTAGATTTTGTAATTTTCTCAATTGGTGAATAATTAGCAACAACGTCAATTACATATATATTGACAAGAATACATCATAAATAAGCGATGATAAAAGAATAAAAAGTAGACTAAAATAGAGACCAAGTCAATTCATATAAATTAATCTTTATTTAAACTATAGAATGGAAATTAACATATATTTGCAGAAAGTCATAAAAAATATTAGGAACAACAGTTTAATCAAAGATAGGAAACTATAAAGGAACAATAGTTTAACAAAGACATGAAATGTCTGCTCATTATATGCACCGAATTTGATCCCCAGATGACAATAAAAGTCAAGTACTTCTATTATAATATAAAAAAAAGAATTAACAAATTACCATTTATATGAAAAAAAATTGAAAGTATAAAATTTAAGTCACCCTAGAATTGTGGCTAAAAAGGTAAAGTGATATCCAAACACATAAACAACTTATAGTTAGGGGTGTGTGTGGTGCGTTTGGTGTGCTTTTTTGCTAAAACCAAGCCGAAAACCAAAATTTTGGTTTTCGTAGTTTTTGAAACCGTTAGGTTTCGGTTTTTCGGTTTTCTGTTTTATTTCGGTTCGGTTTCGGTTATTTTTGTTTTTGCTATTTGACCAAAAATATTCGAATCACGTATTTATTAAATTCTTATAAATTACTTAAATAAAATATAAAAAAAACAAAAAGTTAAGAATTTGATTCGGTTCGACTCAATTTTTTTGGTTTTTATTACATGCAAAAACAAAGCCGAACCGTTAGTTTGGTTTTTACAAAACCATAAAACCAAAATAGTCAGTTTTTGTTTTGGTTCGGTTTTTTCGGTTTGGATTTTCCGATTTTTTCAGTTTCGGATCGGGTTTTTTTTGGTTTCTTGCACACCCCTTACTTATAGTCATACCATATTTGTAGTTACTAAGATGTTGAAAAAATTGGTGAGAAATCATTAATTTATAGCAAATCTATCACACAAAGGTATAATAAAGTTGTTAATCTAAAATTTATTCATAGATGCTAAAATTTAAGTTCATTTGCAAATTTAACAATTTTTATAACAGTCAGGTTGTAGCAAAACAGTGAAGAATGTGATAGTGATTCATATGTTATTGTTTCATGAGAGTAGAATTGAATAGAAGACTCACAAAACAAATGATAAAAACAATGGATAATGATTTAAACCGAATTTAATATCAAAAGCGATGTACAACTTTTTGAATGATGAGCAAATAGTTTTAACTATAAATTTCCCTTTTTTAATAACCTTGTTAATAAATGCATCAATGTCATGAAATTTGAATCTTCACAATGTCATGAAATTTGAATCCGTGTAAATCAACACCAAAATCCTCACAAGGTGTAACAGTTGACTTCATAAAGAGATTGAGTTTCTTTGTCATTATTCACATACTTGTATTTAGTACTGTAGTCACAAACAGAAACATTTTTTTATAATATAACATATCTTTAGATATGTATCTCTCAAATCTGTATATAAACTTTTTTTAATATACTCCCAACCATGTTTCCTCACATTTAAAGAAATTAAAAATTCTAACATATTAAAAAAATAAAAACAATATAGGTGACAATAACCACCAAGTAGTATATAATTAACACACATATCAATGACCTTTGAGATGATTTGCTCAGCTTTATCTAAAACATGATTATCCCAATGCTCGATTACACGAACTTTCATGAGAGAACTTTACAAATAATCAAAGAATTTGGATTTACATGTAATTAAATTTGGTAAATGATATGACCGGATGAAACAAACAGATTTTTAGGGATAAACATCAAGTTAAAAGATAAAAAGATAAAACAACCTATACATCTCGGAAAATTTTAATATTAAAAATATTATGTTTTAAATAATACGTTACCTAATAAACCAGGATTGTAGCTTTCCAAAATAAACATAAACAAAGAGGGAAGTAAGGTAAATGTTTCGATCTGATTAAACAAAATTTTAGTTTTGAATTTATGAGTTTTAATTTATTGTGTTAAATTTATCTTTTTGAAATTTTGAGGGAAATATGATAGATAGGGACACGAAATAATAAGTTTGAATACATATATTGAAAATGGGTTAAAAAGAGGAGAATGGTTGAGAGAGTGACATGTACAAAAAAGTATTCTTTTATTAGAGTAGTAAATCTTATTATACCTCATTATATTACATACATGATTAATGAAATCTTTATCTTTCTCCCTACATTTCTTTCTCACATGTTTGGTTACTAGGCTTTTTTCACAACACGTTATCGATAGTGTTTTGTTCCAAACCATAATCCCTAACCCCTTTCTTAGTTATCATACCCATAAATTTTAACGTGAGAAAACATGGAGGGTTCTAGCAAAATTTATGTTTCAACATGTGAGAAAAAAACCGATAGTTTTCGTTGATGCTCTTAGTTGCCTCTGGTTATTCAAAGGTACGCAAATTGCAGCTGCTGATCATATAGGTTTCCAAAATTTGTTTTATTTTACTTGTATGTTAATTAGATATTTTGATTGGTAAGGGGTTGTCGGTGGGATGGTGAAAGTTTAATTATTACAAAGTTTAGTTGTATGCATTGTATTGAATTAGATTGGATTGTTACAGTAAGCTTTTCATATGCACCTTAAAAAACAAAATAATTAAATAGCTTTTGAAGTTGGGAGTGTGTATCCTTTTCGATGAATTTTCAAACATTGTGAATTTGAGTAAATAAGATCATGAAAACTTTAGTCAAAAGGATAAATTTCAATGCAATATTGGTAAGAAAATATATGAAAAATCAATAGGTATTGGATTTTTAATTATTGTCTATTATATTATAAACTAGAAAGCAGTCCCCGCGCATTGCGGCGGGGTTGAGATGACCATTGACCAACATTGTGATTCAAATAGATGGTACAAAACAGATGAATCATCAATTTGTTGTCAAGATAATCAAACAATTTCTTACACTAAACCAAGCAAAGGGAAGAAGAGGCACATAACAACTACCAAAAAGTCGGATGCTGCTGCAATTTGTACATTCAATATTTCACCAAACCATGGGAGTGTGACAAAAAAAGGTACAAAAAATACTGCCTTTTGTGGTGTTAAGTGGCATGTTGAGTAATCACCTAGTTACGTTGGTGGTGTTAAGTGGCATGTTTTATGTTTAACATAATACCAACTGTGATGCATTAATATATATTTCATTCAAACCAAAACTTCAAAAAGTAAGTTCGAAATAATGAACAAAATTAGATCAAATTTTTAGCATAAGTCTTTACAGAAAAACATATGCTTAATAGACAACTTAAAATCAATAAAAGCATTCCTTCAATCACACAGAATAAACAGGCAGAAACGGGAAAAAAGACAAAGGAGTTACCTCTGGCGTACAATGGAAATAAATGAACCACGAAGACGATTAAGAGGAAAAATCCGCATGCTAACCTTCAGATCTTGAACTTTTGAGCCCTAATCGAGATCAATTGACAACTCATAATGTACCGAAGATGTAGAAGGAGCATGGGCGGCAGCTGTCGACGATTAGGTGTGGGTGTAACAGTGGCAGCTGGTGTGGCCGGAGCCGTCAATACGTTAAAAGAAAGAAGACGACGGATGAAATACAAACACGTGCTCAAACTGGTACAAACAAATAGAGCATGTTGTACAACCCACTAATTAAAAAACCTAAGGTACAACTCACAATGCAGAACGTACAACCTGTTATGCAACACAAAGTTGCAAATTGCATATATACTAGTATTTTGACCCCCCGCGCTGCGGGGTTGGGGGTGGGGGTGATCGATCTGAATGTGACGGGAAAAAAAGGTTTCACAAATTAAAGTAAACCAATAAATAAATGCAGCTAGTCATGCACAACCTATAGTGACCAGGTGCAATGTTTGAATATTTAGAATGTTTTACACTTTCCATCTTAAGAAATTACACTTTCATCTTCATTGTTTAGTTTTTAAACATCAGAATACAAAGTACTTAATAGACATTCATACCGTTTACTTTGGACTTGCATCCATAAGAATGGCATTGGTAGAGATGCTGGTTGCAACATCTGTAATTATACAGAACCCTCTGAGGTCAATTGCTGTAAGGGTTAGCTGCAGTTGGAAGTCACGAAAGAAGGCAGCCTTTCAAGAAAATGGGGAGTCTTTAAATTTGTAGAGATTAAATCATGCCATCAGCAAAATGTTTCTCTTTCGCACACGACTTGTTACCTACAATTTATTCATTACATATAAAAAGAAAGACGGCAATAATTAGAAGTCAAAACAAAAAAAATGTGAATATAATTTAAGGTTGACGGATCTTAATTAAGAACACCAACCTCTTATGTGCGGTCATCACGGCCGTCCTTTTTATGCTTTCCTGGTTGATTTGGGTTATGTTTCTTAAGTCAACTTCCACGGTTGTTGTCATTTGCCCATAACATAGGTGAAGTGCAGGTTCCATAAGGCATGCTTATTACGTTTATCATTATTAAGTAACTAATCTATGGGAACTTATCAGCTTTGGTTTATGCTTTTCAATGATTTCTGATAATACGTGTATGCTTGTCATTATTTTTGTTTGAGTTGCTGTTATTTTATCACTGTTGGAAGTATGGCGTCACCTGTATAATGATATATGTTGTGACATCTTGTAACAAACAGTAGTTGAATAAATATGTATGTATCAGTGATGTTAAAGAATAACTTATTGTCTAATTATATATGATGCTATTATATAGGTTAAGAATGCATATCATTTAAAATATAATACACAAATGGTAATCTAAAAGAGAAAAGAAAATGCAAACAAATAGAAACACAAACTAAATATTTGAAGATATGCCAAACAAAAGGGCACTCCTAAAGCAACCTGCAGCCAAACGCTATGACCACTAATATTGGTCAACAACTCAACAAACACAAAACCCAAAAGTTGATAGCAACATCCAACGTGTACCAAAACAAAATTGGGGATAAAATTAGGGTTACCTTTGATTTTGAGTTAGAGAAAAACTGATCATCGCCATGTTCATCCTCTTCACAATCTGTGATTCGTGCTGCCACCACCAACAAACACCACAATTAGCTCAGTAACCTCAAAATCGATGTCGATCGAACGCTCGGAGATGGAACCATCGTGATAACAAACATAAAGTTAGGCCAAAACCCTAAATCATGGTACATAAGTGAAATTCGAAATTACCTGGATTAGAGATGGATCGAACGTAACATAAATGAGGTCGACCTAACCTTTTCAACACAATCAACGGCTTGATGAAGAGCCCATCCATGGTGTTGTTGGAGTCGCCAGAGAGAGATCAGTGATGGTGAGAAAGAACGGGGAGCCAGAGACACGTGGTTAAATGTGAGATAGTGAGGGGGTGAATAACACGTGGAGTTGTATACAAGTTTCATTGAAGAAGGTACAACAATAGAAAGTTTGTAATTGTTATATATATAACTACATTAGGTTAGAACCCGCGTAATACACGGATTATGTTAAAAAAAAACGTAAAACAATTTTCTTATTTTGATAATATGAAAATGAAAATAAGAAACTTTATTATTGCAAGGCATAACAATTAATCATGAACAAAGTTATAACTGTCAAATGTCAAGCCAATAATAATAATAATAATAAAAAGCTAACCATGTAAGCGTGTTTACCTATAAAACAGAATTGAAATATAGAAATAAAACTAACAAAATATTGTTATTTTATTGCAAAACATTATTCATAAACCCTTAAAAAGTTTGAAATGTCAAAGCAACCAAACAACCAATATGATACGTAGCAATAAAAAAAACCCACAAACGCAAATGTATATACCGGAAAAAAACGACCGGCAAGTTCAAAAAGAAAATAAAAACAAAAACTATTTTAAAAGTGACGACAGCATATCTAGTTTTCCTTTTTTGGTATTAATAGATTGTGTTATCTCCAGAATTGTCACATGAAACATGTTTTTCTTTGGATTTATTACTTGAATTTGCAACAGGTGGATCATCAACGCCATATATGTCTCTAAGTTTTCTTTTTAAATTGAATGGTGGAGAACTCTGACGGTTTGTTTCAACATCTGAAATTGGAGTTATGCTATGGTTGTACACAAATAATGATATAAAATTTAGAAATAAGTTAAAATAAACGTTATTTTAATGCCACTCTTGAACTGGTTGAATGTACACAATAGTTGCAAAGATAACGACTGATTTTATCTGTTTGAAAAAAAATTATAAAAATGTAATTATGTTATATAAAAACGTAAAAATATATACATTTGGAACAAAAAATGGAAATAATAATAACAAACCTGGTCAAGTTCAATCTTTGCTATTGAGTTAAATGGTGTTCGTTCTAGAAAATCCTCATTCGTCGTGCAAACGGACGATGATGAAATTGACCTTTGAGTTGAGGAAGACAGCGCACATCCTTGTCCAATCTAGCTTTTAAATAATGATATAAAATGTAGAAATAAGTTAAAATAAATTTTAGTGGTGGACAAACAACCAATATAAAAATAATATTTGATGTTATAACCTTTGTTTAAAGACATTAATAGCAGGAATGTCTTCATTGATAAAAAGTTTAAACACATAGTAGTTGTTTAAGACTCAAGGTGCCCCTACATATAACAAAATATAAATAATTAATTTATCTCCAAATCCATTTCAAATTTAAATCCTATTATTTTTGTAATTCATATCTCTAAACCTAGTATATAATTTGAATATGACATAATTTTTTAATATGATATTCATTTTAAATATTATTGTAATTTTAACAATAATAATAATAGGGGTAACTTTCCCTAATGATCATAATATTATTATAGTGTGACAACGGGGACAACCGGACTCTCCAAATTTGAAGAGTGCGATAACGTAACACATAAAAAAGTCATTGTGATATAAAAGATATTGTAATTTTGCATCTAAATGTTGACATTTGTGTTCAACAAAACTGCAATATTTTTCAAACGATTTGTATACATTCACTTTGTTCGTATTTTATTTATGTCAATTTTAATAATTAGTAGAAACTCAAAAAAAAAAAAAACTATTCCTGTCAGTTTTATGAATTAGTAGAAACTAAAAAAAAACCTATTCCTGTCAATTTAATGAAATAACAAAATCATTTTTTTTGTCTTAGTCTTTCGATTAACCCGTTTTTTTTTAATTCTACTAATTTGTTACTTATACATATTCTTGATTATGATTGAACTACATACAAATATTCATTCTTAATTCAAATAATAAGTTAATTATCATTAAATGATAAATGACAAGTTAATTATCCTCTGTATATTATACTTTGTATTACTTGTTATATAGTTATTAACTCTTAATTATTTTTTCTTTTGTTTTATTTAAATCGTATCAGCAGTTATAAGTTATAATACCTGTTCAAATATAATATAACGCCTTAATACTTTGTAAATTAAATTTAGATGCAAGCATTAAGATTATTCACATATTTGTTTTATTTTATTATTTGATTAACCAGTGTATTATGTGGGTTCTAACCTAGTATCTAACCATATATTTATATAAATATATGGTTGATTCATTTTATATAAAATATAACTTTTATAAAACGTAAAACAATTGATTTGTTATTCTCAGATCAACGACCTTTGAAGAAGACATAATGTTGTTGTATTGATAATAATATTTTGAGAGCATAAAAGGATGAATAATAATAGGTAATTTGTTAATAATAATCGTTAAGAGTATAAATAGGTAATCTGTTAAATTTGAAAGTAAAATAATTATGGTAATTGGAGATAATTTGGGAATTTAAAATTCAAAAGTTGAAATAAAATATATGAATTTTGAGTTCAATTAGTTATAAAATCACGGTTTATTTAGTTAAGAATTATAGAAAATTTGAATATTAAATAATATGATTACCGAGAAATAGGTAAATATTTATTGAATGAGGAAAACAAAAACCTGAAGATGTTGGTTATTTTAAAAATGAATTCGATTTCCAAGTTAAATTAACAATTAGTTTGGGGATAAATAATTTGTAAATTTTGGGAATCCCATAAATATTTTGATCACAACAGTAATTATTTGATAGTTGTTAAATATTTTGTTCTCACAATTTCAATTGCCAATTAACATTTAGACAATTTTTTGAAATGTCTACATTTTTGCAATTAACTTAAAATATGACGTTTTTATATGATCTTTTATTGATATCCGTTATTTAGGATATGATTTTGTTGGAGTACGTCTTTTTAATGATTGATCAAAAGTCAAAATGTAGGATTAGGAAAGTTGTTAACAAAAAAGTTTTCAACTTTGAGTGATGAAAGAGTCTTTGTCTTAATATCGATTTTTGAATATAAATTTAACAAAAAATATTAGAAATTGCCATGTGGCATTTTGAAGAGATGTTGTGAATTATAAAAAGGAAGGTTTGGTAAAATCAATTCTTTTATTATATAGGTAGATAGCTAGAAGAATTTATCAATAACTAATTATTTGATCTATTTGTGTTATTATGTTTATGCCATTGTAATATGCTTTTATTTGTTTTTATAAATTTAAACCAACATATATTTTACATATAAAATAAAAGTTTAGGATGTATTTCTTAGTCAAACATTTATGCATGGAAACTGTTATGTAATTATATTGTATTAATATGTATTTATTTGTTTCCTTTCTAGTTCTTTAGTTAGTTAGAAATATGTGTATATATGTTAATATCCTTGAGAAAAGGCATTCAAATCATTTACTTTCATGGTATCGAGCGAGGTCTGATTAACTTCTCTTTTTATATTTTTTTCCCTTGGCTGTGCAACATATCTTCTCCATCACCATTAACATGGATGATGCTAAACAAGAAACCTCCACCAAAACCACCCTCCATCCGGTATACACCGTTACCAACATCCAACAGAAAGTTCACGAGTTGGAGACAAGAAACTTACCTACTCGTCTCGGGTAAAACTCTTCAAGCTTCATGCCCAAGGTTACGAGGTTTCGCATCACATTGATGGCACTCCGGCTCCGGCCAATGACGATCCGAATTTTGCCTCTTGGAAGAAAATTGATTCCATTGTGTTACAATGGATTTATGGTACCATATCGGATGAGATACTCGACCGTGTTCTAGAAAACGAATCCACCGTTTACGAAGTGTGGAACTGAAGAAACACTAACCGGACCCCGGGCAGATTACGGGTAACCTGGGGGTTAGATAGATGTTTCCCACGAGGGGTTAGACCCGGTAAAGATGGTTCTTCTGATAACCTGCAAAACAGACACCGTGAGCTTGTCACTGAGAAGGGGGGGTGGTTCCTCCTTGTGACCACCCTCCGGCGTGAGAATCAGACTAGATTGCTCTTTAAATATAAATGTATATTAAGAGATTGCTAGAGCAGATATCAGGTATAATATGATGATAATATGTTAAGATAAGATGATCATACCATTTGTGGTATTTATAGCCGGAGGTAGGTTTCCAAGGAGGTGTGGCCTGCTGAATAGTATTCCTGTTCAACCAACAGTGGCCTACGCACGTGCCATGCTGGTAGTTGGTGAGTAGGCAGCGGCTGATAGTGACCAGGCCTGCTGTGTACTATTCCTTTTTCACCAACTACAGGCTAGGCACGTGGTATGTCAGGAGTTGGTGAGTAGGTAGCGGCTAATAGTGACATACAGTACAAGAGCATGCTGCTCGCCATAATGTTGTCAATGAGCTGTCGTATCTTTGGACAGATCTTTTGCCCATACCTCGTCAGGTACAGTAAAAGATCCTCAGTATCGTACGGACTGGCTCATTTGGGCGGGAGTATTCCCCCTCCCGCCTTTGTGCGGGAATGTTCCCGGCTTGCTCATTCCTTCTTCAGGTGACTGCTGAATTATTATGAGAGTTAAGCCTTGTGCGTGTAGCCATGCTGCGCGGGTGGCCTTCCCTGATGGCCGGTATCCGTAACTGCGGGAACAGGCGGAGTACCTGAAAACCATTGGTAGGCGTTTCCTGCGGGGACAGCTTGCGTACCGCACGTGAGGACGTCACGTCTCTGAGCGTGGTGGGTCCTGCTGATCCAGTTGGTTTCTGCGCAGACGTTCCTTTAGTTTAGTCTTGCGGGTTCAACCGCGCAGACGTCCGTTAAGGAGTCTTGCGGGTTGAACTGCGCAGACGTCCCTTTTCAAGGTGAGTCTGTGGGTCCAACTGGGCTCTGCTGGGACCTACCTCTTCAAGTCCCCCCAGTCCAATGTTCTTCTCATGAATGTTTAATAAAGTGAGGTGAACTTTTGGACTTAAGCAAAGGGTTTTTGAAAAGGGTTTAGTTTTAAGGTTTTCCATGGGGATTCTTCCCACGGAAGTCCTAATGTCACGCAGAATTTCCCACTGTTCTGCTTGATCTTTGGGTATGATGCGGGTAGGTCTGTAACCTCCTCGCAAGTCAGGAGCGTTGAGTACCTCTTGTGTAGATTCTCCATGAGGTTTTGGTAGTTTTGAACATAGTGATCAATTATGTTAAAACCACCAATTCCATCTTGAAGTTTCAAACAATGTAGTTCTCGACGTTCCCGCTATGCGGGGATGTTATTCCCGTTTGCGCAAGCATGGCCCAGAAGATCCTTCTTGGTTTCATTTCCCTGCGGAGTGCTAGGTATGTGAAGGGTTTCGCCTTGACACTGTACCCACAACCGTCTTATAGTTACTTTACTCCCAAGGTATTCCTGGCGTCAATTCCCTGCAGGTGCTAGGTATGTGAAGGGTTTTGCCTTAACACTGTACCCGCACCCGTCTTATAGTTACTTGGTTGCCGAGGTATTCCTGGCGTCAATTCCCTGCAGGTGCTAGGTATGTGAAGGGTTTTGCCTTAACACTGTACCCGCACCCGTCTTATAGTTACTTGGTTGCCGAGTTATTTTTGGCTTCAATTCCCTGCGGGTGCTAAGTATGTGAAGGGTTTTGCCTTGACACTGTACCCGCACCCGTCTTATAGTTACTTGGTTGCCAAGGTAAGGGGTATATTCCCGCTTACTTTTGAATCTTTTTGAATTTTTTTTTTGAAATTTGAAGAGTTGGTGAAAGGATAAGAACAGTCCAAACCTCTGAAACGTCGTGCGACGGTTTCTTCTGACTGTGTCAGGACGTGCAGGAAGTTATGGTGACGTGACAGTACATGGTCATTCCAGACGCTTTTTCAGGCGCGTGGGCGCGTTTTTTTGGGCGCGTGGCCGCGAAATTAATGGTACGCGTCCTTTCAACAGCTGTTGCCAGCTTGCTTTTCGCCACGTGTCATAGTTTCATTGCACCTTTGATTTCTCTCTCTTCCGCATTAAATTCATCGCATTAATTGCGATTAGTATATAAAGGGGGAGAGAGTTCTTTGTAATCCACACTTTCACTCTTCATCTTCATCTTCAAAACGATTTCCGGCGAATACTCATCTTTTTAGTCGAGCATTCCCTTGAAATCGTTTTCTTCTTTCTGCAAGATGTCTTCACGTGATCTCGAGTCTACAGCCGATGACAAGAGTACTGCTGGCGAGTGCCAGTGTGCTCTGCCTGTCGATCTGTATCAGTACGTCGTCAGGAAGTTCATGCTCGAGTCTCTCGAGCCTGAGTTTCCTGAACCCCATCAGACGGTGTACGATGCCCCCAGAGGCAAGATCGGGGTATATGCTGCATTCTTTGTTTATGGGAATCTTAGGTTCCCATTAACAAAGTTTGTTTACCGTGTCCTTGAGAGGCACGGTGTGCACCTGACCGAGGTGCATCCGATGGCGATTGCCAAGATTCGCCACTTCGAGTGGGTCTGCCGGATTCTGGGCATTGAGCCCTATGTTGACCGCCTGATGACCTTCTACTCTTGGAGGTGCATCCAGGGGTGGTATACGTTGATAACCCGGATAAAGGGTTTGAAGATTTGCGCAACCGAGCGCAGTCTTCGCTCGTGGAAGCGGGAGTTCTTCTACATCTCCGCTCGCGCCATCCCCCTTGCCATGAAATTCAAGAATGGGCAAGCACTTCCCAGCCTTCACGCCTCCAACTACCAGGAGGCGGAATGGTTTGCGAAGATATCCCGAGTCCAATCTCCGGTTTACCGGTTTGCGGAGTCCGGGATGGTGATGCTGGGGATAAGCCGGGTGTGGAAGGCTGCGGATGCGCAAAAGATCCCAATCGTCCTTGAATACGGTTCGAACTCTGTTCCTTACGGTATGCTCTGTTTCCTTTTGTTGATTTAGAATTTCTTCTAATCTTTCCTGTTTATTTCAGAGGGGAACGACTTGCAGTCGCTCATGTACCCGCGGGAAGCTGACGGTCCCGCTCGGATGGGTACTCGCGCTCTAGACGAGAACGAGTTGCCCATCCTAGAACAAACGGCGGATCGGTTCGTGGAGGTCTATCCGCTAGGCCATGAGATCCTTAGCGCCAGGCGGCCAGGTAAGGCGCTATTCGACCCTCGACCCCTCAATGTTGAAACCTTTGCTGGAATTCCTCTAATCGTATGTTCTGATGAGGAATCCGCAGATGGTCCTCCGTTGGTGCGGAAGAAGAAGGCTGCCGGCGGGAAGGGGAAGGAGAAGGTGGCCTCCACTGCCGATCCAGTGCCTCGGTCTGACTCGGAGACCGAGAGCGAAGAGGTGGCGGGGAACCCCGGTGGTGATAAGATCACCATTCCGGAGGCTGTGACAACTGTCACCGAAGAGCCCAGGATGACAACGGTGACCGGCGTGAAGAGGCCGGCTCCATCGGGTTCATCCCCGCCCGTCCGCACTTTCAGGCTCAAGAAAACCCGTAAGTACAAACTTCCTTTATCTTTAACTTCATAGCTTAATATCATTAACACTTATCTTCTTTACGCAGGCGTGGATGTTGACGCATTCCAGGGTGGAGCGCAGAGTACTCCGCCCATGACGGTAGGCTTGGTCAGCCTACCTGAGGCGGCGACCCAGGCGCCTGCGCCTGCTTCCGTTGGTTCAGTTGCTCACTCCTTTGAGCCGACTGTTCCAGCTGTGATGACGTCACCGCCGGCTGTGAGTGCTATTTTTACCGCATCTTTCACCGAGCCGGCGGTTACATTTGCTGCGGATTCCGCGGCGGCGACCGCGGCGGCTTCTACCATGCCTCCGTCATCAGCAACGACGGCCGAACCTTCAGGTATGCATGGGGCTTATCGCCAACCTCTGCCTCCTTCCCATCTGCCTGACCTCTTGGATGGATTTCCGTTGGGTTCAGGTGATGGGTTTGGCGGCTATCGGCCTGTTATTGACCCTACAGGTGCGTAGGGTTCTTTTGGCCCATTTTATATATTTTTTTATCATCTTTTCCTAACTGCTTTGTTTTTTGCAGTGTCGGATTCCAATGAAGTGTATGTTTCACGATGGAACATTCGCCGAGGAACAACCCTTTGCACCCCTGTGGAGTGCGTGGAATGGGCTCGCCACGCTGCTCCCAGTGGTGCGTTGGGGGAAGCCATGGCTAGCTACCAGGAGGGTAGGCTAACCAATGAGCTTCGGGTTCTCCTGGCCCGGATGCAGCCGCGCGTCGAGCTGCTTTGTCGTGAAAACGACAAGTTAAAAGCAGCTCGCATTAAAGAAGTGGCTCAGGCGCGGGCTGTCCGGGAGGAGAACCAAAGGCTTTCCGCAGTGGCTGCGGAAAAGGAGAAGGCCTTCAAGGCCCTCGAGGTTGAAGTTCAGGCTCGGCTCGAGGCCCGTTCCAAGGCTGCCCAAGCTGTTAATGAACAGCTTCGGCTGGCTAAGGAAACTGCAAGGAACGCAACCGAGAGGGCCACCAAGGCTGAAGCTGTTGCTGAGCCTCTACGCGTGGAGAATGAAGAGCTTAAAGCCAAATTAGAGGCTCTCCAGCAGGCTCATGATGCCTTGGCGATGGAAGACGCCAAAAAGCTCCAGGAGATCTTGGACCAGAGGGGGGTGCTTGACCATGCTGAGCGGAAGCTAAAGGGCGTCGAAGAGGCTGCGGCTAAAGAAGTGTTGCTTGCCAACCTCAACAAGAGTGAAGCCGAACGCGCCCGTAACGAAGCTCAAGCTGCCCTCCAAGAAGCTCTGGTTGCCAAGGAATGGCTTCTTCGAGAAGCGTTGTCTCAGGTATGCTTTTCATGTCTTTACGCTTTTCCTTGTAAATAGAAAAGGTTCTGATACTTGTATATTTTCTTGTAGGTTGTGCATCGGGTCTTCTCAGAGACCTCATATGATGATGCTATGAGCGCAGCCCTCAACGCTTCTCATGAGGATGGGGAAAAGGCCGGCTTCCTGCTTGGTCTAGGGTTCGTTGAGAAAGGCATCCCGCCTTCCAACTTCCCTTTGTATAATGTTGATACCGAAGCTGTTTACGACCAAGCAGTGAATCAGTATGCCGCCTTCCCGCATCCGGTGGTGGAGAAGGTGAACCAAGTTGCTGCTGCTGATGATGGGCTAGCTATCCTTAAAGCTTTCCTTGAACTGCCACGATCTACTGATGGTGCTGGTCCAAGTGGAAGTGGCCCTGAAGCCTGATCCTGAAGATCCCTTCCCACTGCTAGGATAGATTTAGCTTGTATAGATTTATTTTCTTGTAGGCGGGTAGTTACCCGGCCATTCTTGTAATGAATCATTGTGAAATATAAATCTTTTTGCGGGTAAGACCGCTACTTTCGTTGGATTCCTTGCTTTGTAAACGTTGTATGACTTGCATACTTTAGTTTAAATTAGCAATTTTCCAAGTGTTTAGAATAAGTTAACCTTTGAACGTGGTAGATAATAGGTGTGAAGTTTTGCTTCCTCTTTCGTGATTGTGCGGGTAGGACCGTCACTTGCACTTAGTAGGATGGCTAAACTTTACCTATATCTGACCTGCGTGTAGGTTTTCCTCATCCTTTTTTGAAATTTCTAAGTGTTTAGGATAAGTTAACCTTTGAACGTGGTAGATAATAGGTGTGAAGTTTTGCTTCCTCTTTCGTGATTGTGCGGGTAGGACCGTCACTTGCACTTAGTAGGATGGCTAAACTTTACCTATATCTGACCTGCGTGTAGGTTTTCCTCATCCTTTTGTTAGAAATTCTGTTTTGAACCGTTCGACGCGCGGTTGTCAATAGGTTAGTGTTCAGTTTCCTCTCATGATTCATGCGGATAGACCGGCACTTTCATTTAGTAGGATGACTGAACTTTTCCCCTTCAACTGACCTGCGTGAAGGTTTGCCGTTTTTTGGGTTTATGCGGGTTTTGCCGCCTTCCCCACGCAACGACTTTCCACGTAATTATGCGGTGAAGACCTGCATATCCGTGTTGAATAAATTAACCGTTCGACGCGCGGTTGTTAATAGGTTAGTGTTCAGTTTCCTCTATCATGATTCATGCGGATAGACCGGCACTTTCATTTAGTAGGATGACTGAACTTTTCCCCTTCAACTGACCTGCGTGAAGGTTTGCCGTTTTTTGGGTTTATGCGGGTTTTGCCGCCTTCCCCATGCAACGACTTTCACACTTATGTATGCGGTGAAAACCGGCATCAGTGTTGATAGTTCATAAAGTATAAATGTAAAATCATCAGCGTCGATGTTCTAAGGAGAATCATTTCCATTAGAAGTGGCTCTTGGCCTTTTCTTTACAAATTTGGAATTGATCTACATGCAAACTGTGTAATTGAGCTCCCTTCCATGTTGTTGGGATGGGAGTGCCATCGAGCCGATACGCACCTGGTTCGGGATCTCGTTCTTTACGCAGCATGTAGTCTCCACATTGAAGCTGGAATTTTTATTCGTGTTTTCCCCAGCTGGGGTTCTACACGCATCAGCCTGCTCAGCGTTCATTGCGCCACGAGGTGCGCGAGCGTCCCATCTCTGACAAATGCTTCGACCATGTCCTTTACGTCTATGCATTCTTCGGTGTTGTGGCCTTTTGTCCTGTGAAAGTCACAGTATTTGCTCCGATCAGCATTGTGACGATGTCGGATTATTTGAGGCTTTGGCCATGGGAGCTCCTCAGTAGCGAATATCTCGGTGACGCTTTTGGTGAGCGGCGTCCATCTGGAGTTCTTGTTTGACTGTACGTTATCCCTTCCGCCTAACCGATGCTGCAAGCCGGATGAGGTGTCAAAGTTTACCCTTGACTGCCAAATGCCTAGCTTCCGCTTTTTGTTTAATCGGGCGGTAAGGACGTTGTCTTCTCTTGTTTTCTGGGTGTAGAGGTTTGTGCTCTGTGGGAGATCTCTACCCAGTTGCTTCTCCGTTTCCGCAAAGCGTTTAGCTGCTGTCATGATGGCATCCCATGTGGATGGCATGCCATCTTTACCCGTTAAGGTGCGGATGAGCTCTGGGTCGTTCGCGCCCTGGATAAAGGCAGCGCGAACAAGATCTTCGCTGATATTACCCAGACTTAGCTTCTTTGAGTTGAAGCGAGTGATGAAGTCTGGCAAAGATTCATCTTTTTCTCGAATGCACTTGAGGATTGTCCATTGCTCCTCGGTATACTTTCGTTGTTGGCTGAAGTGTTGGCTAAACTTCTGTTGGAAGTCAGCCCAGTCGTAGATGTGGTTGACCGGTAGACGATCGAACCACGCTCTAGCTGGCCCAACAAGCGTCATTTGGAACATGTAACACCACGTGGGTTCCGTCCAATTGCTGACGGTTGCCCCCGCTATGAATCTGTTCAAATGATCGTCTGGATCAGATATACCATCATAAGTGCCGATGTTGGACATCTGTTTGGCACTTTTTGGGGCGATTGCTTCTGCAATGTCCCTTGCAAATTTGGACGTTCCCGCATTTGCCACAGTTGGTCTGAATGTTTTGGAGAAGTCACGTGGACTTCCACCTGTGTTTTTTGGTTTGAAGGCTTCTCCAAAATGCCTTCTCGGTTGGGAGTCCGTTTCTTTACGCTTCCCTTTTGCCCTATGGCGAGGGTTCGCGTCGGTGTCGGATTCCTCCGAGTCATCATCCAAGTATTCTTCGAATTCGTCAGCCTGTTGGACGGAACGCAAGCGTTCGTCCAACTCAGCTTGGAATTCCCTCTGACGTGCCTCCGCCCATGCCTTAACTTCATCGAGTGTTTGGCGGGGGAGTCTTGTTCGTTTCTCTAACTGGGTATCGGTGAATTCCAGTGAGCGATTATTTACTGCACTTGCCCCAGCTTGGGTAGCTGGGGTAGTGTTCGTAAAATTTACTTCACTTGCCCCGGCTTGGGTAACCGGGGTAGTGTTCGTAAAAACTGTGTAGCCGGTATTTCCCCCAGTAGCTGGGGTTGTGGTTACCGGAGTTTCTTTAACCATCTTTCCAGAAGTTTGAAAAAACTGGAGAAAAATGAAGTTCTAGCTTTTATGCACGGATGGCGCCAATGAAGAAACACTAACCGGACCCCGGGCAGATTACGGGTAACCTGGGGGTTAGATAGATGTTTCCCACGAGGGGTTAGACCCGGTAAAGATGGTTCTTCTGATAACCTGCAAAACAGACACCGTGAGCTTGTCACTGAGAAGGGGGGGGGGGGGTTCCTCCTTGTGACCACCCTCCGGCGTGAGAATCAGACTAGATTGCTCTTTAAATATAAATGTATATTAAGAGATTGCTAGAGCAGATATCAGGTATAATATGATGATAATATGTTAAGATAAGATGATCATACCATTTGTGGTATTTATAGCCGGAGGTAGGTTTCCAAGGAGGTGTGGCCTGCTGAATAGTATTCCTGTTCAACCAACAGTGGCCTACGCACGTGCCATGCTGGTAGTTGGTGAGTAGGCAGCGGCTGATAGTGACCAGGCCTGCTGTGTACTATTCCTTTTTCACCAACTACAGGCTAGGCACGTGGTATGTCAGGAGTTGGTGAGTAGGTAGCGGCTAATAGTGACATACAGTACAAGAGCATGCTGCTCGCCATAATGTTGTCAATGAGCTGTCGTATCTTTGGACAGATCTTTTGCCCATACCTCGTCAGGTACAGTAAAAGATCCTCAGTATCGTACGGACTGGCTCATTTGGGCGGGAGTATTCCCCCTCCCGCCTTTGTGCGGGAATGTTCCCGGCTTGCTCATTCCTTCTTCAGGTGACTGCTGAATTATTATGAGTTAAGCCTTGTGCGTGTAGCCATGCTGCGCGGGTGGCCTTCCCTGATGGCCGGTATCCGTAACTGCGGGAACAGGCGGAGTACCTGAAAACCATTGGTAGGCGTTTCCTGCGGGGACAGCTTGCGTACCGCACGTGAGGACGTCACGTCTCTGAGCGTGGTGGGTCCTGCTGATCCAGTTGGTTTCTGCGCAGACGTTCCTTTAGTTTAGTCTTGCGGGTTCAACCGCGCAGACGTCCGTTAAGGAGTCTTGCGGGTTGAACTGCGCAGACGTCCCTTTTCAAGGTGAGTCTGTGGGTCCAACTGGGCTCTGCTGGGACCTACCTCTTCAGGAACCGTATCCAACAATTGTTTCTCAACAACAAAGGCACTCGAATCGCCACCCTCGAGCAATAATTCGTGACCCTCAAGCTTCGCTAAATGCCCTCGGTTGAATCCTATTGTCAACAACTGCGGGAAATCGGGAATCAACTAACCGGTTTGGGTGTTCCGGTTCCTAACGAACGATTGGTGACTCAACGTGGTCACGTGTTACCAAATGAGTACGACGCCACTGGTGCGCTAATCAATCACGATCTTCCGACATGGGCAGAGGCATGCGACATGTTGCAAAAAGAATATGATCGGCAACATGCACGAGACCAGTCCGATTCAATTGTGGTTGCCGCGGTCCAAGAACAGCCCCCTCCCAACCACCGCCGCCACTATCCTTCCAAAGGTGACTCCAGCCGTGGTGGTTCCCGAACTAACAATCCAAATCGCTGCACCTCCAATAGAACCGACCCACCTTCAAATTACCCTAAATCCACTAAGCAAAAATTTCACTCAATCATGCATGCATCGTCCAGCAATCCCTACAGCCCAACATGGAATTTCCCAGGTCCATTAAACAATTGGCCCAACAATTATAACTTACCTCCACCACCACCAAGCCCATACCCCACTCAATCGGGCTGGGCCCCTTATCCATGGGCTGCACCTTACCCGACTGGGCTGACTCCACCATCCACCACTCGGCCCACTGGAAATACTACCGCTACTCCTGCGGCCCAAGCTCATATCACAGAATTTGATGCAATGGACCCCATAGATCTATCTAACGCCTTTGCAGCAATGGGTACCAATAATGAGGAGGGTCAATGGCATATGGACACGGGCGCTACGTCTAACATTACAGGTGATCAAGGTAAAATTGCTTCCCCTTTGTTATCTAGTTCAATAACATCTATTCTTGTAGGAACTGGACAACGCATTCCAATCCTTGGATCGGGCAATAGCACAATCCCCATTCCACCAAACCCATCCATCTTAAAAATATACTTTATGCTCCTAACATTATTAAAAATTTACTTAGTGTCCGTCAGTTTAATATTGACAATTGGACATCAATTGAGTTTGACCCTTTTGGCTTTTCTGTGAAGGACTTCAGGGATGGGAAGATCCTAACGAGGCATGACAGTAACAGCCACCTTTACCCGCTCACTAACACCACTACTTCCGCATTTCATTTTTCTCATGATCAAGATTTTTGGCATCATTGTCTTGGTCATCCCGGTTTATCTATTTTTAATTCTCTTGTTATGAATAAATTTATCACTTGTAATAAACGTGGTCGTGAGCTTGTTTGTCATTCTTGTCAATTATCCAAGAGTAAACTTTTACCTTTTTCATTATCATTGTCACAAACATTATTACCTTTTGATATCATTCACTGTGACTTATGAATATCCCCAGTCATAAGTGAAACGGGCTACAAATATTATATGGTTTTAGTTGATGACAAAACCCAATACACTTGGATATTCCCTTTAAAATTTAAATCCGAAACTTTTGAAAAATTTTCCAAGTTTCACAAATTCATCCGAACCCAATTTAATATCCATATAAAATCATTCCAATGTGATTTAGGGGGTGAATTTGACAACCATAATTTTAAACACCTAGCAAATGCACAAGGGCTTCGATTTCGGTTCTCATGTCCTCAAACCTCCCAACAAAACGGGAAATCTGAACGCATGATTCGACGGATAAATGAAATCATGTTTACTCTTTTAACACATGCCTCATTACCTCCAAACTATTGGGTTGAAGCCCTCCATGTCGCCACCTATCTCCATAATATTCTACCCTCCAAACTCCTAAATTTTCACTCGCCTATGGCCGCGTTCTACCAACGACACCCCACGTATAATCATTTACGTGTTTTTGGTTGCGCTTGCTATCCAAACATTTCGGCTACACGACCATACAAACTGAGTCCACGCTCCACTCTATGTGTTTTTCTCGGCTATCCAGCAAATTTTCGTGGATATCAATGTCTTGAGCTCTCAACGGGCAAGATTATTTTGTCTCGCCATGTCATTTTTGACGAAACCCATTTCCCATTTAAAACCATATCACAACATACACCAACCGACTACTCGTTCCTTGATAATGATCCATCCCCACTATTGTTCCAACAACACTCTTCCACTCCCACAACACCACACCAACAACCCATGACCCACACTACACCAACCCCTAACCCACCTTTGGCCCACAATCCATTACCTCACAATGAAGTCAACCTACTCACAACAAATATACACGAGACCAGTAGCCACCCTACCCCACATACTGTTAATCAATCAGATACACCAACACCACCACATATACCACCTACCTCACTTCACTCTATGACTACTCGCTTGCGTGCCGGTATTTCCAAACCTAAAACCCATTTCAATCTTCACACAAGTTCCATATCACCCCTACCCACTTCCCACCTTACTGCATTGTCCGATCCAAACTGGAAGGCTGCCATGGATGACGAGTATAGTGCATTAATGAGCAATAACACTTGGGAATTGGTTCCTCGGCCTCCCGAAGCCCATGTCATTCATTGTATGTGGCTGTTTCGACACAAGTTTAATGCCACAGGACAACTACAAAGATACAAAGCCCAGCTTGTGGCTAACGGTAAATCTCAACAAGCGGGAATTGACTGTGATGAAACATTTAGTCCGGTCGTAAAGCCGACCACCATTCGCACCGTACTCTGCCTTGCTACATCACGTTCTTGGCCGATTCATCAATTAGATGTTAGGAATGCGTTCTTACATGGTGATCTCAAAGAAACCGTATACATGTTTCAACCACCCGGGTTTAAAGACCCTCAACGACCCGACACATATTTGCAAGTTACAAAAATCATTGTACGGTCTAAAGTAAGCACCTCGTGCGTGGTTTCAACAGTTTGCCACTTACTTACTTAAATGTGGATTTAAAGGTGCCGTGTCGGACTCCTCTCTATTTATCTACAAAAAGGGCGATCACTTTGCATACCTTTTACTATATGTAGATGACATTATTTTGACAGCATCACACGAGACTCTTTTACACAGTATCATCAAGTCTCTCTAAAAAGAATTTGCCATGTCCGACCTTGGTAAACTTTCATTTTCTTGGCATCTATGTCAAACATCAAAATGGAGGTTTGTTTCTTTCTTAGTAGACATATGCCGAAGACATATTAGCCCGAGCGAACATGACCACCTGCAAACTGGCAGCAACACCGGTTGACACCTCATCCAAAGTGAGTGCCAACTCCGGCCCCCATTCACCGACGCTACTCTTTACCGCAGTTTAGCTGGCGCACTTCAGTATCTCACCTTCACCCGACCAGACATCTCTTATGCGGTTCAACAAATCTGCCTTTTTATGCATGACCCCCGTGAACCTCATTTTCACTTCCTTAAGCGTGTTTTGCGCTACTTACGTGGTACCACTTCACACGGGTTACATACTGGTTCATCCCGATCCACGTCACTCATTGCATACTCAGACGCCGACTGGGGCGGTTGTCCAGATTCACGCTGGTCTACATCGGGATATTGTATATTTTTAGGTACTAACTTGGTCTCATGGTCTTCCAAACCTCAAGCTACCATCTCAAGATCAAGCGCCGAGGCAGAATATCGTGGTGTTGCAAACACGGTCGCTGAAACGAGTTGGCTATGGAACCTCCTTCTCGAATTATATGTTCCGAATCGTCAGGCTACGATTGTGTATTGCGATAATTTATCCACCGTTTATCTTTCAGAAAACCCGGTACAACAACAACAAACCAAACACGTTGAAATTGATATTCATTTTGTTCCTGACAAAGTACGGGTCGGTTACATACGGGTTATTCACATTCCCGCGGACTATCAGTATGCAAATATCTTTACAAAAGGGCTACCATGGGCGTTGTTCTCGAAGTTAAAGTCTAGTCTTTGCGTTCGTGGTCCTACCGCTAAAACTGAGGGGGTGTCTTAGTCAAACATTTATACATGGAAACTGTTATGTAATTATATTGTATTAATATGTATTTATTTGTTTCCTTTCTAGTTCTTTAGTTAGTTAGAAATATGTGTATATATGTTAATATCCTTCAATAAGAAAAGGCATTCAAAATCATTTACTTTCGGTATTATTTCTAATTAATTTATTGCTTATGAGTCCCTTTTTACAAGGTTTATGGATATTATATTATACTATATATTAATTCTCAAGTTTCTTATGCATTTTAGGTTATATTATACTACATATTAATTTTCAAGTTTTTTATGCATATTAGGTTGTAGATGGGGTTGTATATTTGTTTTGTTTTCGGTCCCTAGCCACACGCTTAAATGGTTTGTATGTTGTGCGCCATGTACTGCAACTATGTATCTAAAACTATCCACGCAGCAGCAGCATCATCATCATCATCACCATCATCATCATCCATAACACACGTGTATGTAAACTATGTGTATAAATCTAGCCAGATATCACCATCCATCACACGTGTTAAATTCCCCTTTTTCCCACTTCCGTCTTATAATTTCCTTGACTTTTATTTCTTTTAATAACTCTACATCACCGGTTCTTCCTTTATTATTCGATCTTTCGTTTGGATTATGCAGTGATATGTGTCGTTGGATGATGCTTTTCAGGCAAGGACAACCTACGCCGCTTCGAATGGCAGCGATGGTGCTGTTGTGACAATCTACGGTGCTTCGAACGCCATTATAGATGGTGGCGTTGCGGGTTCATCGTGGCGGCTAAAATATAACAGTTTTAAAAAGAGGTTGTGGGGTCGGAGTATTGGAAGGCATGGAGGTGGTTCCGTAAGTCGGTGGTCCATTGATGGCGGTCGACTAAAGAGCCGGCGAGGAGTTTGGTTCCATCAAATTTATGTAAACTCGGATCTATCAGATGATTTTAAATTTGTTGGAGTGTTAATTTTTGTTTAATATATGTCTTCAAACAAAAGGTTTGTCTAATTGTGATTAATTTTTGTACTAAACTAGTTGTTTAACACGGCCGCATCTATGCGGCCACGGAGGGGTGTGGTATAAGTCTTTTGTATTTCTTTGTTCACTAATATTAAATGGCCATATACACTTACGACATGATTCAGCAACCTACATTAACCCTGATTCGTTGTTTCTTGCCGGTTCAATAAACTGAAGCGTTTTGTCAATTGAGGATCAAAGAAATGCAATTGAAAGATTAAGATACAATTGAGCCATGAATCAAGGGAGAGGAACTATATACCTATATACTCAAATAATGGCTAAATTTAAGAACCATCTACTTTGTAAAACCTAATAATTATTTCACGCTTGTTTTGAGACTTTTATAATTATTTCACGCTTCTGTAAAACCTAATTATTATTTCACGCTTGTTTGAGACTTTATTTGATTAGCCTTTGCATATAATCATATATAAAAGTATAAAAGTATTCCGATTGGGTTGTGACTGGTTATCGGGTTAAGGGGTCTGTGTGTACCTGCTTATCAATGGTGGAAGTTTCGGTATATTTAGGTTGATTGTTACTAGGGTTGAGCTCAGTTGCAGGTTGCTTGTTTCAACACAAAACCACTGAATATTAAAAAATAAGTTGACATGAATGTAGTCAAACTACCGGTTGGACTGTTTTTGAACAACTACGGTTCGGCTTTACACTTTTGTAGTTAATAAAGCATACCTGCTGACTTTAGTGCAAGTGATCACCGTGATGGTAGGCTTTTCTGCATTTTACATTACCCAATAGTTGAATTTATCTCTTCCCTACAATGTTGATAATTTTGGAGTTCAGCTACAATAACTTACATAAACTAATTCATTTGCTTAAACAAAACTTAAAAACACAGTGCATAGCCAGTCAAAATCACATGCAATCAAAATCGGAAATACCTATCAAAAGCATAACGGAGCCGTACGCTATGAAAGCCAGAAAGTTTTAAACCAAAAATCCCTAATCGTTAACAAAAAGTACAGAAGCTTATGGCAAGAAATCTTAAAGTCTTGCCGGAGATGAAAACCATCTCCACCATCATCACTCGGAAACCCGCCTGTCACCACCATCATCTGGCACCGACGGAACAACCACCACCCTCCGTCTGGAATCTTGAATAGGAAGTTCACTCTTTTCGTAGCTCCGACGATTCTTATGTTTCAATTCATATTTGAATTGACACAAGAGGAGATACGTGGAAAGCTTAAACACACGTGTTCACACAACAATCTATGTTAGATCAAATCGATGGGCGAAACTGACAAAGGAGACCCTGGTTTTGCTGTACAGCATCACTTGCATCGTGTATAAAATGTTAATGCACAACTTAGTGTACAACATCACTTGCATAGGGTAGAAAGTGTTAATGCATAACTCAGTTGAAATTGTAATATTATAAATAAATATATTAGTGTAATTCAAACAGATTGTTTATGGTAAATTTGTTTTGTGATGCATAACAAATACTTATGTTATTGTTATACTTATATTATTATGTAAGAACGATGAACTAAACATTATAACCCTATACGTCTATGGTCTTTACAAACGTAATAACAAACCGATGCGTTTACTAAACATGTATGGTATTTACTAAACATTATAATGCTAAACTTCTATGGTCTTTATAAACTTAACAACAACCCGTGCGTTTAGTTATAAAAACTAGTTGTTAACAAATTTATAAATTATCAAATTATTAGTAACCTTATTATAATTGAAAAAAAATATTTATAAACTTAGTTGATTTATTCATAAAGTATATACAGTAGAAACTTGATAAATTAATACTCGATTATTTAATAAACTCTCTAAGATAATATTTTTTGCCGGTCCCGACTTGGGGATAGGGTGCTAAATTAATAATTCGCTAAAATTATAAGATAATACATTTTTGATAATTTCTTTAGACCCCATATAAAATATAAATTAATAATTCCTTATATAGAGCATATTACATAAATGATTTATGAAGGTTTCTTGAAAATTGACTCAATTGTGTTTTGTTTTTTGTTGAAATCAATTTCCCCTTGAATCTCGTCTCTAATTCTCCTTAGCATGGTAAGAACTTCTGGTGTTGTTTTCTCATAGCTCAACAAGAAATTGTTCAATGTGATTGCCGCTTTAATAGCTTCGTTTCGCGAAGGGGGCTCCATTGTAGAACTTTCATCATCTTCTTCATCGATATCATCTTTATTAATTCCAATAACGCTTTCAATAATTTCTTCATCAGTCAACAACTGTGCAACTACATTTTCTTCTGGATGAGTCAGAACATTCTACTATAAATTAATAATTATTAATTTATCGATTAATTAATAACTATTTTAATTAATAAATTTTGGTGGTCCGAAGTATATTATTTTATAGAGTTTTTACTGTAATAAGATTTATAAAGCATATATAAGGTTTGTTGATAATTTAAAATGCCTTAATGATTGAGTATTATACATACCATTTACATATTCAAATAATTTATTTTAAACCAGCTACAAAATTATTTGTTTAAATAAATGCAAGCTATTTTAGTTTCAGACCAATAGACATGAAGTAAAAGAGTTACATTCTATTGGTATATATATACACTAGGATAGAGCCCGTGTGATATACGGGTGGTTAAAAAGTAAAACAAAAAAGTTAACTTTAATAATACAGGTAAAGTTAAAATACAAAGGACAACAAAAATGAGAAGGGTGAAAAGGAATCTGATTTATTGATCTTTGATTTGAATGGTAGAGATTAATTTAAGAAAATAAATTAACGAGAAGGGCATAAAAATAATAACCCACTTTTGTTGACTTTTTCTTTCCACATGCAAGGCACATGCCAATTCCTCTATCATTTTAAAACGTCCATAACTTTTTCATGTAACATTATTTTTTTAAAAAAATTTCACCATAATAACAAGCGTTTTTTTATCTTTAATATGAGTATCATATTGTTATATAAAAATAAAAAAAATTATTGGGTTTTTTAAATTATGTTATTGGTTGTCCATTATGATTTTGAATTGGGTTTTTTTATACATTGTGTTATCAATTGATAATCATATTAAATTTAACAATTAAAACAAATATTACGACATTGAGTGTTTTTGTTTGTCATTGTGTCTTTGTGCTCATCATTTGTCTTTCTACTTATCGTTGTGTTTTAGTCATTGTATATTACGTTCATGTCATTGTATAATATCTAGTTACCATTGTGTTTTACGTTTAAAGTCATTGTGTTATGTGTATTCACCATTGTGTTTTATGTTTTAGGTCCTTGTGTTATATGTATTCATTATTGTGTTTTACGTTTCATGTAATTGTGTAACATGTATTCATCATTGTGTTTTATGTATTAGATAATCTGTTGTTATTTTATCATTGTATTTGTCACACCCCGACTAGCACAATGCGGAAGCGTAAAACGGGAATGTAACAGACACCTCTGATATCAATACATTGTTTATAAAGAAACATTACAAACTAATTTACAATATATTACATTTCTTTGTTCTATCATTGTTTAACAGTCTAAGCGATACAAACAAAACTAGTTCGTTAATTAAACGTTCTTACTACTATCGCCCTTGCTTCTATTCACGTAGTATCAACCACACACTTCAATCAAGTAACAGGTCACCAAATCATTCCAATTTAGGTACACCTGAAAAGCAGTTTAAAACGGGTCAACTACTAGAGTTGGCGAGTTTCAAGAAATCAGTAATGAGTATTCACAAGTCAACACTTGTAATCATGAAACAAGTATGTATGTATGTAAATGATGTATGTGATGTAATTATGCTAAGCTACAGTGAAGCCTGGACTGTTTGTGCTGCGTGCCTCCATTTCCCACGCTCAATCAACCACTGTGGCCCCTTTCCGCCCACAACATGCCCCGGTAGCTATGTCTAACACTACATAGCCTGTTTGTATAAATATGGTCATGTGCAAACGGCGCTATGTGACACGGCAACCAGGCCGATTCCGTTTGGGTTTGTCAAACCAATAGTACTATTCACAAGCCACCGGCTCGAAGTTAATCACTGTGATCGTTGGGAGTTTCGTGTGTTAGCACTTAGATAATTCACATCATCACATGTTTCAGATAAGTATATAGATATAAGCACACATGCTTTTCACCCCAAAAGTTCGTAAAACAGTTTAAAAGTGGGGTCATGAAACTCACGGTTTTGTAGATATTCCGTACTGTATCAACTCGTGGTTTGTTCAGTCCGCTATCAGTAGTTCCTATAATTAATATTATAATAATATTAATATTTTAATATTATTATAATCTCAATACTAAACTGGGCTGTATAACTAACCTGGGTGTAGCTGGAACGTCCAGAAAGTGGCCATAGGCTTAGGTTGTGATGTTGTTCAATGTCTAATACTTAAAACTGAACTTGGCTCAGACTCCCGATTTCCCAGCTGGGCCAAGTTGCTCGTTTACGCGTTTAGAAAACACTTATGGGAAAATAAGCTTGAGTAAATGTATTGGTTAATAAAATGATTAAATTATAAAGAAGGATCACATACTGGGGTCCCGGATTAGCCACGGGGCCCGTTTCCGTTTATACAGTTTGATTTAAGAAGAAACGCGCACAATCCATCAGGACTGTCCAGGTTTTTCATAGAAAAATTCGTTTTTACTTAATTAGTCCAAAAATATGATTTTTGATCACTCTTGGTGTTTTGATTTTCCCGCAGGTTCACTAGTCGCGAACTTGCCGGTTGTTGTAAGAACTGAATTTGTTTAATATTCAGATTAGCATAATTAATTAAACGTTAATCATTAATTTATGAAAATTTAACCACTTATCAATTAAAATATGTAGATTTTAATAAAAATATTTCTGGAATTTATTTACTGATTTATTAATTTATAAAAATTCATTTTATCAGCTATATTTCGCCTGAAAATCGTCCGTTTACCCCAAACAATTTCCAAAAATTCACCAAAAATTCCTGAATACTCAAATCATATCCCAAAACAACATGTATCAATTCCAGAATGTAAAAAGTTCGTGCAATATTATTTTCGGCCCAAATTCGGCTATAAAAATTCACACGAACGCAAATAAACAAAACACCTTTAAACTTCCAAATGATCCCAAAATTCATATGTGATCAAAATACATCAAATATGAGTTCCCAGAAAAATTTCATAATTTTTGAAGTATTTTAGCTATTTTTCCCAAATAAACGTCCCAATTAGGTAATAAATTCGCCAAATATTCTCGGATGGTCGAAAAATTACCAAATTTAAACAGGGACTCACTGACATGATCCCTGATGTCCCTGCAAAATTTCAAGTCCTAAAAATATGCACAACACAACCTTAACCTAAATAGCCCGTAAGCGAGTGTTTCGGCATTACCTTAGCGGGTTTGGCTCGTTTCCGACCTTTTAATCAAGTTTTCAGGTTCTTGTGCTTCTAAGCAAGCTAGGTACAAGTCCTATATCACAAACGAAGTAATATTTCATCAACATAACAGCCCTTAAGTTAGGGTTTCGGCTAGTGCACAAAAACGAACTTTTGAACCGTAAAAACGTCGTTTCAACCCTTTAATCCGTGTTTATGGCCAAAAAAACTATCAAAACAGGTTCCTTACCATGTGTATGATCAAAACATGTTTATGGACCATTTTTAGGATTTTTACACGGTTAGGAATGATTTTTAGTAATCAAGACATGTTTTTATGGTATTAAACAAGTTTAAACAAGTTCAAAAGCTACTTATTTAAGCTCTTACCTTAGGGTTTTGGAAGTTTTCTGGTTGAAACAGAAGTGGTGTCCAGAGTTTTCCAAGAAATGATGTTAAAAATGGCTTGAACCTAGTTTAAATGTGAAAGAATAAACAAGGGGGGGGGGGGGGGGGTGGCGGCTGCGATCGGACCATCATGGGCCCACTTTGGGCCCATTTTGGCCCAAGTTTCTGATTTCTCAAGCCCAAATACGAAAAGCTCGGTCCAAATTTAGTTCAGGTTCGGTTTTTGGCGCGAAAAACTTATCGGGTGCGTTAAACAACGCGAAAACAAGTGTTTTTCGGCTAGTTTTGTGTAAAATTATAAAAACATACTATATGTTTGTAAAAATAAAAAATATTTTCACGGATCGCTTAAAACATTTCAAATAAGTGTTTGGTAAGTCTTTTTCGGCTTAACGGATGATACAATGCTTGGTTTGTAACTATCTTTCGCGTTTAAATCTATAGCGGGTGGTTAAACGAGCATGTTTTCGTTTAACTTGTTTGCTATCAAACTAAGACCATATTTCTAATATTTTAGCTTGTATAGATCGTATGTCACTTATAAATGGCCCCCCGAGATATCTGGGTCATAACCCGACCCGTTCGGTTAATCGTTCGTTTGTTACGCAAAAGGCGTTTATTTGCTTAATCGGTAAATACGTACTGAGGTGTACCTTGTTTTGGCTCAAATGTCACAGTATTTTACGTATTATTATTACACAACCGTATTATTAGCATTTATAAAAAACACAATGATGATTTGAAAAACTTAATGACGAAAAAAACACAATGATAAACAAAATGACACAATGACGACAAGATACAATGACAAACACAAAGACACAAAGACACAATGATGTAATTTTTGTTTTAATTTTTATATAACAAAGTCATACTCATATTAAAGATAAAAAACCACTTGTTATTATGGTAATATTTGTTTTAAAAACTAATATCATATGAAAAAGTAATATACGTTTTAAAATGATGGGGTAATTGACATGTGACTTGCATGTGGAGAGAGAAAATATGTAGTATTACTTACATACACTTTTTGCTTTGGTCCCCACTTTATACATGTCAATCAATTATGGCTTCTCATACTTCTTATTTTTGTTGGCCTTTGTAAAATAACTCAACTCTTAATAATATATATAATAACATATCTTGTGAATCTATACCAATTAAGAAAAAAATAAGGTTAACATCAAATCCTCATAGTTGAGTTGGTAAGTTACAAACATTTTAAAAGGAAGGTATTAAGTTTGATTCCCACCAATAACATATTTTCATTTATTAT
The DNA here is from genome assembly GCF_021521415.1 of Bidens hawaiensis. Lineage (NCBI taxonomy): Eukaryota > Viridiplantae > Streptophyta > Magnoliopsida > Asterales > Asteraceae > Bidens > Bidens hawaiensis. The sequence goes on from NW_027491713.1 coordinate 137,179, forward strand.
TCATGAAGTGAAATTATAAAAATGGAAACTTATGTGTAAATTATAATCTTGGAAATTGTTGAGGTGGAATCCTATGTGGACAGCTTAGTTAAAGGCCATTGAGATATGTATTTATTTAATATAGTAGTTAGATGTTTTAGTATGCATTAAATTCTTAAAAGAGTTACATTCTATCTTACATCTTACATAAGTAATGAAAGAAAACCTCTAATCATAACACCTCTCTATCCTATGTGCACTACATAATGCTTACTAATCTCTCACTTTGGCACATGTGAACTAATAAATACAAATAAATAATAAATAATCATAATAAATATAAACTAATAATTAATAAATATGGAATAAAAATAATATTATTGTTACTAATATTATTTATATCATCATTATTACTATTATAAGTAGTTTTTTTTAGTAATCAACAAAGACATGTGAAAAAGCAACCAAGTAGCTATGAAAATAAGTATTGATCATCGGAATTTTATAAGTTTATGAGTGCAAAAGAGTATTTTGTCATAGTCATTTTTTTTACAATACATTGGTTAAACTGAATCAAGGGTTTTGGACAATTCGGGAAAAAAAATTGATTTCAGGTTATAATCTCTAGCAGGGGCAAATTAGGAACAACGTTTTTTTTGCTACAAAAATATTGTTAATCGATTCATAATTTGATATAGGTCGAGGAGGTTTTTTAAAATCATTTTTATTTAAAAAGAATTAGCGGGCTAAAGTGTGTTTCAACTTTCAGGCCATGACTTTGGTGACAAATCTTTAGGGTCATGACTTTGGTGATAAATTAAAAGACTGATTTGGAAATTTAAAAATTGGTTTTGGATTATGTAACACCCCGGCTTAAAGCGGAAACGCCCGAGTGTGACGTACATATTGTTTAAACACATGTGACACTATTGGGTGACAATAATAACATTAATTCATTTAAGCATCAAATAACACAATGTTTGAAGGTAACAATACAAATCAAAAATACAATCAAATACGATAATTTTGTTTATTAAATAACCTATGATTCTAGGTGTCTTCTCGTCTTCAGCCTCTAATGATAGTACCTATAACATATATATAAAATATGGTCAACTAACTTAATAGTTGGTGAGTTTCCCACAAGTTTGAATAATTACATAAAAATCTTGCAATTCCATGAAACTTGTGATAATTAAACTACTTCGCATGCAATGTCCTTTCCAGTTGGCGACAGCCAACGTACTCGTATCGGGGGTCCCTTTTCCACTCATAACAAAATGGTCCTAAGGGCAAAGGGGGGCGTATGATCATACTTATTGAGGCAACCACTTGCAGAGCACATAATCAAGTAAGCACATATAACACATAAGTCCACGATATGAATTGCAATTTAATAGCTGAGTATAAAATCGATTTGCGTTTAATATGATATATATGCTACCCCAAAAAGTAAAAGCGTTAAAAAGGGGGTGTGAGGAACTCACTTTAGTAATTGAGGTAAACGGATATCCGAAAACGTTGATAAGATTAATAACGACCAAAGAACCGAACGCGTCACGAACTTCGAGATGAGCGATTCGCACTAACTATGATAAAGAATTACAAGACTTAATCGCTAATCTTACGGGGTTATTTATTGTGTAAACTCATATCGAGAATTAATTAATATTATAGCTTTTGATTATTATATTAATGTTTATGTTTTAACGGCAACTTGATTAATATTATGGTATATATATTTAGACGACAAAGGTACGAGGTTTGCATGTTCAAATTACTTGAACAAAGGATTATAAGTTGGTACAAAATTTATTGTTTAAGCGAAATGATTTTTAAAGAATTAAAGTTTACTTTTATCATTAAGAAATGATTTTTAATTACGGTTTACGAAAACGGAAATTTTGGTTTTTAAGTGTAAAAAGGTGAGATATATTTTATATTTAATTTATATAATTTTTATGTAGTTTATAAATAATTTTATAGTTTTATTATGATTTTTAATTGATTAAATATAAATATTAAATTATTGTTTAATAGTATCTAATAAAAAAAAATGGTGTCTGACCCGGGTTTCGAACCCGGGTCTCTAGGTTACAAGGTCCAAGTGTTAATCAACTGTTATGTAGCTTATATTCGTTAAAGTTATGGTTTTTATTGCTTAAATATAATAACAGTTCATGATATACTGATTACTTATATATAACAAAAAAATGTTAAAAAACCGTCTGACCCGGGTTTCGAACCCGGGTTTCGCGCGAAATACAAACATGCTCTAACCAGTAGACCAGCAATGGAATTCAATTATGTTATGAAAACATTTATAGGGGTTTTGTTCATCGCATTGAAACTGTTAATATTCATATGTCAATTACCTGAAAGTGTTTTGGTTTAGTTGATAATTAGTTTTCCGGAAAAACAGAGTCTTGAGCTTATGATTACGACTAGAAGAGAGTGATAGTGAGAAATTGAAGGGTATGAGCGAGTTGTAAAGGTCGTGAAGTGTCCTGTTTATAGTCTAATTATAACGAGGTGGTCAAAATTGTGGAGTTTATGTCCGTGAGATAAGTCCGACTATTGTTACGGGATCTACGACGGTTATACGTTATACTTAATCAAATTAAATTGTTAATCATAATATAATATCGACGGTGGAGTATCTTGATATAATTAAATGGGTCAAACAACGAATTTTATGGCGTAAGAGGCGTTTTCCGGTGACGTCTCCGGTGGCCAGATACTCCACCGGAAAAGCGGGCGACGGGGAGGGGCTGGGTTGGGTAATTAATATAATTAAAAGTTTTAGTTTAGTCCCTAGAGTTTTATAATTGTTTTAATATGAAAATAAAAGTATAATTTTCACAATCAGCCCTTGGACTATTGAATGTTATAATTTCTGAATTATATTAAGGCTTTGGAGTATTTATGTGTTAAACCCGTAAGCTTGATTAACGATAAAGTTCGGGATTTCATCAATAAGTTGAATATATAAATAAATGAACGAACATCGAACATAAACGTCGGGAATACTTTATTAATGATAAATAATAATGATCATACATTGAAATGACCCAACGGGTCGGGTTTACAAATACAAAAATCCGAAATTAGGCAAACGAATAATGTCACAGCATTCCCTAGTTTTGAAAATTTTGTCACGAAATTAGGCAAAAGAATCCGTATCAAACAAATGGGGATACTTAGTTCGAATTTGGTTTTCCCGTTCCCAAGTAAATTCAGCACCACGTTTAGATTCCCAACGAACCTTTACCAAAGGTATACGACTACGTTTGGTCTCTTTGTCCTTGCGGTCCATGATTTCCACCGGTTTCTCAACGAAGTGCATAGACTCATCTATGCGCACTTCGTCAAGTGGTATGTGGAGATTTTCCTCGGCTAAGCATTTCTTAAGGTTCGACACATGAAACTTTGGATGAACATTCGCGAGTTCTTGTTGAAGTTCAAGAGTATAGGCCACGCTACCAACACGATCGAGGATTTTGAAAGGTCAAACATATCGAAGAGATAATTTACATTTCTTACTGAAACAAACAGCACCCTTCCAAGGGGATACCTTGAGAAGAACACGATCACCCATGTTAAAGTCAAGAGGTCGTCGACAATTATCCGCGTAGCTCTTTTGATGACTACGAGCGGCTAAAAGATTTTGTCGAATTTGCGCAATTCGATCAGTGGTCTCTTGGACAAGTTCGGGACCGGTGATATGGGTTTCACCAATCTCGTTCCAACAAATGGGAGAACGACACTTACGACCATAGAGTGCTTCAAATGTAGCCATACCGATGCTCGTATGAAAACTGTTATTGTAGGAGAACTCAATCAAATGAAGATAAGAATCCCAGTTTCCACCAAAATGAGTTCCCAACGCGGTGCTAAGGTCCAAAACGAGTTCCCAACGCTGTGTTATTGTAGGAGAACTCATTTGCTCGGATTTCCCATCGGTTTGAGGATGATAGGTGGTGCTAAGGTCCAAACGAGTTCCCAACGCGGTTTGCAAAGATGACCAAAAGCGAGAAGTAAAACGACTATCACGATTTGAAATAATGCGCAAGGGTACACCATGACGACACACGATACGCTGAACATAGATCTGAGCGAGTTGATCAAACGAGAACTTTTCATTGATATGAATGAAGTGCGTGGACTTAGTTAAACGGTCAACAATAAACCAAATTCCATCGTGGAGGTTTCGAGTGGTTAGGAGTTAAAACACGAAATCCATGGTCACATCTTCCCATTTCCAAATCGGGATGTGCGATTGCACGAGTAAACCAGATGGTCGCTGATGCTCAGCCTTAACTTTAGCGCAAGTAAGGCACTTTGCGACGTACAATGCAATGTCTTTCTTCATACTGGGCCACCAAAATGTGGACCGTAAGTCGAAATACATTTTATCCGCACCGGGATGAATGGAATATCGCGACTTACGAGCTTCGTCCATGATGAAAGTACGAAGATCGTCACGATTGGTAACCCACAAACGATTAAGGTAATACAACAAACTATCACGCTTAGTTTCGAGTTGAAGCTCAGCGCCACAGGACATTTCGTCGTGCATATTACCCTCAGTGACCGATTCATGTTGGGCTTCAAAGATCCAAAGTTAGAGATCGGTTTGGACGGTCACACTATGAAGCAAGATAGAATTCACATGGGTCTTTCGACTAAGGGCATCGGCTACAACATTCGCTTTACCAGGATGATAGTGAATTTCACAGTCGTAATCGCTAAGTAATTCGGCCCATCGTCGTTGCCGCATTTTCAAATCCTTTTGGTCAAAAATGTGTTGAAGACTCTTGTGTTCAGTGAATACCACACATTTTGTGCCATAAAGGTAATGTATCCAAATTTTCAACGCAAAAACAACAGCACCGAGCTCGAGATAATGCATTGTGTAATTTCTTTCACGAACTTTTAGTTGCCGTGAAGCGTAGGCGATGACTTTACCTCGTTGCATAAGGACACAACTGAGGCCTTGGTTAGAAGCATCGCAATAGACAACAAAGTCTTCGTTGCCCTCGGGGAGAGCAAGGATCGGCGCATCGCAAAGCATACATTTGAGAGTTTGGAATGCTTCATCTTGCTTTGGTCCCCACACATAAGGTTTATCCTTGTGAGTTAAGGTGGTTAGGGGCAAAGCGATCTTGGAAAAATTGAGGATGAAACGACGATAATAACCCGCAAGACCAAGAAACGAACGAACTTCGGTAGGAGAGGTTGGGGTTTTCCAATTCTTAATGGCTTTAATTTTGGCAGGGTCAACGTGAATACCCTTTTCGTTTACTATGTGCCCTAAGAATGGAATCTCATTCAACCAGAATTCACACTTCGAGAACTTCGCGTAAAGTTGTTCCTTCCTCAAGAGATCAAGGATGGAATGAAGGTGCTTCGTATGCTCGGTTTTGAACTTAGAATATATGAGAATATCATCAACAAAGACAATCACGAATTTATCTAAGTATGGCTTGCACACGCGGTTCATGAGGTCCATGAGTACCGCGGGTGCATTGGTTAACCCAAAGGGCATAACCCTAAACTCGTAATGTCCATACCGAGTCCGAAAGGCGGTTTTGGGTATACCATCTTCAAGCACGCGTAGTTAATGATAACCTGAACGAAGATCAATCTTGGAGAAGCAAGATGCTCCTTGAAGTTGATCGAAGAGATCGTCGATGCGAGGCAAGGGGTAACGATTCTTGACCGTAAGCTCTTTGAGCTCGCGGTAGTCGATACACATGCGAAAGGAACCGTCCTTATTCTTGACAAACAAAACAGGTGCGCCCCATGGAGACGAACTAGGGTGGATGAACCCTTTGTCTGAAAGTTCTTGGAGTTGGGTAGAAAATCTTGCATCTCGGATGGTGCAAGACGTTAGGGAGCCTTTGCAATCGGAGTTGCACCAGGCACAAGATCAATGCGGAACTCAACTTCTCAAACGAGAGGAAGACCAGAAACGTCATCGGGAAACACTTCGGGATCCTCTCGAACAACCGAAATGTCTTTGATCTTTTGCTCCTTCTTTTCAACAAAGTGAGCCACGAACGCTACATACTTCTTGCGTAAATATGTTTGGGCTTGAAAACAAGTTATGAGGTTAAGACTCGAAGGAGGAGGCTTTTCACCAATAACACGAAGGGTTGGGCTATCGGCAATCGGAATACGAATGATCTTCTCAAAGCAAACGATTTCGACACGGTGAGAGGACAACCAATCCATGCCTACTATCAGCATGAGGTCGATTGAGAACCTGTGGCCATTAAGATTCATCTTGCAACTTCGAATAACGGAATCGATCGTCACGGATTTACCATTCGCTCTTCAAAAGTGTACGGGTTTCTAAGCTTAGATCGGGTTAGCAAGTAACAGTTCAAATTCTAAGGATACGAAACTCATATCGGCACTGGTGTTAAATAAAATGGTTGCAAAGTGGTCGTCTACAAGAAACGTACCGTTTACCACATTGTTGTTTAGTTGAGCTTGGTGGGCATTCATCATGAAGGCACGCCCACGATTATCTTGGGGAGTTTGAACAGCTTGAGCGGCTTGGGGTGCGGGTGCTTGAATTGCTGGGAACGACTGAGCTAGAGTTTGATTAGCCAACAGCAGTGGAGCTTGTGGCTGAATGGCTTGGTAGGCTTAATAAGCTTGAAGCTGGATTTGTCTGGTTGGGGCAAGTATAAAGGAGTTCACGTTCATGAGTCGTGGACACGCATTGCGGAAGTGGCCAGGGTCACCACAGTTTTAAGAAGCCCGCACTTGGCTAATGGACTGAGCAAATTGTACGGGGTGAGGGTTTGGTGGATTAAACCATGGGAGAGCAAGGATAGCCGGTCCCATGACAAATGTTGCTAAGGTGTCCAAAGCGGTTACAACGGCTGCATTGGCGGCAAGCGGAACTAGCGGGGTGATGGCGTTGACACGTTTTGCAAAATGGATGGTGTCCATTATAAAGTTTCTTGGGAGGGGGTGCAAGGTTTGGCTGGGGTTGCGGTGCGGTTTGTTGGGTCAGCGCGTAGTTATTGCGCTTGTTGTTTCGGTGGCTCGAGGAATAAGCAGGTTTGGAGGGTTTGGCTTTGGTTTCTTTGGGTGAGGGAGAGGGTTTTTCAACGGGTTTCTTGGACCACTTCAATGTCAAAAACTGGCTTTGACATGATTATCGGTCAACGTTGCAGCAAGGTTGATCGCATCACCAAGTTCCTTGGGAGAACTACTAAAGACATTATCTTGAATTTGTCTTGGTAGTCCCCGGATATACTTATCAATGGCACGAGAATCGGGGGTGACGAGATGCGGCACCAACACACTTAGTTCGTTGAAACGGGTGGTGTAAGCGGAGTGCTCACCACCTTCTTGCTTAAGGCTCCAAAACTCAGCCTCCAAATTCATAAGCTCATTTGGAGGACAAAACTGTCGGGTCATGAGATCCTTCAATTTCTTCCACGGCAAGGCTATGGTAGCTTCAACACCACGGGTTGACTTTTCCTTGACCCACCATGTAAGAGCGCCCTTCTCGAACATACCTGTAGCGAATCGGGTTCGCGTATCATCAGGACACTCAATTTGGAAAAATACGCTCTCCACCTTATCGTACCACTGAAGTAGGGCAGTGGCACCTTGAGTTCCATCGAAATAGGTAGGTTTGGCATCGGTAAAGTTTTTAAAGGTCACAATGGGAGCTGAAGGCGGGGGAGGAGGAGGGTTAACGTTAGCCATGATGTTCTGGTGCATCTCGGTCATGATATTGGGGAGGACCGCTGTCAGGTGCTTAATGATCTGGGAAGTTATCTTGCGGCTAGAGATTCCAGATGATCGACGCTTAAGATTGCGGGAGGCCATTCTGTGAACAAAGGTTTCGAAAATCGTGAGACTCGAAATAGTGCATGATATATATAAAGAAAATTAATCTTTTGTAAAGTTTGTTAAAATATGAAAACCATAAATATAATAAGTGTTGTGAGGAACTTAGAGTTTTCATGAACCACCATGGACTCCTATGCTCCAACACAAAAATCAAAATTTTGAAAATAAATCGAACCAAAAGCTGGGTATTCGTGTATCACCACGACTTGACAGACTTTCGGTTAAAACACATTGTAACACATAGAGGGTCGGAGTCACACGTTGCATGAACCACCATGACTTGTGTGACATCCTAAGGGATGCAACCATATCCTTATCACAAAGAGGACATGATCATGGTAGAAAACATAATGTGGTGACTCGTATGGCGTTTGGGTGGTACGTTTTGGCCTAATAAGTTTCATGCCCTTCCAGAACTCTCCAGGTAAGCAACCGGGTCTGTAGAAACGAGTTCGTATCGTGAACAAGACGTAGATCGATATCTATAATCAACGTGAAGGTGCGGAATCCCTAAACGTGATAGAAAACAACAAGGTTTTTCATTAACTTCTCTCTATTTCTCCTATATCTCAAGGTTTACAAAAAGATATGACAAATATAAGTACAAGTATGTTCTGGACCAAAGAGTTATGAAAACATATGTCAAAACACTATTTATAGGTTGATAAGAGCATTCTTGGCGCATATGTTTTCATCCGGAGGATATGTCCAGCAGACATGTTCTCAACGGATATGTCTTCAGCGTACATGTCATCCTCCAGAAAAACAGAAAACTGTTTTGGGCATAACTTCTTCGTTATAACTCCGTTTTACGTGCCGTTTTCGCCCACGTGCTCGTATTCAAATTCTCTATCACTCCATATAATAATATATTCATTTTTACTCCATATAAAATGATTAAACTTTTAGCTCCTTTAAAGCTCCGCACACCTTCATTTGACAAAGACGAAAGTAATAGACGTATGCACTAACAGACTCCCTCTCGGATATTGCCGAATCTTTCCAATCAAATTAAGTGCTTTAACATTTTAGCTCTGGCATTGCTTGTCTTCTCAACACATCTCTTTCAAATTATCAGTTCCTTCCTCAAGTGCAAAGAACACAAGCTTGTCTTCTCAACACATCTCTTTCAAACAATTGTTTAAACATTATCGTCTCTGTTTGTATAGTCTTTGACACTTTCCAGAACTGAATCTTAAATAATTCTCCCCCTCAAATTTTGATAGGACCTGTTACTCATGATAATTGTGAGTTGAAAATCTTAATTAACAATATAAGCATACTCAATACTTGTAAAGATTTTTCAACCGTTTGACAATTTACCACCACAAACACAAACAAAAAGTTGATTAATCATGACCAAATTAATAATCTTGAAAAACACAGACATTTAAGTATTTTTCCAATTGATTTTATAAAATTTTGTATTCCAAAATCAACAATCGAAAATAAAATTTAAAAATAAAATCTTTTTGGTTTTAATGAAAAGCATTAAAGACAGTAGACAAATGAACTTCAAAGCTATTTACAAACATATAAACAATTACATATTTTTGTGAGTTTGAGCAGGGAATCATATTGACTAAATTGCCCTTCCATCAAAGTTTTATTTTCAGCGTTTATTATGACTGGTGTTAAGTTGGTCAATGGTATTGTTGTCCACCTAAACCTTTCAAAAACAAATGATTCAGGAATTTCTGTGATACTTTTAATTTGGTTCAATTAGGCACAAAGTGTCAGGTAAATATTAGTTCTAATCTTGATTCAGGCTTAATTTGATTTTCACAAAGTCACACCAATTTGACTTAAAGCTTAGAATCAGAAGATAAAAATACTTTTATTTTAAGCATATCAGCAAATAATCCCCACTACAAGACATACCCCCGTTATCAAGCAATACCCTAAGGTCCTTTCCCATGGATGAGTATGCACGATTTCATCTGTCGTCTTGCAAACGTTGTGTCCCTTGTGGTCCGTTTCTTGATGGTAATAAGACGTGAGTAAGGGGACAACGTGTGTCTAACAGCGGATTTTGATCAAGTCAGTAATGAATTTAGTACATAAGTACTTTTGCGATCAAGTTTATTGACTTATAAAGCTGCATAATCTGTGGGTTTGCTTTTTAAAGCTTTGTTTAAATATTCATCGAAATGAATACCCAGATGATAAATAGCATAAAGACCCTATGGATCCAGGAACCTTAAAGCATCCCATCAATACAGGATTTAAGGCCATAAAATCATACATCGTTGAAGCGATAGCTATGTTTTAACAATTTTAAACAATCATTCTGATTAAAAGGCTTGAGTATGACCAGCTATTACATTTCTGCCATCATTATCAAGTCTTTTGTTAGAAACTAATACCCCATCAAATTGGTAGTTTTAGTTTATATCACTTACTTTTCTTTATTTGTTTGTTTTAAAGGCCTACCAAAGCACCAATAGATTTAAGCACTTAGGCTTTTATGCCTACTTTTTACTGGATTTGGGACCAGATGATCAATGTACTATCATTTTCCCTTTTTGCTTCAAAAACTCATTATCTGAGGAGCAACATTTTTTAAATGTTTTTGTCATTTTTGAATTTTTTTTACTGTTTTTGGCTTTTTATAATTGTTCAATGTTTTTGGTTTTTCATGATTGAAATTGAGATACTGATACAAGTTCTTCCCTTCTGAATCAGATAGATTCATATCTGATAGAGGTTGACAATAAGTTCTTTCAAAATTGACTATTTGTCCCTCTGTTAGAGGTGTTCCAGAAATGTCTGCGATCGAGTAAATAGCTCTACGAACGAATGGATTGGATCGAGTTGGAAAATGGAAAGCAGAGGCACGTTTACTTATGTTTTCTCATATGAATCTTTTGTCTCCAACTATTGGAGATCCCATTTCTGCACCAACTCAAGATATGCTTAGTGGACTCTATGTCTTAACGAGTGGAAATCGTCGGGGTATTTGTGTAAATAGGTATAATCCATGTAATAGTAGAAACTATCAAAATGAAGATAATAACTATAAGTATACAAAAAAAAAAGAACCCTTTTTTTGTAATGCCTATGATGCAATTGGAGCTTATCGGCAAAAACGAATCATTCAGTCTTTCTATTTCTTTTTTTTTTCGTTCCTATTCTCCTTTCTCAAAAACAGGGGACCTTAAACAAAGTTAAAGGATTACTTCGTTCTTGATAGTTATTTACTTAATCGGTGAATAGAAGTATACTCTGGATCGGAATCTGGGAAGTACTCCTTGATCATTTCTACCAATTTAAAGCCCCTAATTCTTTTTATACACAGAAATACACTTACATAATATCTATTACGAATCCTTTGTGTACCTTAGTGTTCCTAGCTATCCACTCATTTTTATCAATCTACTTTCGGGTAATACATAGTAAAAACCTCAGAAAGTTGATCTTTTGAACCCGCTTCAAGTCATGATGACTAATCAATCAATCTTGGGGTAAAAAGTCTCTAATACTTATATTAACTTTTCTTAACTTTTGTACATAGGAAATGAGATTCAATCTTTTACTGCAAATTTATAAGCCGTTTCTTTCACTCATATAACTATCTGGTTTCCTTCATCAACCCCCGAATAATGAATAAAAAAACGAAAAGATATTTTCTCCCCCTAAAATCAAAAACTGTATGAGAAATTATGTACAAAAGAAAAGTTGACTCTGATGTTCAGGATCACAAGGTATCCAACAAACCTGTAATCTTGGTAACCCTCTTACCAACACCACCCAAAACTTTTAAACCATTATGTTTTAATAAGTATTGAAATCTTGACTTATCAAAAGCTTTGGTGAAAAGATCTGCTTTTTGTTCATCGGTGTGAATTTTGTCTACAGTAATCAACTTCTTTTCGTAGCAATCATGAATGAAGTGATACCGTATCTTAATATGCTTAGTTTTAGAGTGATTTACCGGATTCTTAGTAATGGAAATAGCTGCATTATTATCTACGAAGATAGGGGTAGTAAGAAAATTCAAACCGTAGTCCCGCATCTGTTGTTGTATCCAAAGAACTTGAGAGCAGCAACTGGAAGCAGCTACATATTCAGGTTCACAAGTAGACAACTAAACCGTGGTTTGTTTCTTGCATTTCCAGGTGACAGGACGCTTGCCGAAGAACTGACTCCCTGCCGTTGTAGATTTGGCATTCAACTTACAGCTTCCATAGTCTGAATCAGAATATGCTTTCAACACAAACTCATTGTCTTTAGGATACCAGAGACCGATCCCCGGACATCCCTTGAGTTGGTATCAGAGCGGGTTACCGAATCGTTTAGGCTAACCGCTGAATCTGATTCATCTCGCTCTTGAATCCACCATAGACGTTAAACCGATGAAGTTTGTTGAAAATTTTTTTAGGGTTTTGAAATTATTTGATGATTTGTGTAAAATTTATATGGATTGATGTTTGGGTTGACGACTCGTTCAGAGATTCAACATCAATTTCATGTTTATTTGGTCATATCGGTCCATATCTGATGTAACAGTGTTTTTAGCTTGTTTTGGGGCAAAACTGTTATTGAAGATGATTTTCAGATCTGTAACGGCTGTTGATAGATTGAAGATAGATGGTTGATATCGAGATGACTGGGATATTGCTACAATGATTAATTTCAGATGAAGAAGCATGTTTCTTGATCTGAAAATTAGGGTTTTATGTGCTCATAATTGTTTCTGATATGAGTGTGCTGCTTGAACAGTAAAGGGAATATTGAAGAACATTGCTGCTAGTAAAATATGATATGTAGAAGTCAAGAATGAACAGCTACTAGGAGCAATCTAATCATTGTTCGTAGTAGCAGATGGAAAATGCAGAGGGAATATTCAAGCAGGTTCTGCATTGGAAAATCATTGATTGATGATGCAGAAGAAAGGTCTGTTGTTCGAGCATCGATATGTGTACCCGAAAGGTATCTTATCTATTGCTCGAGGAAAATGGACAAGACTGTCATGAAATATTACGAGCACAAGGAAATGTTTCTGCTGTTCGAGCATCGATATGTTAACCCGAAAGGTATCTTATCAATTGCTCAAGCACAATGGATAAGTCCTGAACTTTCATGAAGTCTTTCGAGCACAACGGAATGTTTCTGCTGTTCGAGCATCGATATGTTTACTCGAAAGGTAGCTTATCGATTGCTCGAGCATGCAAAGTCGAGCACATCAAGTTTGGATTCGAGCACATGAACCCCGATCACATCCTTGTTTATCTCAACAATCTATCTTTTGGTGTCGAGCACACTTTTTTTTACTTGAGCAAACCTTCTTCGAGCACATTTTGGCTCCTGAGCATGCCCATGAAAAGAGAAGAAAAAGACTAAGTATTTTCGAGCAAGGTCTCGAGCATGGTCTCGAGCATGCTCGAGTAAAGACAGAAGCATGCTCGAATAACGACAGAAAAATACAAGTGTTTTCTCGAGCAAGCTCTCTAGCATGCTCGATGACAGAGAAAAAAAACACGTGTTTTCGAGCAAGCCCTCGAGCAAGCTCCCCAGCATGCTCGATGAAAGACAAGAAAAAAACACAAGTGTTTTCAAGCATGCTTGAGTAAAAACTGAGTATGTTCGTGAAGGGACTTTGACTTATGTGTGCTCGTGGACTGAATCCATGCTTGTAAATGAATTACACTTGCGATTTTTGGTGCCATTAACCGTTTGACAAAGCTGACCTTTACGGAAGATATATACCAGGGGTATTTTGGTAAATTTTATCCAATCATCAACAAGCAAAAGGAAATCAAAGACTTATCAATTTTTCACAAACTTCATCAAAGAGCTTTACAAGAACAAGTGTTAACCAAACTTACGGATTTCATCCCTTATGAGTGTCAACCAACATAATGTTTTGTTTATCTTTGTTTATTACAGAATCAACAATCTTGATAAGGATGGTCAAGGTTGTTTCACCCATACTTGATTTGAAGACACAATTTTCAAAGAAAATTGCAACGAAATTGGGGGAGTAAAAATTCTTGAATTTCATTGCAAATTGCTTGCTTCAAAACAAGTGAAAAGACTCAAGTTAAGGAAAAGTTGATCAAGATCAATAATCCAAGATTCTTTAGAGATGTTTCATTGTTTGTGAGTCTTCAGATTTCCTAGTACGGTTGAGAAGATAGAGTCATCACTAGTAACATGGTGAACAGATGATCGGTAGAGTTTAACCTCCTATGGAAACTGTCACTTGACAATCAAGAACGGGTTATGGTTGACTTGAATGCTATCTTGATTCAGGGAATGGTTTGAAGATGATTTACAAGGGAAGAAACAGATTTGAAGAATGGAAGATTATTTGATGATCACATTGAGTTTATTTCTTTTTGTGATGACCTTGTTACTTGAAGTTGATCTTCGAAGTTCAAAACCTCGTTCATATGCCCATACAAATGTATCCGAATGTGATATAGGAGAAATGATCTAAAATGAACACTGGGAGAAGCTTAATGTGAGGAGCAGAATTTCAACGAATGACAACGAGTTTTTGAGGTGATCATGGAAGAAATTCGATGGCATCGGTCTAAGGGGGAGATTGTTGGGACTTATATTTTAGACTGACGCATCAAATTATTATTATTGTGGGTGAAAGATGATTAATATTTTTTGGTCTCAACCAAGGGTGGATGGCTTGAAGACCAAGTCATGCTAGACTAGTATTAATAGATGTATTTGCTAATTTCTCTAGCATGAGTGTATTGTATATTGTGTGAGATCTAGGGTTTTATCTCTTAGAGAGAGCCGCCGCCTCCAGGATGAGCTCTCTTGGAGGTGGCTGATCTTTATTGTATGTATGTGTGTATGTATGAGTGCTCTGTATGACAATATTTTGACTAATGAAATCATACTACCACTTCTTTATTTGTGTTTCGATTACATATATTTTTTCATCCAGTCTATTGTTCATTGTAATCGATTCAGGCTCTCTCCCAAACACCACTCATCCGTCCAAAACACCTTTCGAGAGTGAATACGACTCGATCCTAGCTCAGATTCGAGCTCCACCGTTAATAACGACCATTATTCACGCTTCCGCACCGGGCCTCGGGTATTGTCAGTAAATACACGAGCCAACTGACAATACCCGAGCCCCGGTGCGGAAGCGTGAATAATGGTCGTATTAATGGTGGAGCTCAGATCTGAGCTAGGATCGAATCGTATTCACTCTTGAAAGGTGTTTTGGACGGATGAGTGGTGTTTGTGAGAGAGCCTGAATCGATTACAATGAACAATAGACTGGATGAAAAAATATATGTAATCGAAACACAAATAAAGAAGTGGTAGTATGATTTCATTAGTCAAAAGATTGTCATACAGAGCACACATACATACACACATACATACAATAAAGATCAGCCACCTCCAAGAGAGCTCATCCTGGAGGCGGCGGCTCTCTCTAAGAGATAAAACCCTAGATCTCACACAATACACAATACACTCATGCTAGAAAAATTAGCAAATACATCTATTTATACTAGTCTAGCATGACTTGGTCTTCAAGCCATCCACCCTTGGTTGAGACCAAAAAATATTAATCATCTTTCACCCACAATAAAAATAATTTGATGCGTCGGTCTAAAATATAAGTCCCAACAACTTGAGATAACGTAGAATTTTTTGACGATCATGAGATGTGAGACCCTTGGATTCGATTGATATCAGGCGCATAAACACGTAGCATACATGATGTCTGGCCGAGGAGCAGTAAGATAAATTAACGAGCCTATCATGGATCGGTATAAAGTTTGGTCAACCTTCTCCCCGTTGGGATCAGGACCGATACCATGATTCATTGGTAGAGGAGTACTGATAGCCGATGCATCAGTCAAGTTAAACTTCGCCAATACGTCATTGACATACTTGGTCTGTTGGATGAAGATACCATCTGACAACTATTCTACATGAAGTGCAAGGAAAAATTTCATCCCCCCCATTTCACTCATTTCGAATTTCTTCTTCATTACTTGTTCAAACTGCTTGAACAGAACATCGTTTGTCAACCCAAAGATGATATCATCGATATATATCTGAACGATCAGTAGATGTCCATCAACAAATTTAGTGAAGAGTGTATAGTCAACGGTTCCTCTAATAAACCCGTTGTCCAAAAGATGTTGGGACAACGTCTCATACCAGGCTCTCGAGGCCTGATGGAGACCGTAAAGGGCTTTATCAAGCAGATACACTGTCTTTGTGGATCGGATCGACAAACCCCGGTGGTTGTCCCACATAGACTTCTTCACTGATATTTCTATTAAGAAATGCAGACTTAACATCTAACTGGTAAACTTTGAAACCTTTCCAAGAAGCAAAATCTAGAAAGATCCGAATAGCCTCTAGCCTTGCGACTGGTGCATACACTTCGTTGTAGTCGATACCTTCCCTATGGTTAAACCCAATACAACAAGTCTTGCTTTGTTTCTAACAATGATTCCATTCCCATCTCGTTTACACTTAAACACCCATTTGGTATTAATCTGCTTCTTATCCTCAGGCAAATCATCCAATTTCCAGACCCCGAGCTTCTCAAATTGCAATAGTTCCTCTTGCATAGCATTGACCCAACTTTCCTCAATCAGGGCTTCCTTGTACGTTTTAGGTTTGATCTGCGAAATAAAACACTTGAATGAGAATTGATTTAGTAAAGGAGATATCTTTGAGTAGAAACACTGGAGATTTAGATCGATTTGACGTCTCGTTTGAAATCCAGTATTCAAATCTCCTATGATGTTATCCTCAGGATGATAGGATAAAGTTCTTGGCACCACTTCTGTAGGAACTGACTTCAGACTGAAGATTATTCACATTCTCTTCAGAAGAAATAGATGGAGAAATAGATTCGATAATATCCTCATTAGATTCACCATTATCATAAAAAATAGGAGTAGCCTTTTGCATGTCATCAGATTGAACATTATCTGGTACATCTCGAGGAACAGACATAGAAACTTCAGGTATTGGTACACAATTTCTCGATAACTGTTGATTATATAACATCGTCAAAGTTTCATCAGAAAGAATTTCCTTAGGGACTTTGAAACTCTCCCACAGGCTTTCATAATCAAACAACTTAGAATTCCCTGGTCATGAACAGTAGGATTATATCTTGAACAATCAACATTTTGGAGTTGAACAATTTTGTGGAGGCTAGGAATGTATACACGTCTCAGTGGACTAGCATACCCCAAAAAGAATCATTCAACAGCTTTGGGACCAAACTTCCCACTTGGTTCAAGAACAGTGCATGTTGATCCAAACAGTTCAAGCCACTTTAAATTAGGTTTTCAACGATTAAGTTGCTCAAAACACGTCTTGCCAAATTTCTTGACTGTAAGCATCCGGTTAAGTGTATAACAAGCTGCAGCTACTGCTTCTGACCAAAAATTAACTGGTAATTTTGAATCTGAAAGCATAGTTCGAGCTGTTTCTATCAATGTCTGATTCTTTCGTTCAGCGACCCCATTTTGTTGCTGAGTGAACGGTGCACTGAATTCATGAAGAATTCCCCGGACCAAAGAGATCCATATGTAGACGTTCGAAAGGTAAGTTGATGGAGTTAATGAGTTTCTTCAATTTGATTTCTTGGTCTGTTTTCCCTTCTTACAGTCCAAACACTCATCATTCAACTGAAAATTTCTCACATTCACTCATTCAACCTAGTTCTTATGAATCAGATGATTCATCTTCTTCACACTGATATGTCCCATCCTTCGATGCCATAAAACTAACTCTCGTTCAGATGCCCTAGAAGTAAAACATTGAGTAGATCACGAAGATGTTGATGCGGTACTTAAATTCATGACATAAAGATCATTCTCACGAGGAGCACGCATAAGAATCCATTCTTCAGGTATTTCGAAAGTTTACATTCTTGAGCATTGAAATGTGTAGAGAAAGTTTTATCACAAATTTGTGATATACTCAAGCAAATTATTCTCCAGCTCTGAAATGTAGTTGACATTCTCAAAAATAACATTTCCATTCGTCAATGTACCTTCCCCAACAATTTGACCTCCTTGGTTTCCTGCAAAACCAACATACCCTCCATGAATAGATTTGACATCTTTGAGAAGATGAAGAGTACCCGTCATGTTCCTAGAGGCTTCACTATCCATTATCCAACGAGAATCGTGAGATCTTGGAAGCCCCTGCACATACAGTAAACTGTTTTAGTGAAACAAGGAAACCCAAGCCTTCTTGGTCTTGGGTTGTTTTAAGTTTTTGTACAACAAATCCTCACTAGTTACTTGTGAATCAGATTCAATTTTTGCTTTCTCAACAACCTCTCGCGGTTTAACAAGAGTTTTAGTCACCCCATTTTGACCTATGGCTTGCTTCTTGTTGTAAAAAGATGTTTGAGTTATCTTTGAAACCTTTGACTTTGGAACATCAATTTTAACACCCTTTTTATCATTAGTTTTAACAAACTCATCTTGTTTCAAGATTTTTACATTTTCAGGAACAATCACAGGTTTCTTTTTACTCTCATAACCTAGACAAGGTTTCTTGGTGATAGACTTCTGAGATGGAGCATGATCATTCTTAAATCGATTGAGACATGCATAGAAAACATGCCCAATTTCATTACAGCAAAATCGTCTCCGGTCAACAAACTTCTTAACCTGAGATGTCATTTCAGATTGTTCACGCTCTTCCTTTTGTTGATAAAACTCCCGGTTCGATTGATTTCTAAATATTGCTTCTTTTTCAGATTCCAAGGTCTTACCATGCACAAACACAATTTTATTATTTGGTTAGACCCGATGAGATTGCTTTGAATAAAAACTGGTTTTAGCAAATCTCTTCGAATCAACATGATTTTCCTTTTCAACAACTTTTTCTTCTAGTGTAACGTCCGCTAATTTATCGGTTTAAAGATTTCCTGCGTGTAGAGTATGTATGTTTTCTTGGGAGTTGTCCGGCATCTTTCGTTGACCCGACCATCTTCCCGATACGTTAAATTACCTAACCTTCCCTTCCAAGTTACCATATCCCTTAAACCTTGAGGGCTAATATGTAACATTTGTATTACATCATAAAACAAAAATAACCTAACCCTAATCCACATTAGCGCCGATCGGACCTACTGACCCCCCCTGCTCGTTTTTCTTCTGCCCAGCCAAGTTTCAGCCGTGAAAACTTTAATTCAAGGTCGGTTTTATGATTCCCCATGTCTTTTACACCTTAATTGATCATATTAACGCGCTTAATGGTCGTTAAGGTTGAGTTTTGATGATAACAGTTTGCTGACAGATTTGTATATGTTTATTTTAGGGTCTGTAACGCGATGATAATCCATTGTTTTTGATCGATTTTTGATTCCATGATGTTCTACTTTGAGTCTAGTTTCCAGAAAGGTATAATACGTAATTTTTAGACAAGATTTGAATAGTTTTTATGAATTTATAAAATCGAGTGTCAAAGCTGATGCGAGATGACGGATTCTGGTCTGTCTTCCCGATGTCCTAACCTTTTTTCGACAGGTCCAAACTGGTTGGTTCCACTTCTGGAAGTTAGTATTTTGAGTTAGGAACCAACCCAATTGGAATCGTTTAATTTGGTTCAGTAATGAATTTTATAAAAATAAAACCATTTTGTGGCGCATTGAAATAGCTGCACGTACCTTGCTGTGTTGGAGGAATTTTTATAATTTTTGTGTCAAATAGAAAAATATAATAAAAATATTTTTATAAACCTAAGACATTTATTAAAGTTTGGTAAAAATTTAATAATTTATTTCAAAGGTTATCCTATGTAATTAAATGCATATTCGCATGCTAAAATCTACACGTTTTAGTCGTTATTAATCGATAAGTTCGTTTTAGGCTTAACTGGTGGATTTGGTTAGTTGAAAGGTTTTAGGGGCTGAGGTAAAGTTTTTGGGCCTTGGGCCAAGTGTTGGTCATTGGGCCAAGTGTTGGGTCTTGGGCCAAGTGTTGGGCCTGGCCAAGTTGTTGGGCCTTGGGCCAAGTGGTTGGGCCTTGGGCCAAGTTATTGTGCCTTGGGCCAAAGTGTTGGGCTCGAACGGCTCATTAGGCAAGAGTGTTCTTACGATCTAGTTTAGTAACGCGTTGGGTATAATTTACAGGCCCTTGCTTGTGACTGTGCACTTAGGGATTTCCTAGCTCATTGCAGGTGTTCGATTGATTTCAGGTGAGTTCATGATGCCCTTTTTACTCTTTTTACTTTGTGGCTAGCATGCACACCTAAGTGTTTTCTTACATGAGAAAATGTTTTAAACGATTTTATATAGGCTTGTTAGTATATGGTAGGCCTTGGGATGTTATATATATATATATATATATATACACATTATTGCTTGGCCTATATTTGGCGATGTTGTAGTCGTTTCGACTACTGATGTTGTGTATGTCTACTTTGTGTTTGCATGCACTGATGTTACGTGTTTTGGTTGTATGTTTGCTCGACCCTGATGTTATACGTGGATGTTATATATATACTGTTATATATATAGGGATGTAATTGAAAGGATGTTTACATATACATTTTGTATATATATGTATGAGAATGTTTAGTTTTCGGTAATGATGATTTGATGGATGCACCCTTTTACTTTTTAAACTTTTGGTATGACTATCATAATTATTACTACTGATATTATTTACTTAAAACTTGAACTCACTCAGCTCAAGCTGACTTTGTGTGCATGTTAGTGTGAGTTTCAGGTTAGGAAGAGGATGCCTTATCGCTTGGACGTGCATGAAGCTACTTGGACGGTGAAGGGCATACGGGAATTGAAGATTTATTATTAAACATTTATTTTTAAAAGTTTTTATTTAAAGATAATTATGTTGATTTTTGGCAAAATTCCCGGGTTTTGGGAACTCATTTACTTATTTACGTTTTCCGCCGAATTTTACTCTGTGATGCTTATTTTAATGAAAAGAATTGTTTTTAAGTTTAATTATTTTACAAGTGTTTTGAATGAATACCAATTGTGGGGTTCCCGGGATTCGGGGCCTTACATCTAGTTAACACTGATTCTGCAACTTTGATTCCAGTTGACACATCACAATCAGAACTATGATTATCCATCTTTTCAGTCTCAACAAACTCATCATTATCAGACACATTGTTATCATGCAATGGAGATTTAATTTCCACATTCAGTGCCTTTTTCAAACCCTTAGGTTTGTTTGGAGTATAAGCATTCCACATTGCTGGAGGCACGACATGATAATCACCACATGATGTTATGTTCTCGTTCACATCATCCTTGATTTTAGTTCCAGGCATAATGTGATCAAGAACATAAAATGAAGCAGCATAACTCACTAATTTCAAGTTTACTCTTTTTGATCTTGAGTGTTTGTGACTCAAGTTTGATAGCTGCATTCTCATCAATGTGTCTGTTAATGGCAATTTGTTTATCTTTCACAGTATGTTTTAACATCGAAATTGTCTGTTGATTTTGTTGAACACTTGCCCACAAATTCTTTTCACATTTTTGCAATTTCATATAAACCTCATTAACCCTATTAAGATCTAACAAAGCTTGATCATAATGTTTTTTCAACTCTTTAATTTCAAGAGTTTTGAAGTCACACTCATTACATGGTAATTCGCATTTTTCACATACATTTGAGTTTAGAGGTACCTGATGTGCCATGAGTGCCTATTCTGTTGGAGAACATTCTTCACTTGAAGTTTCAGAGTCTACATATGTAACAAAATCTTCAGCAAACTCCTCTTTTAACTCAACTAATTCCTCCTTATCTTCTGATCTTTTGACTTCTGAAATCACCTTATCTTCTTCTTCTTCTTCTTCTTCTTCTCCAAAGTCAATCTTCCCATGAGGTACTTCTTCACCGTTAAACCAACCTTCAAAACTTTCTATGATATCAGGTGGAAATAATGAAATCAAATAGTCAAAAGGAACCTCATGAATTTTATCATATGTTCGTGGAAGTTCGTCATCTGTATTCTTCTTATCATCCACTTGATCAACCTTTTCACCATCCTTATTCTTATCCATACTCTTTTCCTTTTCAACACAATCATTCACTTTGTCCTCAACCACTTTAATCACAGTCTCAACATTATCAATAACCTTCTCATCCACCATTTTTGCTACATTTGATTGAAACACCAAGTTCCAATCGAAACCCTCGTTCATCTGAGCTGTAGAAGCTTTTTGTTGTGAGGTTGATGCTTCTGTCGGTTTCTTTCCTTTTGATGATTCTGCCTCAGTTCGATGAAAAATTGCCTGTTTGTAGTAATCCCTGCCAAAGGGATTTGCAGTATTATCGTCCACATTTCTGCTTGTACACTCCCTCTTAAAGTATCCTTTTTCTTTGCACCTAAAGCATCTCACTTTAGATTTATCAAAACCCACCTTTGATGTTGATCCATCTAGCACATTTCTTCAGGTTATCTCCTTAAACCTTTGAGCCCTTCTAATCACACTTGCCATGCACCACCGTATATCAATCATTTACATTTCTTCTGGATCAATTTGGTCGTAGTCTTCTTTTGTCATATTATAATTTCTAATACGACCTGCAACCAGACACTCGTATTATTCTAAAACTGATCCAAGGAATGCTATATGTTCCTTTACAGTGTCAGTGGTTAAGTTTCCTATATTCTTCAGATTTACAGCAATGTTGCACTGTACAATATCAGGATCTTGTGTGATAGATGCTTGTGACACTAGAATCATTCCAGAATAACTATTACTGTAATGTGGAGTTGCAGTAATATTGGAAACACAAGCTTGTCCAGTTGGCTTAGCACAAAAAGCTGTGGGAATCTTAGAATTTGAATAAATAGCAGATTGTGAACCTTTGAAATACAACCAACATCTTGTGAAACTTTTGTTGATTTCATCTTCTATTTTTTTCTTAGCTCTAATTCGTGTGCCTCAAGCTTTTCAATAAATCTAGCAAGGTTTAATCGGGCATATGCAACAGGATTTAACTGTTGGATCATTATGAAAGTGCCCCATTCTTCAGGAAGTGCGTCAGCCAGCTTATCAATATACTCATAATCAGGCTTGTCAATGCCTAATCTTTTCATTTCATTCACCAAGTGGCAATATCTCTCAACCAACTGCGCAAAAGTTTCCCCCTTAACTGAGTAAAGATATCAAACTCTTTCTTCAGCAGTGCCATCTTGCTTTTTCTCATATCAGGATTTCGTCTATCCTTGTTTAGTAGAGCTTGCTAAATTGAGTAGCATGAGCCCTTGTGTTGTAGTAATTGAAAATTTTCAGTTTTAATGGCTTGTTGAAACAAATTCAACATTTTCTTTTCTCTTAAGAACTGATTTTTTTCACCTTCAGCAATTTGTGACAACCTGTAATTGCTCCCATTCTCATTCTTCGGAATAATGTATTCTTCCTCAACAGCCGTCCACGTCTCGTAGTTCAAAGCTTGTACGCACGTTTCAAACTTGTCAGCCCAAGACGGATAATCTTCCATACGGAGAAGTTTAGGTGGCTTGTTTGATGTTCCCATTTCGTTCTCGAGATTAAGGTTCTGAAGCAATGCAGAAGGCTGTGACACAAACGCACTAAAGTTTTCCATTTTGGCCAAAGAAGATCAACGTATAACTTCTGCTCTTGGTCAACGGATATGTATGAAGGTCAACGTATATGTTTGTTAACGGATAAGTATAGGTCAACATATAAGATGTGGTCAACGTATATGTATACACACGTATATGTTTTTCACCTTATAACATATACGACGTATATGTTATACGCCGGATATGTTATATGTGAATAACATATGCGTTGATATGACATATCCGCTGAAAGACATCTTTTTGGAATTTTGGCAATTTGGAGGTTCAAATGATGTAGGACTTGAGTCTAAACTTGAAGGATTTGTCACGGATAGGTAAGGAATATCTTGTGAAAAATTGAAGGAATTTTGACGGTTGATTTAGTAGATAGAAACAAAAACCTTGAAAACTTGTGATGTTCAAGCTAGTAACGAGCCATAATGCTCTGATACCACTTGAAAGAATGATGCCATGCTGATGTATACAACAATTAGGATCACTAAATGTTACAGCTTGTGTCTCAAAGTGCGGAATCCATTGAGAGTGAACAAAACTAGTAAATGTTAAGTATATTCTTCATTGATAACTTTAAAGATTACAAGATATGACTTTGTAGCAACTTTCTCTCTTTACTCTCTCACTCCAACGTTCACCAAAAGTCTACATAATAACGCATAAGTCCCCTATTTATAGGAAACAACATGAAAGACCCTAGGCCCGTATAAGTTATACGGCGCATATGTTATGCGCCGCATAACATATGCGGTCTTTTGGACTTATGCGTTAAATCCAACTACAAAACATACATTTGACAATTAAAGTCCTACACAATCATATCTAATATATCTACGACCCTAGCAATAGACATTATGTCCTAACAGGGTCCAGCGTCTGATTGGATATATGCGCATTGCTTATCCTTAGGTTTCATGAACCTTGGTGTCAAGAGTTTGGGAAACAAGCACGTCCCCCTACCAGTTACTACATACCCGCCATGACGAATCATCTTTATGCAGAGGAATTATCGGAACACCCAAACGAAACTTGTTTGTAAATCCTTTGAAAATTTTTGATTTTTAGGCCTAAGCCTTGGACTTGTGTGTGTGCTTGTGTTAATGAGGCGTAAACGATTTAAATAGGACAACAACAATAGTAAGTGCGTTCAAACAATCAAATAAAGGCCCACATAATTTTTTAATCATGCAACCTAAACAATTTAAACAATTAAGCTGTAGATAAACTAGAACACTACGTCTAATGCCCTATCTAATAGCCACGGCTCTGATACCAATCTGTAACACCCCGGCTTAAAGCGAAAACGCTCGAGTGTGACGTACAGATTGTTCAAACACACGTGACACTATTGGGTGACAATAATAACATTAATTCTTTTAAGCATCAAATAACACAATGTTTGAAGGTAAAAATACAAATCAAATACGATAATTTTGTTTATTAAATAACCTATGATTCTAGGTGTCTTCTCGTCTTCAGCCTATAATGATAGTACCTGTAACATATATATAAAATATGGTCAACTAACTTAATAGTTGGTGAGTTTCCCACAAGTTTGAATAATTACATAAAAACCTTGCAATTCCATGAAACTTGTGATAATTAAACTACTTCGCATGCAATGTCCTTTCTAGTTGGCAACAGCCAATGTCCTTTTCCACTCATAACAAAATGGTCCTGAGTGCAAAGGGGGGGGGGGGTATGATCATACTTATTGAGGCAACCACTTGCTGAGCACATAATCAAGTAAGCACATATAATACACAAGTCCACGATATGAATTGCAGTTTAATAGCTGAGTATAAAATCAATTTGCGTTTAATAGGATATATATGCTACCTCAAAAAGTAAAAGCGTTAAAAAGGGGGTGTGAGGAACTCACTTTAGTAATTGAGGTAAAAACGGAAATCTGAAAACGTTGATAAGATTAATAAGGACCAAAGAACCGAACGCGTCACGAACTTCGAGATGAGCGATCCGCACTAACTATGATAGAGAAATACAAGACTTAATCGCTAATCTTACGGGGTTATTTATGGTGTAAACTCATATCGAGAATTAATTAATATTATAGCTTTTGATTATTATATTAATGTTTATGTTTTAACGGCAATTTGATTAATATTATGGTATATATATTTAAATGACAAAGGTACGAGGTTTGCATGTTCGAATTACTTGAACTAAGGATTATAAGTTGGTATTAAAATTATTGTTTAAGTGAAATGATTTTTAAAGAATTAAAGTTTACTTTTATCATTAAGAAATGATTTTTAATTACGGTTTACAAAAACGGAAATTTTGGTTTTTAAGTGTAAAAAGGTGAGATATATTTTATATTTAATTTATATAATTTTTATTTAGTTTATAAATAATTTTATAGTTTTATTATGATTTTTAATTGATTAAATATAAATATTAAATTATTGTTTTATAGTATCTAATAAAAAAAATGGTGTCTGACCCGGGTTTCGAACCCGGGTCTCTAGGTTACAAGGTCCAAGTGTAACCAACCGTTCTGTAGCTTATATTCATTAAAGTTATGGTTTTTATTACTTAAATATAATAACAGTTCATGATATATTGATTACTTATATATAACAAAAAAAATATTAAAAAACCGTCTGACCTAGGTTTCAAACCCTGGTCTTGCGCGAAATACAAACATGCTCTAACCAGTAGACCAACATTGGAATTCAATTATGTTATGAAAAAATTTATATATATATATATATATATATATATATATATATATATATATATATATATATATATATATATAAAAGTCTAGATTCATCTTCTCCAATTGAAACCCTAGGTTTTCAATTAGGGAAAATGATTCCATGTTGGATGAAATATTTATAGGGGTTTTGTTCATCGCACTGAAACTGTTAATATTCATATGTCAATTACATGAGAGTGTTTTGGTTTAGCTGATAATTAGTTCGCCGGATAAACAGAGTCTTGAGCTTATGATTATGACCAGAAGAGAGTGCTAGTGAGAAATTGAAGGGTATGAGCGAGTTGTAGAGGTCGTGAAGTGTCCTATTTATTGTCTAATTGTAACGAGGTGGTCAAAATCGTGGAGTTTATGTCCGCGAGATAAGTCCGGCTATTGTTACGGGATCTTCGACGGTTATACGTTATACTTAATCAAATTAAATTGTTAATCATAATATAATATTGACGGTGGAGTATCTTGATATAATTAAATGGGTCAAACAACGAATTTTATGGCGTAAGGGGCGTTTTCTGGTGATGTCTCCGGTGGTCGGAATCTCCACCGGAAAAGCGGGCGATGGGGAGGGGCTGGGTTGGGTAATTAATATAATTAAAAGTTTCAGTTTAGTCCTTAGAGTTTTATAATTGATTTAATATGAAAATAAAAGTATAATTTTCACAATCAGCCCTTGGACTATTGAATGTTATAATTTCTAAATTATATTAAGGCTTTGGAGTATTTACGTGTTAAGCCTGTGAGCTTGATTAACGATAAAGTTCGGGATTTCAACAATAAATTGAATATATAAATAAATGAACGAATATCAAACATAAATGTCGGGAATACTTTCTTAATGATAAATAATAATGATCATACATCGAAATGACCCAACGGGTCGGGATTTCAAATACAAAAATCCGAATCGAAAATTGACGAATGTCACAGATTAGGTTCAAAGTCAATATCTTCTGTCGTGATATATTTAATTTGATAGAGGTCAAATTTCTAAAAAGGACATTTTATGCATCTTGGTTTCTTGTAAACTACTAATGGGTCAAAGAAGAATCAATTTGTGCAAAAGTTTAAAGACGTACATATGTTAGTCTATTTAGGTTATTGTTAGCCTACAATAATATCTCACTGTATTATAATTTGTCTGAGTTGATAAAATTTGTGGCATGACGTGGTAATATAGGTCACAAGAAAAAAAACTGCAATAATGTCGTCGATTTACAAAAGTTTGAAATGATTTATGCTTCAAATGTAATTTAAGGATATTCAAGTTTATTGAACATTTCATATATACCTTGAGTTTCTTATTACATATATAATTTAAATTATTAAACCCGTGTAATACACGGGTAGCTAAGCTAGTTGGTATATACACACACACATGTTTTGGTATGTATTAAATTCTTATTTTCCGTAGTTTATTAATTTAAATGAATTTAGTATATCCTTTTGATTATAAATTCTAAACTTTTGAGATAGCTTTTTAAACTTGTATAAGTCTACATTGTTAATACGATAATTACAATGATATAATTGTTTTTGTATTTTAAAAGCCAGGTGTATTTTGATGTAAGATATACATCCGATTGGTTTAACATGTTAGGATAATAGTTAAGTTGTATATCTTTTCTTGTAATTTATTATAGAAGGGAAAACAACGTATGTCATTCTTATAATAGTTGCTTTAATGCGATTGTAACGTAATGTAAGGTATGCATTATTTTTTGTACACTGTTATTTGTTTGTATAGATAGCATTGAATTTGTGTTTTATTATCTCACTAGTAATAGAGTATAAATATGCTTAGATTCCAAAATGTCATTCCTTAAAACTCATTATCATTTTACAAAGGATCGTTAGATTTAAGTGTCACCTGATTTACATGACTAAGTCATGTCAATATTTCTCAATTTATATTATGCAAATAGAAAAGTTATATAAAAGGAAAATCAGATAAAATAGTTTTAATTTCTCAAACCTTAAATATGTCCCTGAAGTAGCAATATCTATAAAAGAGTATGAATAGTTTGAAGTGATTTTATATATTGAGAAACTATAAAATTTGTTTGTTTCAACTCTATTCCTGATGTGAATATGACAATAAGTTGATCATTGTGATCATGAGCATAATTGAGAAAATCATTATGATGATATTCATGTTAATAATGAGATCGACCAACATAAGTGACAATGGGAATGATCATATTTGAGAACATAATACGAAAATATGAAAGCGATATAACATTATCGTTAGGAACGATAATACATTGTTTTTTTATCATGTATTAAATATGCATAATACATCTACGATCATGAACCCGAAGTTTATGGATCATGATTATATAATAGCGTGACCGGTTAGACCACACCGAGTCAATTATGATGTTAAATTTATTGAAGAACCGAAAGATTCTTAATGATAATTATACATTTAATATTTTCTCTCAAGGGTATGTACTTTCCAACTAAAGTAGAGTGTGACTCCCTAAATATTTTGAAAATTATAAAGGATATGAATGTCCCAACATGATACTATTTAGTGTTTTAAAATCGATGCACCGTCTAAATGGTTATCAAAGTCACAACTTGAAATTTATGTGATTTGTGGCTTACCTAATGAGATAGCAAGCATATTATTGCATAATATCATTTGTTTTAGTAATAAGGATAAAGTTAATGATTATTGAAATAAGTTTTCATACACGAATTTCATTTGTTCATACAATTATTAAACATCTACAATTGATTACAAAGCAAGACCATGAGAGCGACAGTTAATGTGTGCATTTAAGTACATATGATTTAGCATGCCTTAAACTAATTCACATCAAGCCAACAAGTTATAATGTTTACTCCCCGTTAAAGTTGCTTTTTGTTAGAACCAAGTACTTCCCATCAAATATTTTGGTTGTGTGATATGTAATGAAGTTGATCAACCACAACACACAAAGATGGAACCTCAAAGGAGGTTAGGATTTTACGTTAGGTATGTAACATGTATCTGTTACTAAATACTTAGAGCTATTAATTAGAGACATGCTCATGACTTATTGTTTTTCACTATAAGTGAATTAACATTCTCAACATTAGGGGGAGACATAAAGTAGTTGAAAAAAATGAGTTAGAATGAATTATCATTGATCCTCAAACTAAATGATGTGAAACAGATATTCAAAGGGTAGTTCATTTTCAAAGATTATCGAATCAATTAACGAACATATTCACTGACCTAAATACAGTGACTGATTAAGTCACATAAATCAACTACTTATGCTGCGATTAATATTAGTGTCCTAGAATGACAATTACATATTGGTAATGAGTCTATAGCATGCCTAAAGTGTGGTAGACCAATCGATTGTAAAGGTAAAATTTCCTCACAAACTGGAGCAAGTAATCAAGATGGTCAAATCGAGGTACAGTAAAAAGGTCTCTTGGAAGAAATTAGGCATGATGGTTCTCGAAGAGCCTTAGGCACCCGAAAATAAAAAGCCCTTAAAATATTATTTTGTATCATATCTACATAGATATATGGAATCGAAATAATGTTGGGGTCGTTATAAACAAAGACTGAGACGTAAACTGATGTATCAACAGAATAATATGAAGATTTACTGCACATCACTCACTGACTTCAAAGTTAGTCGCTCGTACCATCGAGATTGATCCCAGCTCATGGTTAGTCGCTCTAACCAATGTGTTAATGGGAACATATATTCTATCATTCATACTGTGATGGTAAGGTTATCGGGCATACATAACGGATTTGTGTTTATTATAGGTTCATTGTGATATTTTAATTCGTATTAGCTAGTTTACGGAGGATTATTGAGCTTGTTTAGGCTTTCATAAATATCAAATTGCATTGCATAGACTCACTTGTATATCTAGAAGGGCTTTTAAATTCATAAGTGTAAACTTTTGGGACAACGTTTTCATCAGGGAAATACATTCGCAAGAAACAAAATTTTCAACTTCACAAATAAGTTTTAATGTGCATTTTAATCACAAAGACATAAATAAGTTTTAAAATACATTTTATTAAAGAAAACATGAAGTTTTTAAGTATGTTTTGGTGATGAAAACATAAGGCTTTGATAAACGCTTTAATCATGAAAGCATATATTTGAGAAATCATTAATTGTATTATACATTTTAAACATTTGAAGCTCAATATTTTCAAATCCACGGGTTTGGTTATGCATCTAAAACCTGTGAGCTCACCAACATTATGTTGACATTTTTGGTATATTTTTCGGGGTACTAAAACAAGAAGAAAAGTATGGATATTTACAAGCATCTCATCGCATGTAGGACCACTACGTTAATCAATAACTGTGATTATCCATAAAATTTATGTGCCTGGGTTTCTTCCTTGGCGCAATGTAACACACTCTCCACCCCATTATACTTAGGCGGGCTAATGCTGATGAATTGCTTGAAGGGGCATGCAATAGGATTAGTAGCAGTGGGTGTGGTAGTGGTAGTGGCATTAATGGTTTGGATATTAGTGATGAGGTTAGGGAAAGCTGTGGCTATCTCTTTGGCGATGTTCGAAGCCATACTGCGGCCCGAGTTATCGGCGCGATGACAACGACTGATATGGCGAGAAGAAATACGACAAGGAAAAAATGTATAAATTTTATGAGAAGAGGGTAAACTATCCACTAAGTTGAGGTTGTGTAAAAAAATTAAGATTAAATTTTGAAAGTTAACAATAAACCATTAACGAATGTTTAAGTGTTAAATCATCAAACAAAATAAAAAAAGAAGAAAAAATGTTGGGTCGGATTTTTGATAAGGAAGATTGGAATCTTCTCGACCTCCTCAGAAAACAGCTAAGTATGGAATACGAGCAAGCCCAGACGATCGAGCATGGTCTTTACTACTTCGATCAAGGTTCTGAACCTTAAATGGTTGGTTTTTCTAAGTGTTGAAGGCTTCGAGCAAGCTACACTTCAACGAGCAAGAGTATTCTTCTATCGAGCTTGGATTGCCAATCGAGCAAACAACTTGATCATACATGTTCCAGCCAAGTGTTACGAGCACATGGGGACGAGCATGGATGCAATAAGAGGATGTCACGTGAATCTAAGCAAAGACTTCGAGCACAGTTCAGTTACCGAGCAAGATTTACATCTAAGCATGCTAAAGATTGCTGGATAAGAAAAGCTGAAGACATCAAGAAGAATGGGCTTGCTCCATGGACTAGTTCGAGCAAAGCATGGACAAGTCAAGAGGAATGAAGCTTACTTGAAGGGAATATGTATTCTTCTAAAGAGAATGTATTCTAAGTGAAGTCTGCTCGAAGACACTCATTGAGCACACCTAGTATAGGAAGTTTGCTCGAGCAAGGTATGTACCTTGCTCGAGGACTGACACTTGTATTAGATTTATCTTTCATTATGTAATGACTAGGACTTATAGAAGGAAAGTCAGAGTATATAAATAGAGGTCCTAAGGTACCTTTAGAGTAGTTTTTGGAGACAGAATTGGCAGGCACTCACTGATTACGAAAAACAGCTGCCGTCACACAAAACCCTAGACATTCCATTCACTGTACCTTTGACGTATCATTAAATATAGTGAATCTTTGTCTCTGAATAAGCTTTCACTGATTATCATTTACTGTTTTGTGTTTGATATCTGTTCACAATTCCTCATTCTCAATCATTGAGTATCCTGATTCCGCCGGGATATTCAATCGGTCTTTTGAGTATTTGTGTCGGTGTGTTCTTGTCAAACCTTTCCTAAGGTTTCACCCAACGGACGGTCCTGACAAGTGGTATCAAAGCTTGAGTAAGCTCACTGAAGACCACGTGATTGAGGGTTTGTGAAGAAGCTTGAAGATACACTGCGATTTGCTGCTGTAAAACTCAGATCTGGTGAAATGGAAGACCTGGAAGTGTCAACCAACAAGATTCCAAGGTTGCTTGGACAAGAGAACTTCATAAAATGGAAGGTGCTATTTGAAGCTGCAGTGAACTACAACGATCCAGAACTTTGGATGGCTATCACTGAAGGGAACTATACCCCTTCAGCAGCTCCAAACAACAATGTTGCGGTTGATTTGAGAATGAAAAAGAGGGATGATAAAGCACTGTCAATGCTAAAGTTGGGGCTTTCGTGGGAAATTTTAACCACTGTAAATCATCATAGAAATGCAAAGGATATGTATGATGCAGTGATTGAAATGTTTGAAGGAAACATTGAGTTGAGAGACATTAAGAAAAACCGACTGAAGTAGCAGTTGGACAGATTTAAGTTTAAAGAAGGAGAAAGGTTGAAGTCAGTGTTACAAAGGTTCATGACCATTGTAAATGAAATCAGGACCACTGATTTGTAGATTTCCGATTTTGATCTTAACAAGAAGCTTTTGTCATCTCTATCTGGCGAGTGGTATACTGCTAGCAAGTTCATCAAAGAGAAGGCCAACTTTCCTAACTTCAAGTTAGATGATGTGATAGCTTTCCTCAAGGCTGCTAAACATGAAATGATTGAAAACCATATGATTTGAGAGGACAAGCCAAGCTTTCAAATGAACAATGCTCTTGTGGCACCCATGGGCAATCTCTCAGTTAAGAATCAACAGCCTATCATTGAGGAACCTTCAGAAGTAAACTCATCTTGTAACAGTCAGTCAAGATTCAAGGTGCAGCTGATTGAAGATGAAAATCAATCTACTGGAAATGGGCAGTCTACTTTCACACAACATAATCCAACTCAAGGAACAGATTACCAGGCATTATTCTCAATGTTCACTGAGTCTTACCATGCCTTTGTGGCCAAGAATCTGATAAACACACGCATCGTGCAAGAAGACTTAGAACAGATAGATGCTGATGATTTAGAAGATATGGACATCAAATGGCAAGCTGCTATGTTGGCAGTAAGAAGCAAAAGGTTGTATAACAGAACTGGCATAACCAGTTTCAATGGACCAAATGAAAGGATTGGATTTGACAAATCCAAAGCCATCTGTTATAACTGTCAACAACCGGGACACTTTGCAAGGGAATGCAACATGCCAAGGCAGTATGGGAATCAAGTGAACCAGAATCAGTTCTATCAGAATCAGAACCAAAACTTTCAGCAACAAATGAATCAAATGCCCAACCAAAATTCTTATCAAAATCAGAATACAACCCAGCAACAAACATTTCAACCTCAGAGAAATAATCAGATGCAGGTTCACACAAATCAAAACAGACCATCTCAAAATGGTGCGAACCAGCAAAGGGATCAAGGGAATGTAGCTGTTGCAAGGGTGGCTCAGGATGGAGAGTTTGACTGGATTAATCATGCTGCTGAGATGGAAAGGGAAAATGTTGCATTCATGGCCAAAATAAATGACAAGGCTGAATCCTCCAACACTCAGGTAAATTCTGACACTTCTATTTCTGATCTTCTTGCTAAAATTGATGAATTAAATCAGGAGGTTGGAAAATGGAAAACTGAATGTGGAAGGAAGGATGTCTTTCTGTATGTGTATGCTGATAGTGAAGCTACATATGAAAGTCAAATCAAGGGATTGGAGGATGATTGTATGGTATCATATCAAGTTCAGTCCAGAATGAGAATTGAGATAGAGGGACTAAAGAAGATGTTTGCTGATGAAAAACTCAAGAATGCAGAATTATTGATTGAAATGGAGTTTTTGAAAAATCTTGTCTCTACAGGAAACATTATTGTTCATGTTGACAAAATGACAGAAGAAGAGAAGTACAAGAAGGTACCACCACCTTTTTGTGACAGTTATCCTTTGAAAGTTGATAAAGAGAGCAGAAGTGAGTATCTCAAACAGTTCAAAAATGTGTTTGATGATAAGCCTGAATTTATCAAGCAGTATGATGATGTGACTGTAGATCAAAATGGAGAATTTGTGATGAAACTGCCTGATAAGTCAGACACTGTGATTGATGAACAGCCTCAAGGAGTGAAAAAGAAGTGGAGTGAATACTCTAGTGAAGAAAGCAATTGTAGCTGTGGAAGCTCTAAGTCATCAAAGGGGAAGAAGAAAAGAACAAATAAGAAGAAAAGTGACAAAATTCCTCTTCTTCCACCTATGACATCACAGGTAAGAAAGCACCATGAAAGAATGAGAAGAGAGAATGTTCCATTTGATATATGTGCTAGACCGCAGCCAGTCATCAAGAAGAGAACAGACCCACAGCAAGTCATCAAGAAGAAAACAGAACAACCAAGGAAATCTTCTTATGATCAGAGTCATCCACCAATCTACCCAGTCTTTTCTAATCATGAATTGTTTAATGTTGGTGATGTGGATTATGCTCCAAGAAGAAGACATTCAAAAGAAGAAGAGGGAAGTTCTTCAAGATTGCCATCCAAGCTGAAGAAAATCGTTTTTGTCAAAGAAAAATATCCACAAGCACTGGATCTCAGCAAGCCAATCAAGATGGATTTTTCCAACACTTTGAATCCAAAGACATCTATAGGATTTGACTTCCCTAAACCAAGTGACAAGGTCAAGGACAAGAAACTTCTTGAAGACTTGGGAAGCTTTGCTAAAGTATTCTGCATGAAATGTGATGCATATGGGCATCATACTGACTCTTGCTGGGTTCTTGAGGATATTTTTGAAATTCCAGATGTGGTTAGTGGCTATGACATGAAAATCTACAAAGAAATGTATGAGAGATACTTGAATGGAAATAAAATCCCATCTGCAGACAAGAACCATCAGCCTATGTTGGAACAAAGGCTCAAAACAATTTTGAAAATCAAAGAAGATGACCAAATCCTGACAACAACAGACAAGAACAAAAGGTCACCAAATGAAGAAAAAGAAAAAAGGAGACCAGGTGTTCTAAATGGTGATGAGAAGTTTCTTTTGTAACAAGGATTTGAACCAAGAGGATTCAAGTGGAAGGCAAAGAAGGAAGTAGAAGAAGGGAAGGATAAGGGGATTGAGGAAGTTGTTGGTTGCACTAAAGTGTCTGCAGTGCACATTGGATCAGAATACGACACTGATGAAGATTGTGAAGTCGTATATGAATATCCACCACCAGTTCCAATCCAAACTTCTGATGCATCGTCCACTATCTCTGAACTACAAACTGATGAAGTTTGTAACTCAGAATCAAACTGATTCCTTTTGTGTGTGTGTAGGAACAGTCCATGAGTAGCAATGATTTATGGTATATGGACAGTGGATGTTCAAGGCACATGACATGTGACAAGTCTGTATT
Organism: Bidens hawaiensis; assembly: GCF_021521415.1. Lineage (NCBI taxonomy): Eukaryota > Viridiplantae > Streptophyta > Magnoliopsida > Asterales > Asteraceae > Bidens > Bidens hawaiensis. The sequence goes on from NW_027491713.1 coordinate 172,540, forward strand.
GATTAATTATGTGAAGAAATATGAGGGACCAGTTGCATTTGGGAGTGATGAAAATGGAGGAAAAATTGTTGGAAAGGGAACACTCACAAATGGCAAAGTATCCTTTGAGAATGTTCTACATGTTGAAGGACTACAGTACAATTTGCTGAGCATTTCTCAAGTGTGTGATAAGGGATACAAGGTTGCCTTCAATGATGAACATTGCCTGATTTTGAAGCCAGAGTTTGTGATTCCAACTGAAATGATTATGATGATGGCTCCAAGAAATGGCAACCTCTATGAACTGAGAATGAATACTGCAACTTCAAGAGGTGGTTCATGCTTTGTATCAAAGGCAACTGAGAATGAAACTGTGCTATGGCACAGGAAGATGTGTTATGTAAATTTGAAGAACATGAACAAACTAGTGAAAGGTGAACATGTTGTTGGCCTTCCCACAAGAGAGTTCAAGCTAGAAGAAAAATGCACATCTTGCCTAAAGGGAAAACAACACAAATCCTCACACAAGAGCAAACTGATAAACACAATAGATGAGGTCTTGGAATTACTTCACATGGACTTGTTTAGTCCAGTGAGTGTTCCAAGTGTTGGGAAGAAGAGATACTGCTTACTGATAACTGATGATTGTTCAAGATTCACTTGGGTATATTTCATGGGCACCAAGGATGAAACTCCAAATTTGATCAAATCCTGTGTACTCAAGATGGAAAATCAACTTGATAGGAAAGTGAAGATAATTAGAAGTGACAATGGGTCATAATTCAAGAATTACATTATAAGTGAATTATGCACTTCTAAGGGTATTTTCCAGCAGTATAGTGCTCCTAGAACCCCTGAACAAAATGGTGTTGCAGAAAGGAGAAATAGAACTTTAATTGAAGCTGCAAGGACCATGATTGCTGATGCCAACCTTCCTGTTACCTTCTGGGCAGAAGCAATAAACACTGCATGTTATGTGCAGAATAGGGGTATACTCAACAAGGCTCAAAACAAGACTCCATATGAAATTCTTTTCCAGAGAAAGCCTTATGTGAAGTTCTGGAAACCTTTTGGATGTAAATGCTCACTCTTGAACACAAAGGACTACTTGAACAAATTCCAGTCCAAATCTCTGGAATGTTTCTTTGTGGGCTATTCATCTCATTCAAAAGCTTATAGAGTTTATGTGAAAGAGCACATGGTGGTTATTGAATCATCTGACATCAGCTTCAATGAAAACCAGTTCAACAATACTGATGGTCCAAAATGGCTATTTGATCTTGAGAAAATGATCAAATCATTTAAAATCTGTAGTGAAGACATGGATGATAGTATGTACAGAATCAGCTTTGAAGAAAAAGAAAAAGCAAAACAAGTTGATCTGGACAAACTATGGACATCAGTTGCTCATGAAGCAAATGGTTTTGACTTTGGTAGAAATATCCAAGAGGAAGATGATGTAGAGAGAGTTGGACAAGAGGCTGCAGTTGAAATCTCAAATGAAGGTCCAAGTGTTATTGAAAGTGAGCCCATCCAAAGTCAACAACCCTCTCAGACTGAAGAAATGTCTCAGTTGCAGAACCTATTTGACTCATTGCAGCTAGGAGGAAATGATGCATCTACATCAGGACTCAATCATGTTCAAAACTCCACTGAGAATCAAGTCAGATCTGAAGATGAATCTGTTGAGATGAATATAACAAATCTAGAAGTAGAAGTGTTTGTACCACCAGTTGTTCAAACTACCTATGTTGAAAGAAATCACCCTACAGAGAACATAATTGGAGATTTACATGAAAGAGTTACCAGAAGTGCATCTGAAAGAGCAAATATCTGCCTATATGCATGTTTTCTATCCCAAGTTGAACCAAAGAATATCAATCAAGCTTTAAAGGACAACAGCTGGGTGGAAGCTATGCAGGAGGAATTAGCTCAGTTCAGAGACTTACATGTGTAGGACTTGGTGGACAAGCCTAGAGGCAAGTTTGCAATTGGTACAAAATGGGTTTTTTGAAACAAGAAGGATGAAAGGGGGATAGTGATTAAGAACAAAGCTAGATTGGTGGCTCTAGGGTGTCTACAAGAAGAAGGAGTAGATTTTGAAGAAGTATTTGCTCCTGTTGCAAGACTAGAGGCTATCAGGATTTTTCTAGCATATGCAACATCAATGAACATTAAAGTCTATCAACTTGATGTAAAATCTGCATTTCTGAATGGAAAGATAGATGAAGAAGTTTATGTCACTCAACCTCCTGGATTTGAAGATCCAATTCATCCAAACAAAGTCTACAAGCTCAGCAAGGCACTTTATGGACTACATCAGGCACCAAGAGCCTGGTATGATGAGCTTTCTAACCATCTGTTGAACATGGTTTCTGTAGAGGAGCCATTGACAAGACTTTGTTTTACAAAAGAAAGGGAAAAGATTTGCTACTGTTGCAAGTGTATGTGGATGACATCATTTTTGGCTCAACAAATGAATAAATGTGCAAAGATTTTGAGCAAGTAATGAAGTCCAAATACCAAATGAGCTCAATGGGTGAAATGAATTTCTTCCTTGGATTGCAAGTGCAACAGAAGACAGATGGAATTTTCATCAATCAATCAAAATATGTGCAAGAGATTCTCACCAAGTTCAAGTGCCAAGACTTCAAGACAGTGTCAACTCCAATGGACACACATGAGAAAATGGTACCTGATGAAAAGGGGGAGCCAGTGGACCAGCATGAATATAGGGCCAAGATAGGGTCATTGATGTATCTCACAGCATCTAGGCCAGATATTATGTTTGCTGTGTGTGTCTGTGCAAGGTTTCAAGCAAATCCCAAGGTGTCACATATGCTAGAAGTGAAAAGAATATTCAGATACTTGAAAGGAAAACCAGACTTGGGAATTTGGTATCCAAAGAACTCTTCCTTTGATTTGATGGCTTATACTGACAGTGAATATGATGGTTGCAACATGAGTCGAAAATCAACTTCAGGAGGATGTCAGTTTCTTGGGAACAGACTTGTGTCATGGCAATGCAAGAAACAAACCACAGTATCAATCTCTACTGCTGAAGCGGAGTATATTGCTGCATCTGCTTGCTGTACACAGGTTCTGTGGATTCAAAACCAACTGTTGGATTATGGTCTGAATTTCTTACTCAGGCCTATTTTAATTGATAATACTGCTACTATGTTCATTGTTAAGAATCCAGTCCAACATTCTAAAACTAAGAACATTGAAATTAGACATCATTTCATTAGGGATTGTCAGGAAAAAGGGCTTATAGAAATGAAAAGGGTAGACACATCTGATAATTTGGCTGATTTGTTCACCAAACCATTAGATAAAACCAGGTTTCACTTTCTGTTAAAATGCCTAGGAATGATTAATGCTGATGAGGTTTAATTTAGGATGTGTGCTTAAGTGAGGTGCTTACTGATGATCAATGTTACTCACTTTGCATGTTTGCATGATGATATTGCTATGCTTGAATGATTACTCAAATTGCATGAATCATGTTTGTGACTGTTCTTGTGTGGAATTTATGTTAATCTTGCATGATGAATTTTTATGATTCTAAGTACTTCGAGCATGAATGTGTGCTTGCATGATGAATTTTTATGATCCTAAGTACTTCGAGCATGAATCTGTGCTTGCATGATGAATTTTTATGATTCTAAGTACTTCGAGCATGAATCTGTGTTTACTGCTCTTCGAGCACAAGCATAGGCTTCAGTGACACTATTCTAAGTCACTCGAGCACAGATGTCATTGCTCAACTGCTCGAGCATGGAAGTAGTCTTGAAAACTTTTACAAGTGTTTCGAGCATGCTTCTGTGGAAGATGGGTGTTTAATGCTCTTCGAGTAAAAACAATCAATACTTGGAAGTTCAGGATAAACTTATTCCTTGTAACTTACTGCTCGAGCACAAATTTAAGTCTCTCGAGCACAATCATTAAACTGACTTACTTCTAAGGTTGCTCGATAGATTTTCGAGCATGCTCGATGAAGTTCTGAGCATGCTCAACAGAGTTAAGTGATGCTTTGTTGTTTCTGTACTATCTGAAAGTGTGTTTTGATTATGTGAAAGTGTGCTTCACTACAAAAGCTTAAATGACAACACCATCTTTAAAATCATTGTTCTTCAACTGAATTTTCAAAAGGAAAATGGTTTTTAAATGGTAAAGAGTTTTTTGATTAAGCAACACGGTTTTGGTGATCATACAAGAGAGATGATAACATTATCCAAGTTCCTAATAAGGAGTGAAAAGTAAGTTTTTATTTTTATTTTTTTTATAAGTGGAGATTGAATCCAACTAAAAATGGGAAATGATAGTATATTGTCCAATCTCCTAACTCATGGATTATAGGCTTAAAAGATTTATGTTCAGTAAACTGACAATTTGTGTAGCTTCTTCTCATGAATGCAGTGATCAATGTGATACAAATACTATAATCATGCTAAGTTTGATGTGGTGATTCATTTGAAAACTAAGGTATGTTTCCTTGCAGATCTCTCAGAATGATAGGCAGAAAGGCAATTTTCCAATCATACACGAGCCTGTTGATGTTTTGGTCTACCAAAAACAGTTTATCAAATTGTGAGCAGGTACTAAATAGCTATATATATATATATGAAACTTCATAAATAGAAAATCAAGCAAATGAAAAAGAGTGAAAAAGAAAATAAAATATGCTTCAAAATCATTAATGATAAATAAATATATCATGACCTTAAGGGGCACAATCAGAACTACAAGAGTGGGGCATTCAAATAAGTCCTAAACACTCTGAATGAAAGGCATGTAAGTCCGGATGGCTTGTAAGTCCAACGTTCAACCTGATGGTCTGATATCTAAGTATCTTATTAATAAATAAACTGCTCGGACAAATAAAATTTATTTTTGACCAATGCATCAGGGGGTTGAAGTCAATTCGGGGTGAGTCGGAGAAAGCTAAATAAGCTTTGAGAAGAGATAAGGAACAACTAAAGTCTAAAGTGTGACCATTCTAACTCAAGCAACTAATTGAATCTTAAGAATATCACAAAAATTCATAAGAATCATGCTAAGAACCTACACCTAGTGTCAGCCTGACTTAACTCATAATACGGCTGAAAATGAAGTGGTGTGACAGTTATTGGACAATCTGATCCCATGTTGAGATCTTTCCAATGAATTGACATAACTTTTTGAACTGGATTTTGATCTCTTGTTCACCTCAAACCCAAGCTTGAGCAAACGGAATGATTTCATTAACTTGTAATCTTAATATTTGCAAAGTTTGAGTGTGATTTTTGTCTTAACTTCTAGGCAAATGATTTTAGTTTCACCGTTGTTATCTGTGTTTGTTCTAAGTATTTTCGAGTATGATCTAGAAATTAGAATGTACTTCGAGCTTACTTTTCATGTGTTTTGTTATCTTTGATCTTCGATCACGAAGATATACTTTGTTATTTTACTAAGTATCTTCGAGCATGGTGGCATGAGTAAGTATGATTTCAAGTTTACGAGCACGAGAACTGAATGATAGGAAACATCTAAGTGTTTCGAGCAAGGTCTGTGCTAGGTGTCTTAGTGAGCGTGTAGAGATGATTGAGTTAAAATTTCGAGATGAGTAAAGATGATTTTATTGCTACGAAATTTTCGAACACACTAGGGTACCAGTTTCTGTGCTCGAGTGCGGGATTAGGAAAGATTTTAAGGCTTTTCGAGCACAATGTACTTCGAGCACACAGGAATGCATCTCGAGCATAAGAAATTGATGATATATTTCTAAGTATGCTCGAGCAAGCATTGTACCATGTCCTTGTGTACAGGGGGAGCAAGTTTTTTTATTTTGGCTGTATACTCGAGCAAGGGTGGTAAATGTGAATTTGAAATTAAATGACAACTGTCGTGTGCTAGACGACAAACTAAGGTACTCTACCACCAAATCGTTAAGTATAAAAAAAGGACTTAGAAAGTTTTTCACACATTGTTCTCTAATTAAACCTAGACGAAAACCCTCTTGCTCGTGCTATCTCCCCCTTGCTCGCTGTTTCAATTACTTGTTAATTTCACTTCGATTATAGCCATTAGCTCTGTTTCGACTTCGGTAAGACATCGCTGTTCGATAATCGTCGCACCGTTTTTGAAATTAGGGTTTCCAATTGAACAAATTGACTAACTGTTTACTTGTTTTGCTGGTTGTAACGCCCGTTAACTCCGGTTTCAAGAATTAATGATTGTAGAGTATGTATAACTCTCGGGACTTAGCCGACGTTTCTCGGAAGCCTTTACGTCATCCCGGTACGTTGAAGAACCTAAATTTTCCTTCCATTTTGCCTTACACTCCAATCTGGAGGGACTAGAGTGTAAAATATTATGTTATAACATAAACTAACCCTAGCCCCCCCCATAGCTGCGATCGGCAGGTAGATGGAGACCCAAGACCACGATTTTCTTTTTTTGCAGCCCATTCTAAGCCTTAGAACTTCAATTCAAGGTATGTACTACGATTCCCCAAGTCTTTTACACGTTAATTGATCCTTATATTGCGCGTACTGATCGAAAAACATCGTGTTGTAGGCTAACCGGGTGGCTGCCCAATTGAGCTTTTCCGGGGCTGTTTTGAGTGAGGTTTTTGCATCAACATCCCACTAGGTATGACATGTACATCATATTATAATTTCATGGCCCATGGAGGTGTTTAGGTCGGTCAATCGATTTTAATTCGAAAACTAGGGTTTATCGGGTGTAGAATTGCAAATTGTTGAGTTTGATGCGTTAATTGATCGGGTGACCGACCGAATCAGTTTGTACAGCCCTAGGGGGGTTTAAGGGCTGTGGAAAAATTAATTTTTTTGATGCTCGGGGCTGTTGGGGTTAGTGCTTCGTCAATCGAGTCGGCGGTGCGCGAATTTTTCGTTTAAACGTTAAAGTAAGAGTTGTAAAAAGGAACCGTCAACCCTACAATTCGGGTGCCTTAATCTTGATGAATGAAAAGATTTAAAATGGAATTTGGTCCAATCGGGGCTTATTCGTTAATAAATGGTTTTAAGGTTTATTGCACGCGCATTCGACCCGATTTGACTATCTTTGGGCCTTGGGCCAAGTTGTTGGGCCTTGGGCCTTGGGCCAAGTGTTGGGCCTTGGGCCAAGTTGTTGGGCTTGGGCCAAGTAGTGGGCCTTGGGCCAAGTGTTGGGCCTTGGGCCAAGCTGTTGGGCCTTGGGCCAAGTGTTGGGCCTCAGGCCAAGTTGTTGGGCCTTGGGCCAAGTGTTGGGCTTGAACGGCCCATTAGGAAATAGTGTTCTTACGGTCTAGTCTAGTAACATTTGTGTATAATTTACAGGCCCTTGCTTGTGATCGTGCACTTAGGAATTTCCTAGCTCGTTGCAGGTGTTCGGTTGATTTCAGGTGAGTTCATGATGCCCCTTTTTAACTCTTTTAACTTTTGGGCTAGCATGCATACCTAAGTGTTTCCTATGGGATTAAATGTTTTAAACGATTTATATAGGCTTGCTAGCATATGGTAGGCCTTGGGATGTTATATATATATATATATATATATATGTATGTATATACATTATTGCTTGGCCTATATCTGGCGATGTTGTAGTCGTTTCGACTACTAATGTTGTGTATGCCTACTTTGTGTTTGCATGCACTGATGTTACGTGTTTGGGTTGTACGTTTGCTCGACCTTGATGTTATATGTGGATGTTATATATATTACTGTGATATATATAGAGATGTAATTGAAAGGATGTTTAGTTCTCGGTAATGAGGATTTGATGGATGTATCCTTTTACTTTTTAAAACTTTTGGTTTGACTATCTTAACTATTACTACAGTTGTTATTTACTCAAAACTTGAACTCACTCAGCTCAAGCTGACTTTGTGTGCATGTTAGTGTGAGTTTCAGGTTATGAAGAGGATGCCTTATCGCTTGGACGTGCACGAAGCTACTTGGACTGTGAAGGGCATACGGGAACCGAAGTTTTACTATTAAACATTTACTATTAAAAGTTTTTATTTAAAGATAACTATGTTGATTTTGGGCAAAATTCCCGGGTTTTGGGAACTTATTTTATTATTTATGTTTTCCGCTGAATTATACTCTGAGATGTTTGTTTTAATGGAAGAAACCATTTTCAGGTTTAATTATTTTCTTAAGTGTGTCGTATGAATACCAACTGTGGGGTTCCCGGGGTTCGGGGCCTTACAATTTGGTATCAGTGCCTTGGTTCGAGGGATCCGAGCATCCCCGAATGCTTGGACTAGAACTGTATGAAAGGAGACCAGTATGCCCACTGCGAGTAGCTGCACGTCAAGAGGTAACTTTAGATTGTTAGTCATTCCTTAAAGTTTAAAAGTGTCCAGTATGTGGTTAACTGTTTAAGTGTTAGATAGAAGGCTAATGTGCGTAGGGGCAGGAGGTGATTAAGACGGGCGGGTAAAGTAAACGACTAATTACACTTGATCAACGTCATTAGCAGTTTACCCTTACCTTACATGTTCTAAATGCCACTTGTACCTGACCATATTAAAATTCTGTCTTTGTAGGGATAAGTCATGGTTAATACTCGAGCAGCTAAGAGAGGTGGTTCTAGTGTTCGTGGTCACGGTCGTGGTCGTGGTCGTAAGCCACGTGCCGAAGCCGAGAGTGAGATTCCTACTTCCCAGCAGGACACCTCGATTCATGAGGAGGGGGATAACCCCGCCTTAGATCTTGCTATGCGCGCGGCTATCGCGGATGAGGTTTACCAGGTGCTCCATAGCGCCATTCCTGAGATCGTTGCTAAGGCCGTCAGGGCCATGGAGGAGTCACTGGCTGGTAAGGGTTCGGATAAGGGAAGGAAGAGTAAGGAGTTACAGGACGTAGAGGAAGAGGAAGTGTATGTGCCGAGTGGGGATGAAGATGAGGTGCGGACAGTTAGTGTATCGACCCGGGGTTGCTCGTATGGGACTTTAAGAAGTGCGACCCCCCTTCTTTCGATGGTACTAAAGATGCATTGGCTGCACATCAGTGGGTGAGAGAGATGGAGGCTGTTCTTAGGGTTATTAAGTGCGAGGGGGATGATATGGTGACTTATGCTACTGCCTCGTTTCGTTCCGAGGCACTATGTTGGTGGGATAACTTGGCGCAAGCTATGGGTGATCGTTCGATTAGGAGGATGACGTGGGATGAGTTGAAGAAATTGGTTCTCGATCAGTTTTGTCCTCCGCATGAATTGGATAAGATAGAGCAGGAATTCTTGACCTTGGAGGCTGGTACTATGTCGCATCGGGAGTATACCACCAAGTTTAACAAGATGGCTTGTTTATGTCCCGATTTGGTTACTCCCGAGACCAAGAGGATTAAGAAGTACGTGAAGGGGCTTCCGGTGGATATCCGTAGAGGTGTGTTGACTACCGACATGAACTATTTTCACTCGGTGGTCACTCTAGCAGGTACGCTGTATGATCTGATGTGTGTTTAATAACCCTATAATAATGACCCTCATAACTAAGCTTTAAAATTAAAACGAATGTCCTAAAACCACACACAACCGGCAAGTGTACCGATCGCAAGTAGTATAGACCTAGGAAGTCCGAGTATCGAACACGTGGACACGTAAGACGCTAACGATCACTAACCCTAGACAAGACCTACCTAAGAATAATATTTAATTGATTTTTTTGCTTTTTTAATTACTTAACTAGACTAACCTAACTGACTGACAAAAGTTACCTAAAATATAAAACTTAACGGAAAACTAACTGTGTTAACTTAGGATGGAGAAAAACGTCTACCTAGGTCTGAATCAAATTGTAGGCCTAACAAGCTAATGAATTGAATGACTTCAAGGAATCGGCCCCTAAAGATGACACAACTAAGGATCGCTCGGGCTCACTGGATTACCTCTCGGTCTCACTCAACAAGCCTAAACTACTCAAAATCGCCTAAAACGACCAAACCGGGAAACAATTGCTAACGTGTTCAAATGAAGGATCACCTCTCGGTCTCACCAACACTCGACCCTAATGGCAATGAATACTACACAACCAAGGATAGAGGGACAATTCAATTTGAACTAAAATAGATCAACTAGTTGCTCAAAACACCTAAACCTGACAAGAAACGAACTCGCTCTCGCGCAATCCTTATTCTAGCATGCAAAGGCAATGAGACAACCCTAACCTCTTATCACCTCTCGGTCTCAAATATGGTGTTTAACCACTGTACTTATTCCAATAAATCATGCAACAAAACCCTACGGTGGTACCTACCGCAAACAAACCCTAAACACCAAGTCTAGAATCAAACAATGATCAATACAAAACTAATCAATCAACACACGGGGTTTATGCAATGAATCACCAAAATTTCCAGCCCTTAAACACAACCTATTTTATGTCTAAATCAAAATTTACAATAACAATTCAAGTCCATCAATCAAACAATCCATAAAACTCATCAAACACTAACAATTAACATCATTCCTAGGTAGAACTAACAAGATTAGCCTGTAATCATCTTTGGACAGCAGCATATACTCAATAAAAACACCATAAAACTCATACCAATCATCTTAACAATCGTCCAACAATCAACTCTAATCATAAACAATTCAATCTCTCAAGTAATTGCAAAACAATTCAACAATTAAGCAAGAAACTAAAAGTGTATGAACAATGAAAAAGATGTAAGGATATTGGGTGTTTCCGGGCTGCGCCTTGCTGTAAAAATCAATGGTGGATGATCCCGAGGCTTGCACTTACTTCCTTCTTCCTTCCCTAGCCGCCACAACCTTCAAACCCTAGCCGAAAAAAGATTTCTTCTTGTCCTCCCTTGCTGTGAATTCCGATCGGCCAGAAGCTGGCTGCTAGGGTTTTTTTTAATTTTTTTTTATGTTATAATATTGTAAGTAATGGGCCTCCATGATGCATATGGGTCGGGCTTTGAGCTTTGTCTTGAACTTGTATGCGTAAAAGGCTCGTAAGCTCCTCGAAAAGTCCCGATTTCTCTTCCTTGTAACCCAAAACCTACATGATTATTACATATATGTAAAACCTATATAAATTAAGTAAAAGCACATAAAATATAATACAAAACATAGATAAAATGTGCGGAAAATACGTGTGTTTTACAACACATCATGATCAGAGGGAGAAGTTTCCGCCGCCCGAGAATAGGAAGACATGGAACTCAAATTCGTACGGCAAGCGGCCCGGGGAAAGCAAATTTAACCCGTCTGAGAAAAGGGTAAAGACTGAGACTTCTGAGTTCAAAAGGGGTGCGGAGCGGTAATTGCAAGAAGTGCGAGAAGCCGCACAAGGGGGAATGTAGGATTGGGTCTGGCACTTGTTTTCGTTGTGATAAGGTAGGACACCCTCATTTCGAGTGTCCGACATTGACCTGTTTCCGCTGTAAGGGTTCGGGTCACTTAGCATCAAACTGTCCTTCCAGTAAGGCAGGGGGGTCCGGGCAGGGGACTTCCTCGAGGGCGAAGATGGATGAGAAGCCGAAGGCCAGGGTGAGGGCCTTCAACATCTCCAAGAAGGAAGCGAAAGAGGATGCGGATGTCGTTTCAGGTACTTTTTTCTTATTTAGCTTTCATTCCACCGTTATAATTTCTTGTTCCTTTGAAATCGTATGTGTTGACCGTGTAGCTAAGTAGTAGTGTAATATCGTCCCAGGTACTTTCCTACTTGATGAGTTACAGGATTCAGTTTTATTTGATTCGGGCGCCAGTAGGAATTTTGTGTCTACCGCTTTCTGTTCCTTGTTGAATAAATCACCCGAGCACGAAGTCGATGGGTTTGAGGTTGAGGTCGCCGTAGGAAAATCCGTGTCCGTGTCTAGGGCCATTCAGGGTTGTTCCATCGAGTTATCTGGTTATAGGTTTCCGGTGCGATTGTATTTGATGCCCTTAGTTGTTTCGATGTGGTGCTCGGGATGGATTAGCTCGCGAAAGTTGATGCTCAGTTGTGGTCAGAAACTCGTTCGTCTAAGGGCCCCAGATGGGACTCGAATTACGGTCTTCGGTGATCAGAATGTTGCGATGCCACATATTATATCCATGCTTAAGGCGGGAAAGTTGATGCACCGGGGGTGCGGGGCGTATCTGGCGTATGCTATGAATGTGAATACCGAGGTGGCTACCGTCGGTGATGTTCCTATTGTTCAGGATTTCCCAGATGTATTTCCAAATGATTTGTTAGATGTGCCACCGGATCGCGAGGTCGAGTTCCAGATAGACCTTGTACCGGGCGCCAAGCCCGTTGCCCGAGCTCCCTACCGCCTAGCGCTAAATGAAATGAAGGAGCTTATGGCTCAGTTGGAAGACTTGCTCGATAAGGGCTTTATTCGACCGAGCATCTCGCCTTGGGTGCCCAGGTCTTGTTCGTTAAGAATAAGGACGGTAGCATGCGAATGTGCATTGACTACCGTGAGTTGAATAAGCTCACTGTCAAAAATCGGTACCCTCTCCCAAGGATCGACAATTTATTTGATCAGCTCCAAGGAGCTAGTTGGTTCTCGAAGATCGACCTTAGGTCCGGGTATCATCAGCTAAAGATTCGGGAGGAAGATATTCCTAAGACTGCCTTCCGCACTCGTTATGGACATTACGAATTTCTGGTGATGTCTTTCGGTTTGTCCAACGCACCGGCCGCGTTCATGGACCTTATGAACCGGGTGTGTAGACCGATGCTCGATCGTTCGGTTATTGTGTTCATCGAAGACATTCTTGTGTACTCTAAATGTGAATCCGATCACGCCGGTCATCTCAGGGAAGTTTTGGAGGCTCTGCGAAAGAACGAATTGTATGCGAAATTTTCTAAGTGTTCCATCTGGTTACGTGAGGTTCAATTCTTGGGCCATGTTATTAACCCGAGTGGTATTCTAGTTGACCATGCAAAGGTGGAAGCCGTGAATGATTGGGAGTCTCCTAAGTCTCTAACCGAAATCCGTAGTTTCCTTGGTTTGGCGGGGTATTACCACCACTTTATTCCCATTTTTTGAAAATTGCTTCTTCTCTGACCAAGCTGACTAAGAAAAGTGTTAAGTTCGTTTGGGGTACGGAACAAGAGGGGGCTTTACTCGAGTTGAAGAACAGATTGATGCATGCCCCGATCTTAGCTTTATCTGATGGCACCGACGATTTGGTGGTGTATTCTGATGCCTCTTATCAGGGGCTTGGGTGTGTTTTGATGCAGCGAGGTCGAGTCATCGCTTATGCCTCACGACAGTTGAAGCCTCATGAGGCGAATTACCCTACCCACGATTTGGAGCTGGTGGCGGTGGTGTTTGCACTTAAGTTGTGGAGACATTATTTGTACGGTGTTCCTTGCGTTATTTATACCGGCCATAAGAGTTTAAAATACTTCTTTGAACAAAAGGAACTAAATATGCGCCAACGACGATGGTTGGAGTTGATTAAGGATTATGATTTGGATATTATGTACCACCCCGGTAAGGCTAACGTGGTGGCCGACGCGTTGAGCTGGAAGGAGAGACCGAAGCCGATTCGTGTGAAATCCTACCAGCTAATTCTCAAACCCGATATTTTGAAACAAATAGCCAACGTCCAGAATGAAGCGTTGCAGGTGGAATGGATTATGTCAGAACATGTTTGGGGTCAGGAGAAATTGTTGGAAGACGGCGGTGACGGGGTGAAGTATAAGGATGGTCGTTTATGGGTACTGAGGTATGGGGGATTAAGAGATAAAATTTTTGATGAGGCACACAAGACGCGCTATTCTATTCACCAGAGTGCGACCAAGATGTTCCAAGACTTGAAGAAAAATTATTGGTGGTCTGCGATGAAATTTGAGGTGGCTCAGTACGTAAGTAAGTGTTTGACGTGTTTACAAGTTAAGGCCGAGCATCAGAAGCCATTTGGGAAACTTCAGCCGTTGGAAATACCTGAGTGGAAATGGGAGCATCTTACTACGGATTTCGTGACTAAACTACGTCGTACTCCTAGGGGTAACTATGACACCATTTGGGTAATCGTGGATAGATTGACCAAGAGCGCCCATTTCTTGCCGATTCGAGAGACTTTTAGTTCTGAGCAGCTGGCCGATGTGTTTATTCGTGAGATCGTCTCTAGGCATGGGGTGCCGGTATCTATTGTTTCGGATAGGGATACGCGTTTCACCTCCAGGTTTTGGAAAAGGTTTCACGAGGAGATGGGCACCAAACTCCTCATCAGTACTGCTTACCACCCTCAGACGGATGGTCAGTCCGAGAGGACCATTCAGACCCTCGAGGATATGTTGCGGGCTTGTGTTATTGACTTTGGTGGTAGTTGGGACCGTCACTTACAGTTGGTGGAGTTTTCGTATAATAACAGTTACTACGCCACGATTGGGATGCCACCCTTTGAGATGTTGTATGGTAGGAGGTGTAGGACTCCAGTCTGTTGGGGTTCCATTGGTCAAAAGCAGTTGGGTAGTTTAGAGGTGGTCGAGGCTACGACTGAGAAGCTCGACAAGATTAAAGCGTTTATGAAAACCGCGCGGGATCGTCAGAAGTCTTATGCAGATAAAAGGCGAAGGCCTATTATGTTTGAGGCTGGGGATCGGGTTATGTTAAAAGTTTCTCCCTGGAAGGGCATTATTCATTTTCGTAAGCGGGTGAAGCTCAGTCCGAGGTTTATTGGCCCGTTCCGTATATTGGCCCGAGTCGGTGAGGTAGCATATAGGCTGGAATTGCCCGAGGAGCTCGCGGGGATTCATGCTACTTTTCACTTGTCCCATCTGAGGAAATGCCTAGCGGATGAAGAGGCCCAAGTGCCTCTCGATGATATTGAACTCGATAGTAAGCTGAACTACGTTGAACAACCGATTTCTATTCTTGACCGTCAGGAGAGGCGTTTGAGGAATAGGGTGGTTAGTCAGGTGAAGCTGCAGTGGAAACACCGTAGGGGTTCCGAGGCCACTTGGGAGTCCGAAGTCGAGATGATGAAGCATTATCTGCAGTTGTTCCTGTCGCATAGGGATTCGGGGATGAATCCTATTGTAAGGGGGGTGGACTTGTAACGCCCGTTAACTCCGGTTTCAAGAATTAAGGATTGTAGAGTATGTATAACTCTCGGGACTTAGCCGACGTTTCTCGGAAGCCTTTACGCGTTAAAGAACCTAACTTTTCCTTCCATTTTGCCTTACACTCCAATCTGAAGGGACTAGAGTGTAAAATATTATGTTATAACATAAACTAACCCTAGCGCCCCCCATAGCTGTGATCGGCAGGTAGAAGGAGACCCAAGACCACGATTTTCTTTTTTTGCAGCCAATTCTAAGCCTTAGGACTTCAATTCAAGGTATGTACTACGATTCCCCAAGTCTTTACACGTTAATGGATCCTTATATTGCACGTATTGATCGAAAAACGTCGTGTTGTAGGCTAACCGGGTGGCTGCCCAATTGAGCTTTTTCCGGGGCTGTTTTGAGTGAGGTTTTTGCATCAACATCCCACTAGGTATGACATTTACATTATATTATAATTTCATGGCCCATGGAGGTGTTTAGGTCGGTCAATCGATTTTAGTTCGAAAACTAGGGTTTATCGGGTGTATAATTGCAAATTGTTGAGTTTGATGCGTTAATTGATAGGGTGACCGACCGAATCAGTTTGTACAGCTCTAGGGGGGTTTAAGGGTTGTGGAAAAATTAATTTTTTAACGCTCGGGGCTGTTGGGGTTAGTGCTTCGTCAATCGAGTCGGCGGTGCGCGAATTTTTCATTTAAACGTTAAAGTAAGAGTTGTAAAAAGGAACCGTCAACTCTATCAATTTGGGTGCCATAATCTTGATGAATGAAAAGATTTAAAATGGAATTTTGTCCACTCGAGGCTGATTCGTTAATAAATGGTTTTAAGGTTTATTGCACGCGCATTCGAACCGATTTGACTATCTTTGGGCCTTGGGCCAAGTTGTTGGGCCTTGGGCCAAGTTGTTGGGCCTTGGGCCAAGTAGTGGGCCTTGGGCCAAGTTGTTGGGCCTTAGGCCAAGTAGTGGGCCTTGGGCCAAGTGTTGGGCCTCGGGCCAAGTCGTTGGGCCTTGGGCTAAGTGTTGGGCTTGAACGGCCCATTAGGCAAGAGTGTTCTTACGGTCTAGTCTAGTAACATGTTGTGTATAATTTACAGGCCATTGCTTGTGATCGTGCACTTAGGAATTTCCTAGCTCGTTGCAGGTGTTCGGTTGATTTCAGGTGAGTTCATGATGCCCCTTTTTAACTCTTTTAACTTTTGGGCTAGCATGCACACCTAAGTGTTTCCTACTGGATTAAATGTTTTAAACGATTTATATAGGCTTGCTAGTATATGGTAGGCCTTGGGATGTTAAATATATATATATATATATATATATATATATATGTATATACATTATTGCTTGGCCTATATCTGGAGATGTTGTAATCATTTTGACTACTGATGTTGTATATGCCTACTTTGTGTTTACATGCACTGATGTTACGTGTTTGGGTTGTACGTTTGCTCGACCCTGATGTTATATGTGGATGTTATATATATTATTGTGATATATATAGAGATGTAATTGAAAGGATGTTTAGTTCTCGGTAATGAGGATTTGATTGATGTACCCTTTTACTTTTTAAAACTTTTGGTTTGACTATCTTAACTATTACTACAGTTGTTATTTACTCAAAACTTGAACTCACTCAGCTCAAGCTGACTTTGTGTGCATGTTAGTGTGAGTTTCAGGTTAGGAAGAGGATGCCTTATCGCTTGGACGTGCACGAAGCTACTTGGACGGTGAAGGGCATACGGGAACCGAAGTTTTACTATTAAACATTTATTATTAAAAGTTTTTATTTAAAGATAACTATGTTGATTTTGGGCAAAATTCCCGGGTTTTGGGAACTTATTTTATTATTTATGTTTTCCGTTGAATTATACTCTGAGATGTTTGTTTTAATGGAAGAAACCATTTTCAGGTTTAATTATTTTCTTAAGTGTTTCGTATGAATACCAACTGTGGGGTTCCCGGGGTTCGGGGCCTTACACAGGTACGTATATTATTACGGAACAGGTTAATTGGAGACGCCATTCATCATCTATCTTTTCTCATATATTAGTTCTGCAACTTTGTGTACTGACAACTCTTCTTGTTCTTGCAGAACTGATGGCCTTCAAATTTGAAAAACGACATAATATGTGTGCTCGGTTGGAGATAGATGATGCCAATCGTGAGTTGGAGGGTGGCTTTAACTACCGATCCCACAGTATATAGAAATCATATTTCGGATTTTTGGGGTTCTGCAACACATGTCAATGACGTCAATGGGGAATGAATTGAGGCATCGATACTAAATCATGACATTGAGATAACAGAAGCCTCAATCAGAGCTACACTGAAACTTAATGACAATTTTGAGGATCTGCCGTCCTACTCATCCCCAAGGCTTCTAAGAGTTTTTCAAGAGACTATGGGCTATCAGGGAGGCGTTAAGGAAGGACAGTTCCAAAAGGGAAGTTTTCCATTAATATACAGATTTTTGATTCATCACGTAATCCAGTCCTTATCTCCTCGGAGAGGGACTTGGACTTTGTTGAGCAGAGAGCTTGGGACTTTCACTGTCGCCATCCTTTATCAGCAACCCTTCAACATTTCACGACTTATTTTTCAAGGGATGATCTCCAATGCAGAGAAGAATGTTACTCAACGTTTTCTGATGTATCCAAGGTTTCTTCAAATATTAATAAACAGAGCCTTACCAGACATTCAAAGGTTAGGGCAGATTTTGAAGTTGCAAGACTCAAACATATGCAAACGTATGAAAGATGCTCAGAGTAACTTCATTGAGTCTGATGACTGGGATGTACTCCCATGGTTACTCGTACCTGCACTGGGTGCCATTGTGTACCAAGGACTCCTGGAAACAGTGATGAGGAAGTTGATTATGGTGATGACAATGATAATGATGATGATGATGATGATGGTGCCGATGGAGGAGATGCGATGGTTATTGACAATGCTGCTGATGTACAGGGTTGTAATGGAAGAGATTGTGTATGAATTTGGACAAGTAGCTCATGAGCCAACTGATAATGCTGAGATTCGTTTTTCACGTGTCACAACTGAGCCAACTGAACAAGACATACCTATCCATCAACAAACTGAACATGACATACCTATCCCAGAACCATACAAAGTTCCTTCCCCTGAAACCGAAGACTCTGAACCATTCTCTGAACCAGCCCCAAAGCCTAATCTTGACACTCCTGTGTCCAGTCCAAACCTCTATGACATTGGGTGTGAAAATGCCAAACTGGAGTTTGAGAACATAATGCTAAGACAGAAAAATGCCATTTTGGCTGCGAAGAACTCAGCTCTGGAAGCTGTACTGAAGGAGGCGTTATTGAAAATTCAAACTCTTGAGGGGCAATCTGAGGTTGAGAAGACCTCAGATGCACCAAAACAGGGGGAGAATATTAGTGTTGAAGAGAAGGTTGGACTATCTGATGCTTTAAACATGCTAAACCAAGCATATGATGATGGAGAATCAGAGGATGAGAAGGAAGATAAAGAAGAAGATGAAATTGAAAAAGAAAATTTAAAGAGGAAAGAAAAGGGCAAGGGGGTTGCACTTACAGACGACGACTTACACCCCCTGCCTCAACACACAACTCAGTCTGAAGGCATTTTGTTTAAAGAAAATATAGTTGATCAAGACATGGCTGAGGCTGAATATGTGAAAACAGCTATAGAACCGATGAATGAAGAGTTGGAAGCTCTGGAAAGAGAAAACTTAAATCAAGAGGAGGAGGAAATTCCTCAGGAGGTCATAGAAGCCTTGATTAAAATGAAAGATAAAGAGGAGGAAGATGAGAGAAAATTAAGAGAAGCTGATGAAGCAATCAAGGCTACAATTGATGCCTTGAAAGAAAATTTGAATGTTGATCAACAAGAACCTGAACAAGAAAAGGCTGCAGAGCCTTTGATCTCTGAGCCTGAAGAGGGTGTAGTAAATGAAGATGAACTGGGATTGGGACCAGTTATTCATGAAGAAGAGGAAACCATTGAAGTCTCTGTAAGCACTATGGTTAAGTTGATTATAATGAAGGATCTTACACTGATTCTGAATAATCCAGAGAGACATCACCCAGAGATTGTGATGGCAGCAAGAAAAGCTCAACGAGACTTTATAAATCTGAGCAAAGGAGAATCAAGATCTGAAGAACATGTTGAACCAAGTGAACCCATCATTCAAGAGGTCACTGAAGAAACTAAAGAAACTAATAGAAATGAAGATGTTATTGAAGAATCTGAGTCTGTGGATGAGGAGATAATTATTGAAGAACCAGAAACAGAAGTGGAGCAGCCCGATACATCCACTCCAACTCAATCAAGTTTAAAAAGGAAAGACACAACTGATATTGAAACACCAAAATCCAAAAGACAAAAATCTGTGAAGAAATTGGTGTATAATATGAGGAGAGACAAGCTAGAAGAAAGAATAAGAGCTCAATCCAAACAAAATGTTGAACCAATGATTGAGGCTTTTCATAACCTTGAAGAAGTGAAGGAAGCTGAAAAGATAAATGAAGACGTTGAATATTTTGATACAATAAAGAGATGGTATGTTGAAGAGGGTCTTGATAAGATTAAGAAAGTTGAAATGGGGAGCTCAAGCAAAACCCAGAGGTCAGAGAGTTTGAGGCCTGTGCAGCCAAGAAACTTGAATTTGCCCACACATCTCTATTTTGACAGAAGATCGAAGACCTTAAGGGTTGTGACTGAAGATGAAGCAGAACATCTCATCATCTTCAGAGATGATTTGAGAAACTTTACAACAGAACAACTGACCAAGATGGCTGAGCTGACTTTATATGATAATCAAGTAAGGAGTCAACCATCTGGTCAACTGAGGAATGATCTCTCAAAGTTTTTAAAGGAACAAGCAGAAAAGGGATTCCCATTTCTGTTGCAGAAGAAGAGAGAGATCAGGAGCCAAGCAGAAAAGGAGAAGAGGAGGAAGAGAATCAGTGAAGTTCACATATCTGAGCTTTCCCTCTCTGAATCAAAGAAACAAAGAACTCTAGCAAGCAGCTCTCATCAGAAAAGGAAGACCTTAAAAGAGTGTTACGAAAGAAGTGATAAAGGAACCCAACTCAAGAGTGCAACAATTTGGAAGAATCACATACATAACGTACAATCAAAATGATGATTCGACCACTTTGAGAAATGAGTCAGGGATACCTATTGCAGTCATAAGGAAAGATGGAGATCTGCAATATATGCATCCACAAGACTTACAAGATTTAATTAGTGCAAGATTTCCAAGTGATGCCTCTGACTCCTCAGAACTTGACATGCTGAAGCAAAGAGCTGCATATGTGAAGAAACTGAAAGAAAGAGCTGAAGCCAAGAACAGAGGAAGAAGATAACAGAATGGAGCTAATGGATGATTGATTTTTATTTCTGTTTATCTTTGTATTTTGTTTGAGTTGTAAAATTTAGTTTGTAATGCCCATGTGGAAGAATTCCAATTATGTAATGAAATGACATGTTATTAAATGATTTATCTAGAAATATGATACATGTGTAACTCTATGCAGGTATGTTTTGGTGCATCAGAGCTTGTTCCAATCTAGGGGGAGATTGTTAGGTCGGATTTTTTATAAGGAAGATTGGAATCTTCTCAACCTCCTCAGAAAACGGCTAAGTATGGAATACGAGCAAGCCCAGACGATCGAGCATGGTCTTTACTACTTCGAGCAAGGTTCTGAACCTTAAATGGTTGATTATTCTAAGTGTTGAAAGCTTCGAGCAAGCTACACTTCAACGAGCAAGAGTATTCTTCTATCGAGCTTGGATTGCCAATCGAGCAAACAGCTTGATCATACATGTTCCAGCCAAGTGTTACGAGCACAGGATGATCGAGCACATGGGGACGAGCATGGATGCAATAAGAGGATGTCACGTGAATCTAAGCAAAGACTTCGAGCACAGTTCAGTTACCGAGCAAGATTTACATCTAAGCATGCTAAAGATTGCTGAATAAGAAAAGCTGAAGACATCAAGAAGAATGGGCTTGCTCCATGGACTAGTTCGAGCAAAGCATGGACAAGTCAAGAGGAATGAAGCTTACTTGAAGGGAATATGTATTATTCTAAAGAGAATGTATTCTAAGTGAAGTCTGCTCGAAGACACTCATCGAGCACACCTAGTATAGGAAGTTTGCTCGAGCAAGGTATGTACCTTGCTCGAGGACTGACACTTGTATTAGATTTATCTTTCATTATGTAATGACTAGGACTTATAGAAGGAAAGTTAGAGTATATAAATAGAGGTCCTAGGGTACCTTTAGAGTAGTTTTTGGAGACGGAATTGGCAGGCACTCACTGATTACGAAAAACAGCCGCCGTCACACAAAACCCTAGACATTCCATTCACTGTACCTTTGACGTATCATTAAATATAGTGAATCTTTGTCTCTGAATAAGCTTTCACTGATTATCATTTACTGTTTTGTGTTTGATATCTGTTCACAATTCCTCATTCTCAATCATTGAGTATCCTGATTCCGTCGGGATATTCAAACCTTTGCTAAGGTTTCACCCGACGGACGGTCCTGATAAAAAATTAAAAATTTTGTCCTTTTGAATATTCGAAATTATGAAATGGGTCCTTTACGAAATGGGTTTCAGTTACTATCCTAACACCCAGACACTAGGAACTGAATCGCCTTCCGACTTGTTTTTCCGGAAAATGGAATGAGATTTTTGATGTGCTTAACTCGTATTTTGGTAGGTGTTTAATTTTTGTGACAAACACTTAACTAAACCTTTGTAACCTTCCCCCTTTCTTACTACTGTGCATTCTATGGCTGAAACCCTAGATACCGATGAAAACATCAACACAAAGCAATTTGCAACCACTTCTCTCTTAACACAACCATAGATCGATTTGACCGAAGGGAATAATAATGGGTTAGATGGCGGCAAAGGTTGTGGAGGTAAAGAGAGAGAGAGAGATGTGTCGATGTGTTAGATGGAGGCAGCAGGGGTGTTGTTGTAGATGGTCATGGTGGTCCGTCGATTGATTGTGTGGCAATATGGGAATAGTGGCGGTGATGGTGCCATGGTGGTTTGAGGCTGAGGTGGGGAGTGCAGCAGGCAAGAATAGGATGATGGGTTGAGAAAGTTTGGAGGAGATGAAGATTAGGGGTTAAAAGTATTTATATATTTATTTTATTTGAAGACCAAATCTTTAAGTTAATTACACATATAGTCCTTAAGGAGTAACATGACGAAAATACCCTCATGTGCATTGCACATGGGGTGACTTAACTGAAAAACTTAACATCCGTTAGTGTAAAAGACTAAAACCGAGGCGACATTTCAAATAAAGGATATAATAACTAAAACTGATTTTCGTAAAGGACCCATTTCATAATTTCGAATATTCAAAAGAACAAAATTTGTAATTTTTTCAAAAAAAAAATTATTTAAAAATTGAAACATCCATGAATCACCATTGTTTTTCATGCCTCAACATTCTAAATAAATTAAAATAAAATAATAAAATAGAAATGAGGAGTTGAAACATCCATCAATCTCCATGGATTTTCATGCTTAAAAAAAATGAATAATGAGTTTTGAAATTGGATAGTTTGATTATCCATGAATCACAATGGATTTTCTTACTCCCACCATTCACCCAATAAAATAATGAGGAAAACCAGTTTTAGCCCTAAATCACCATGAATTCGGTTATAAAGAGGAATGCAACCACTAAAATGACTACATTGACCACTTGAGGCTTATTGATTTGCATGATGTTTGGTGTGGCATGCGCCCTAATAGGTTTCAACACCTTTACCGAACCTCCCAGGTAAGTAACTGGATCCCCCGTCTGATTGGATTTAAATGCATTGCTTATCCTTAGGCTAATAAGCCTTCGTTCTAAAGGTTCAGATCGCAAGTGTTATCCCCATTCTAGTTACTTCATTACTGTCATTCAAATCTCTTTGTAACATCCGAGAAAATCCCATAATTATTTTGGACTAAAAAGGTTAACTTTGATGGTTGAAGGATTAAAAACATTCATACAAAAGTAAAGAGAAAGAAAAGAGATAAGAAAAACAAAGTATCTCATGTTAAGGAAATGAGAAAATTACTTCCCACATGGAAAGATGGAAGAAAGTGGAAGCATTTCACATGGGTATAAATAAGGAAGATAACTTTCATCCCACATGGAAAAAAGAAAGAAAATGGAAGCTCTTTATACGGAAGAGAGTTTCCATGGTAACATTCCTATGTGACTAATCACTCTCCCTAGTACTAGCGGAGGGTGCGAAGCACCAGAGGCGCACGCGCACGGACACGGACTCGGGCGATGGGCGTAATGTGGCGTTTTGATGGCGCTTTTCACTTCGCATTGGCGCAAGCCGCATAAAGGCCGCTTTAGTATTTTGAATAGTATAAGGACTGAAAATGAAACTAGGAAATTTGAACCTTCGCGCGACACGAAGGATCAGGCTTCAAGTTTTCGCGCTACGCGAAGGAAAAAAGATATAAACCGACATATTACGTCTTCGCGCGACACGAAGTAGCAGATTTGCATGCGTGACACGTGGCAGCCCTACCGATGACTCGGCAAACATATAGCCGGTTCGCGTGACGCGAACCGCCGTACTCTTGCTCCTTTGCGTGACGTGAAGATGTCCAAAACTTACTATAAATAGGAAGGCGTACGGGACATTCATTCTCACACCAATCACATCACAATTCGTACATTTAGTCCCGTTTTGCGTGCCGATTCTCGTAGTACGTGCCAAACCCCAAGGTTTCGACGGTTTAAGTCTCAAATACACGATAGATAGTAGAAGTGCTGCCCGTACAAGCATAGGCATATAAATTCCGAATACCCGTATATGGTAGGGATTTTGCCTTAATATTATTTTATTATTATATTTAATGGCTTAGAACATAGTCAGGGGTATAGCCCAAACCTTGATCATAATTACGCTTACAATAGCTTTATACATTCAAAGGTTATAGCTAAAATAGTTTCTTCACAATTAAGAAACATAAGCTTTACATACAAGAAGATATAGTCAGAAATAGTTTCTTCAGAATTAAGAAACATTATATGCAAGAAATACAGTTTTCTTCACGATTAAGAAACGTAAGATTTTACATACCAAGTTATAGTAATTTAAATGTTTCTTCTTGAAGAAGAAACCTATCAATAAATGTTTCTTCATGAAGAAGAAACTTAGTACATGATTTGCAAATAAATGAAAAGCCTACGGGTCTAAATATTTTATTCAAACAAATGATCAATCAAGGTCTAAAGCTATCAAACCAGACTAAAGGTCTGTAGCTGGATCAAAAGATGATCCGGGTATTTATATAAACCTATTTTATTATAGGTCAATCATCATTCATTCATAAAGGTTTTTAAACGAGATCACCATATCATTCAGACAGTCAATCACAGGTGAATACGTTAAACCTTTATAAACTGTCAAAACATATTTATACTTTGTAAGATAGATAGGTTGTTTGTCTTATAGCTTCAGTCAATCGTTTACATGAGATTACATGATCTCTAAAACGTTGTAATACAAATTAGAGAATAAACAACTCAGACCGAATACACATGTGTCTGGATCCAAACATAACTGTTCAAGCCTAAACAGTCAAAGGCTACGTGGTCACGGGCTAACAGTCATATAGAGATCTCTGGTATGGGATACGTGGCTAGGAGAAGTTGTATGTGTGTAGGGCAGTGTCACAATACCGAAAATAGAAATATTTATGCTGAGCAATGTCAAGAAAACTATATTTGTATTATAATCGTTATTAAAATATTTTTAGAGTCAACGATCACCAGCACATCGCTGATGTATTTTCCCCACATTTCAGGAAATAGGTTTAACACATATAGCAAGGAATTAGAGTAACTCAAGAAGTTACTGCTCGTTACAAGAAGATGTAACGCCCGCTAATTCCAGTTTCAAGAATTAAAGCTTGTAGAGTATGTATAATTCTCGGGATTTATTCGACGCTTCTTGGGATCCTTCTCGTCACCTCAGTACGTTATAATCACTTAACTTTCTCCCCAAGTTTCTACACACTTCATACTGGAGGGACTAGGGTGTAATATATTTCATATCATAATATATAAAAAAAAAACCTAACCCTAATGTTATTTAGCGCCGATCGCAGCCAAGACCCCCCCTGCTCGAATTTCTCCTGTCCAGCCAAGTTTGATCCATAAAAACTTCAATTCATGGTCGGTTTTATGATTCCCCATGTCTTTTACACCTTAATTGTTCATATTAACGCACTTATTGGTCATTAAGGTCGAGTTTTGATGATAACAGTTTGCTGACAGATTCGTATACGTTTATTGTAGGGTCTGTAACGCAATGATAATCCATTTTTTTTGATCGATCCTTGATTCCATGATATTCTAATTTGAGTCTAGTTTCCAGAAAGTTATAATACGTAATTTTTGGACGATACTTGAATGGTTTTTATGAATTTATAAAATCGAGTGTCAAAGCTGATGCGGGATGAAGGATTCTGGTCTGTCATCCCGACGTCATAACCTTTTTTTGACTGGTCCAAATTGATTGGCTCCACTTCTGAAAGTTAGTATTTTGAGTTAGGAACCAAACCCAATTGGAATCGTTTAATTTGGTTTGGTAATGAATTTTATAAAAATAAAACCATTTTGTTGCGCACTGAAATATCTGCACGTACCTTGCTGTGTTGGAGGAATTTTTATAATTTTTTTGTCCAATAGAAAAATATAATAAAAATATTTTTATAAACCTAAGACATTTATTAAAGTCTGGTAAAAATTTAATAATTTATTTCAAAGGTTATCCTATGTAATTTAATGCATCTTCGCATGCTAAAATCTACACGTTTTACTCGTTATTGATCGATAAGTTCGTTTTAGGCTTAACCGGTGGATGTTCAATTGTGTTCTTGTCGGGGCTGTTTGAAGTGAGTTTTTGCACCACAATCTTCCTAGGTATGTCCCATATATCATACTTAAAGATCATGTTCATAGGTGTTCGTTAAGTTGATCAACTAGTTGTAGTTTGATTGTTATGTTCGGTTGTCTAGAATTGTAGTTTGGCGCGTTTAACGCGAGGGTTGAAGTGATTAATGACCAATTCAGCTCTGGGACACTTGGTTTGATGTACGGGCTGTTCAAAATTCATTTTTATAAGTTATGGGGCTGAATTGGTTGTCGGTTACTCCAACCGGTCGGTACAACGTGCAATTGTGTTTATTGAATAGTCGGTGCGTTGTACTTGCGGGTTACCGACCCATTTGACTCGTGTGGCGTCGTGTGGACTTGTTGGCTGTGATTTTATCATAATGGGTCCACACGGGGCTGAGTTGGATGTTAACAGCCTAAACGACTCCTAAATGCGTGTGTTAGTGTCACCTAGTGCTCCCGGGGGCAAATTGGGAATTCTTTATTCCCGGGAGTACCTAAGGGACGTTTTGGTGAATGTGAGATGTCGGGGGCTGTTGTGATTATGTTTGATGAGGTCGAGGGTTTAGGTAACTCGAACCATGTTAGAACGTCTCGTAGGATAAACGAGTCATCTTGATGTCATTAGTATTGATTGAATGTAAACCGACAGGTGTTTGAGTTTTGGGATTTCTTAGGCAAAATTCCCGGGTTTTGGGAACTTATTTTGTTATTTACGTTTTTCGCCGAATTATACTCTGTGATGCTTATTTTAATGAAAAGAATTGTTTTTAAGTTTAATTATTTTTACGAGTGTTTTGAATGATTACCAACTGTGGGGTTCCCGGGGTTCGGGGCCTTACAAGTTGGTATTAGAGCCATGGTTCGAGGGATCCGAGCATCCTCGAATGCTTGGACTCGAACTGTAAGAAAAGAGACTAGTATGCCCACCGCGAGTAGCTGCACGCCAAGAGGTAACTTTAAATTATTTAGTCATTACTTTAAATTTAAGATTTCCAGTATGTGATTAATTGTTAAGTGTTAGATACAATGCTAATGTGGATTAGGGCCAGGGGGTGCTTAGAAGGGGCCGGTGAAGTAAACGACTAATAACACTTGACCAACGTTATTAGCAGTTTACCCTTACCTTCCATGTTTTAAATACCACTTGTGTCTGACTATGTTAGGGTTATAGGATTTGGCTAACTCTCGAGTCGTTAGCATTAAAGTTTATCTTATTCCCTAAATTCTCATGTTCGTTTCCCATCCTCTCGAACGCTTTGCGCGTAATGGTTTAGCTGAGGCGTAGCATACTGTCACTCTGGGTTCCTTGGTACTTGACCGCTTAAATTCCTCGCTCCTTCAAGAATGTATGAGCAACTGTTTAGCTAAGTAGGAGCGTGATGCTATCCCAGATACCTTTCTACTTGATGAATTATTGGCGTCAGTCTTATTTGATTCGGGCGCCAGTAGAAGTTTTGTGTCTACCGCTTTATGTTCCTCGTTGAATAAATCCCCCGAGCGCGTAGTCGATGTGTTTGAGGTTGAGGTCTCCGTAGGAAAATCTGTTTCCGTGTCTACGGCTACCGTCGGTGATGTTCCTATCGTTCGGGATTTCCCGGATGTAATTCCAGATGATTTGTCAGATGTGCCGCCGGACCGCGAGGTCGAGTTCCAGATAGATCTTGTGCCGGGCGCAAAACCCGTTGCTCGAGCCCTTATCGTCTAGCACCGAATGAGATGAAAGAACTTATGGCCCAGTTGGAAGACTTGCTCGACAAGGGCTTCATTCGATCGAGCATCTCACCTTGGGGTGCCCCGGGCCTGTTCGTTAAGAAGAAGGACGGTAGCATGCGAAAGTGCATTGACTATCGTGACTTGAATAAGCGCACTGTAAAAAAAAAAAAAAAAATCGGTACCCACTCCCGAGGATCGATGACTTATTTGATCAGCTCCAAGGAGCTAGTTGGTTCTCAAAGATCGAACTTAGGTCCGGGTATCATCAGTTGAAAATTCGAGAGGAAGATATTCCTAAGACCGCTTTCCGCACTCGTTACGGATATTACGAGTTCCTCGTGATGTCTTTCGGGTTTACCAACGCACTAGCCGAGTTCGTGGATCTTATGACCCGGGTGTGTAGGCCGATGCTCGACCGATCAGTTATTGTATTCATCGATGACATTCTGGTATATTCCAAAAGTGAATCCGATCACACCGGTCATCTTTTGGAAGACTTGGAAACTCTGCGAAAGAACAAGTTGTATGCGAAGTTTTCTAAGTGTTCTTTTTGGTTGCGCAAGATTCAGTTCTTGGGTCATGTGTGTAGGGCAGTGTCACAATACCAGAAATAGAAATATTTCTGCTGACCAATGTCAAGAAAACTATATTTGTATTATAATGGAGATTAAAATATTTTTAGAGTCAACGATTCACTAGCACATCGTTTACGTATTTTCCCCACATTTCAGGAAACAGGTTTAACACAGATAGCAAGGAATTAGATTAACTAAAGGAGTTACATGCTCGCTACAAGAAGATGGCTTGATTTTTAATAAACATATTAAATATGAATTTTAAAGTAAGATTTCGGATATTTATTATTCGAATAGGTTTTGAAAGTAAATGATTATAAAGTCTTTTGCTAAAACAACCTGCAAATATGATACTTCACAAAACAGGTACCAACTAGCAGTCACACTTCTAGGCCCTAAGTTGGGGTGTGACAGGTTGGTATCAGAGTCACAAATTTCAAGTTTCTAGACCACAAAATGGAATGGGAAGCATTTAATGAAGTGGTGTTACAACTGTTTTGCCCCAATGAATAAAATCGACCGTGTTCAAATCAAGTTTCTAGACCACAAAATGGAAGGCACAAATTTCAAAGATTATAATTCCAAGTTCTTTGAATATTGCCAATTAAATCCACGCCTAGATGATTTAGAATACAACAAGGTTATTCAATACATATATGGGCTACCTGAGGAAATAAGAGATATAGTTAGAACCCATGTGCCACCAACAACCTCCTTGGCCATGAAATTAGTCGAATACTTGATCAATAATATGACAAAGGGCACGGAAGTTAAAGAGAAAAATAATGCAAATAAGAAAGAAACAGTAACAATAAAACAAATTGTAAGGCCCCGAACCCCGGGAACCCCACAGTTGGTATTCATTCAAAACACTCATAAAAATAATTAAACTTAAAAACAGTTCACTTCATTAAAATAACCATCTCAGAGTATAATTCAGCGGAAAACATAAATAATAAAGTAAGTTCCCAAAATTCCGGGAATATTGCCTGAGCTAAGTGAGTTCAAGTCAGCTTGAGCTAAGTGAGTTCAAGTTTTGAATAAATAACTCACACTAACATGAAACTCACAAAGTCAGCTTGAGCTAAGTGAGTTCAAGTTTTGAATAAATAACATCAGTAAATAATAATCATGATAGTCAATTCAAAAGTTTTAAACTGTAAACGGGATACATCACTTAAACCATCATCATTGATAAATAATCATTCTCATACATATATATATATATACATACATATATATAAACATCCTTATAAGTACATCCCTATATATATATAAATATATATATAACATCCAAGTAATAACATCAGGGTCGAGCAACGTACAACCCAAACACGTAACATCGTGGTCGAGCAAACGTACAACCCAAACACGTAACATCAGGGTCGAGCAAACGTACAACCCAAACACGTAACATCACATCAACGCATACAAACACAAAGTAGGCATACGTAACATAAGTAGTCGAAACGACTACAACATCGCCAAATATAGGCCATACAATAATTTATATATATATGTGTATACATACTATATATAATTTATATATATATATATACATACTATATATATAGGCCATACAATAATTTATATATATATATATATATATATATACATACATACTATAACATTCCAAGGCCAACTATATACTAGCAAGCCTATATAAAATAGTTTAAACGTTTCATCAGGAAAAATCGTTTAGGTGTGCATGCTATCCCAAAACTTAAAAAAGTAAAAAGGGGCATCATGAACTCACCTGACGCAAGACGCGGATTCACCACGAGCTAGAGAATCCCAAAGAAATCCCAAAACTCAAACACCTGTCGGTTTACATTCAATCAATACTAATGACATCAAGATGACTCGTTTATCCAACAAGACGTTCTAACATGGTTTGAGTTAACTAAACCCTCGACCTCATCAAACTTAATCACAACAGCCCCCGAGGTCTCACATTCACTAAAATGACCCTTAGGTACTCCCGGGAATAAAGAATTCCCAATTTGCCACCCGGGAGCAGTAGGTGACACTAACACGCGTGTTTAGGAGTCGTTTAGGCCGTTAAAATCCAACTCAGCCCCGTGTGGACCCATTATGATAAAATCACAGCCAACAAGTCCACACGATGCCACACGAGTCATATGGGTCGGTAACCCGCAAGTACAACACACCAAATATTCAATAAACACAATTGCGTGTTGTACCGACCTGTTGGAGTAACCGACAACCAATTCAGCCCCATAACTTATAAAAATGAATTTTGAACAGCCCGTACATCAAACCGAGTATCCCCGAGCTGAAATGGTCGTTAATCACTTCAACTCTCGCGTTAAATGCACCAAACTACAATTCTAGCCAACCGAACACTAACAATAAAGCTACAACTAGTTGACCAATCTAACAAACACTAATGAACACGATACTTAAGTATGTTATACTAGACATACCTAGGAAGATTTCAGCGCAAAAACCCACTTCAAACAGCCTCGAAAAGAACACAATTGAACATCCACCGGTTAAGCCTAAAACGAACCTATCGATCAATAATAAGTAAAACATGCAGATTTTAGCATGAGAAGATGCATTTAATTACATAGGATAACCTTTGAAATAAATTATTAAATTTTTAACAGGCTTTAATAAATTCTTTAGGATTATAAAATATTTTTATTATATTTTTCTATTGGACACAAAAATTATAAATATTCCTCCAACACAGCAAGGTACGTGCAGCTATTTCAGTGCGCAATAAAATAGTTTTATTTTTATAAAATTCAT
This sequence comes from Bidens hawaiensis, assembly GCF_021521415.1. Classification (NCBI taxonomy): domain Eukaryota; kingdom Viridiplantae; phylum Streptophyta; class Magnoliopsida; order Asterales; family Asteraceae; genus Bidens; species Bidens hawaiensis. The sequence goes on from NW_027491713.1 coordinate 203,543, forward strand.
TACCAAACCAAATTAAACGATTTCAATTGGGTTTGGTTCCTAAATCAAAATACTAACTTCCAGAAGTAGAACCAACCAATTTGGACTTGTCGAAAAAGAGTTATGTTGTCGGGAAGACAGACCAGAATCCGTCATCCCGAATCAGCTTTGACACTCGATCTTATAAAATCATAAAAACCATTCAAATCTCGTACAAAAATTACATATTATACCTCTCTGGAAACTAGACTCAATGTAGAACATCATGAAAACCAGAATCGATCAAAAACAATGGCTTATCATCGCGTTACAGACCCTACAATAAACGTATACGAATCTGTCAGCAAACTGTTATCATAAAAACTCAACCCTAACGTGTTCGATAACGGGTTTAATGGTGAAAAAGACTTGCATGGACGTTAGACTAACCTTTAATTGATGTTTTACGCTCACGACTTGGCCAGAAAAAGAAAAATCGCAGGGTTTGGGGCTGTGGAGGCAGCCGATCGGACATATGAGGAGGGGTTAGGGTTTTTTTTGTTTATGATATAAAAATCTTTCACTCTATCCCCTCCAAATGGAAATAAGTAGCAACTTGGTGAAAAAGTTAATTAGTTTAACTTACAGGAATGACATGAAGGCCCCCCGAGAAATGCTGGTCAACTCCCGAGAAATATACATATTTTACAAGCTTTAAATTTTTAAACCAGAAATTAACGGGTGTTACAAGTCCACCCCCCTTACAATGGGATTCGTCCCCGAATCCCAACGCAACAGGAACAACTACGGAAATTATCGGAACCCCTACGGTGCCTCCACTGCACCTTCACCTGCTTAACCACTTAATTCCTCAAACGCCTTTCCTGACGGTCGATTATAGCGACCGGTTCTTCAACGTAGTTCAACTTGCTATCGTGCTCAATATCATCAAGAGGCACATGGGCCTCCTCGTCAGCAAAACATTTCCTCAAATGGGACACGTGAAAAGTAAGATGAATCCACGCGAGCTCCTCGGGCAATTCCAACCTATTCGCTACCTCACCAACACGGGACAATATACGGAACGGACCAATAAACCTCGGACTAAGCTTCCCCCTCTTACGAAAACGAATAATACCCTTCCAAGGAGAAACTTTCAACATAACCCGATCCCCAGCGTCAAACACAATAGGTCTTCGCCTTTTATCCGCATAGGACTTTTGGCGATCCCGAGCGGCCTTCATAAAAGCCTTAATCTTATCGAGCTTCTCAGTCATAGCCTCGACCACCTCCAAACTACCCAACTGCTTCTGACCAATGGAACCCCAACAGACTGGAGTCCTACACCTCCTACCATACAACATCTTAAACGGTGGCATCCCATTCGTGGCGTGATAACTGTTATTATACAAGAACTTGTAACGTCCGTTAATTCCGGTTTCAAGAATTAAAGCTTGTAGACTATGTATAATTCTCGGGATTTATCCGATGTTTCTCGGGAGCCTTTACGTCATCCCAGTATGTTAAAGAGCCTAACTTTTCCTTCCATTTTGCCTTACACTTCAATCTGGAGGACTAGAGTGTAATATATTATGTTATAACATAAAATAACCCTAGCCCCCCCCTTGTTGCGATCGGCAGGAAGCAAGGACCCAAGACCCATGATTTTTTCTTTTTGCAGCCAAGTCTAAGCCTTATAACTTCAATTCAAGATATGTACTACGATTCCCCAAGTCTTTTACACCATAATTGATCGTTATAAAGCGCGTATTGATCGATTTATGGCTTGTTGTAGGCTAGCCGGGTGGCTGTCCAATTGAGCGTTTCCGGGGCTGTTTTGAGTGAGGTCTTTGCACCAAAATCCTCCTAGGTATGTGTGGTACATCATACTTAAAAACCGTATTCATTGAAGGTGTTTAGGTTGGTCAATCAATTTTAGTTCGAAAACTAGGGTTTACCGGGTGTAGAATTGGCAATTGTTGAGTTTGATGTGTTAATCGATCGAATGACCAACCGAATCAGTTTGTACAGCCCTAGGGGGGTTTAAGGGCTGTGAAAAAATTAAATTTTTGGAACTCGGGGCTGTTTAGGTTGGTGATTAGCTAATCGAGTCGGTTGTGCGCAAATTGTCGTTTAAACGTTAAAGTGAGTGTTGTAAAAAGGAACCGCCACCCATATCGACTCGCGTGGCATGTTTATGATAAATGAGCAGGTTATGATGGCGATTCGGTCCATTTGGGGCTGATTTGCTTGACAAATGATTTAAGAACTTATTTCTCACGTATTCGACTCGATTGGCTTGCAAGCGGGTAAATTGTACATCATGGTTAACCTCGATCATGATAGTAGGGTGGGTTCGGTTAATTGAAAGGTTTTAGGGGCTGAGGTAAAGTAATTGGGTATGGGTTGGGCCTCAGGCCAAGTTGTTGGGCCTCGGGCCAAAGTGTTGGGCTTGAACGGCCCATTAGGCAAGTGTGTTCTTACGGTCCAGTTTAGTGATGCGTTGCGTGCAATTTACAGGCCCTTGCTTGTGAGTGAGTACTTAGGGAGTCCTTAGCTCGTTTCTGGTGTTTGGTTAACCTCAGGTGAGTTCTTGATGCCCCGTTTAACTCTTTTTAAGTTTTGGGCTAGCATGCACACCTAAGCGATTTTGCTTGATGAAATGTTTTAAACGATTTTACATAGGCTTGCTAGTATTGGTAGGCCTTGGAATGTTAAAGAATGTGTGTATGTATATATATATTATAGAATGGCCAAAATTTGGCGAACGTTGTAGTCGTCTCGACTACTGAATGTTGCGTATGCCTACTTTGTGTTTGCATGCACTGAATGTTACGTGTTTGGGTTGTACGTTTGCTCGACCCTGAATGTTATTATTGAATGTTATATATATATATATTTATACATAAAGGAATGTACGTATAGAGATGTTCATACGTAAGGATGATTATTTATTAAATGTGATGACCTAACTGATGTAATTCCGTTTACAGTTTTAAAACCATTGAAATGATTATTAAGACTTTTGTTACTTATTTAAAACTTGAACTCACTCAGCTTAAGCTGACTTTGTGTGCATGTTAGTGTGAGTTTTAGGTTAAGAAGAGGATGCCTTATCGCTTGGACGTGCATGAAGATACTTGGACGGTGAAGGGCATACGGGCTTTGAAGACTTTATTATTAAAAATTTCCTTTTAAAAATTTTTATTAAAGATAATTTAGTTGGTTTTGGGCAAAATTCCCGGGTTTTGGGAACTTATTATTTTATTTACGTTTTCCGCCGAATTATACTCTGTGATGCTTATTTTAATGAAAAGAATTGTTTTTAAGTTTAATTATTTTTGAATGATTACCAACTGCGGGGTTCCCGGGGTTCGGGGCCTTACAAGTTGGTATCAGTGCCATGGTTCGAGGGATCCGAGCATCCCCGAATGCTTGGACTCGAACTGTATGAAAGAAACTAGTATGCCCACCGCGAGTAGCTGCACGCCAAGAGGTAACTTTAAATTATTTAGTCATTCCTTTGAATTTGAAAGTTTTCAGTATGTGATTAATTGTAAAGTGTCAGATAGAATGCTATTGTGGTTAGGGGCGGGGGGCGCTTAGAACGGGCCGGTGAAGTAAACGACTAATAACACTTGATCAACGTTATTAGCAGTTTACCCTTACCTTCCATGTTCTAAATACTACTTGTGTCTGATTATGTTAGGGTTCCGTCTTTGTAGGGATAGGATGTGGCTAACTCTTATGTCGTTAGCATTAAACTTCATCTCATTCCTTAAATTCTCCTGTTCATTTCTCATCCTCTCGAACGCTTTGCGAGTAATTGTTTAGCTGATGCGTAGCATGCTGTCACTCTGGGTTCCTTGGTACTTGACCGCTCAAATTCCTCGCTCCTTCAAGAATGTATGTGCAAATGTTTAGCTAAGTAGGAGCTTAATGTTATCCCAGATACTTTTCTACTTAATGAGTTAGAGGCGTCAGTTTTATTTGATTCGGGCGCCAGTAGAAGTTTTGTGTCTACCGCTTTCTGTTCCTCGTTGAGTAAATTCCTGAGCGTGTAGTCGATATGATTGAGGTTGAGGTCGCCGTAGGAAAATCCGTTTCCGTGTCTAGGGCTATTTAGGGTTGTTCCATCGAGTTGTCTGGGTATAGATTACCAGTGCGATTGTATTTGATGCCGCTTGGTTGTTTCGATGTGGTGCTCGGGATGGATTGGCTCGCGAGTGTTGATGCTCAGATCATTTGTGGTCAGAAACTCGTTCGTCTAAGGGCCCCGGATGGGACTCAAATTACGGTCTTCGGTGATCGGAATGTTGCGACGCCACATATTATATCAATGCTTAAGGCGGGAAAGTTGATGCAGCGGGGGTGCGGGGCATATCTGGCGTATGCTATAAACGTAAATACCGATGTGGCTACCGTCGGTGATGTTCCTATTGTTCGGTATTTCCCGGATGTATTTCCAGATGATTTGTCAGATGTGTCACCGGATCGCGAGGTCGAGTTCCAGATAGACCTTGTACCGGGCGCCAAACCCATTGCCCGAGCTCCTTACCGCCTAGTGCCAAATGAAATGAAGTAACTTATGGCTCTGTTGGAAGACTTGCTCGATAAGGGCTTTATTCGACCAAGCATCTCACCTTGGGGTGCCCCGGTCCTGTTCGTTAAAAAGAAGGACGGTAGCATGCGGATGTGCATTGACTATCGTGAATTGAACAAGATCACTGTTAAAAATCGGTAGCCTCTCCCAAGGATCAACGATTTATTTGATCAGCACCAAGGAGCTAGTTGGTTCTCGAAGATCGACCTTAGGTCCGAGTATCATCAGTTGAAGATTCGGGAGGAAGATATTCCTAAGACTGCCTTCCACACTCGTTATGGGCATTATGAATTTCTTGTGATGTCTTTCGGTTTGACCAACACACCGGCTGCGTTCATGGATCTTATGAACTGGGTGTGTAGGCCGATGCTCGATCGTTCGGTTATTGTGTTCATCGACGACATTCTTGTGTACTCTAAAAGTGAATCCGATCACGCCGGTCATCTCATGGGAGTGTTGGAGGCTCTGCGGAAGAACAAATTGTATGCGAAATTTTCTAAGTGTTTCTTCTGGTTGCGTGAGGTTCAGTTCTTGGGTAATGTTATTAACCCGAGTGGCATTTTGGTTAACCCTGCAAAGGTGGAAGCCGTAAACGGATGGGACTCTCCTAAGTCTCCGTCCGAAATTCGTAGTTTTCTGGGCTTGGCGGGGTATTACCGCCGCTTCATTCCCTGATTTTCGAAAATCGCTTCGTCAATGACCAAGTTAACTAAGAAGAATGTTAAGTTTGTTTGGGGTACGGAGCAGGAGGAGGCTTTTCTCGAGTTGAAGAACAGATTGACGCATGCCCGGATTTTAGCTTTACCCGATGGCACCGATAACCTGGTGGTTTATTCTGATGCCTCTTATCAGGGGCTTGGGTGTGTTCTGATGCAGCGAGGTCGAGTCATCGCGTATGCCTCGCGGCAGTTAAAGCCACACGAGGCGAATTATCCTACTCACGATTTGGAGCTTGCGGCCGGCGTGTTTGCGCTTAAGTTGTGGCGGCATTATTTGTACGGTGTTCCTTGCGTTATCTATACCGATCATAAGAGTTTAAAGTATTTCTTCGAATAAAAGGAACTGAATATGCGCCAGCGTCGATGGTTGGAGTTGATTAAGGATTATGATTTGGAGATTATGAACCATCCAGGTAAGGGTAACGTGGTGGCTGACGCGTTGAGCCGGAAGGAGAGACCGAAGCCGATTCGTGTAAAATCTTACCAGCTTATCCTTAAACCCGATATTTTGAAGCAAATAGCCAGCGTTCAGAATGAGGCTTTGCAGGTGGAATAGATTATGTTAGAACGTGTTTGGGGTCAGGAGAAATCGTTGGAAGACGTCGGTGACGGGGTGAAGCATAAGGATGGTCGTTTATGGGTACCGAAGTATGGGGGATTCAGAGATAAAATTTTGGATGAGGCACACAAGTCACGCTATTCTATTCACCCGATCATGATAATAGGGTGGGTTCGGTTAATTGAAAGGTTTTAGGGGCTGAGGTAAAGTAATTGGGTATGGGTTGGGCCTCTGGCCAAGTTTTTGGGCCTCGGGCCAAAGTGTTGGGCTTGAATGGCCCATTAGGTAAGTGTGTTCTTACGGTCCAGTTTAGTGACGCGTTGCGTGCAATTTACAGGCCCTTGCTTGTGAGTGAGTACTTAGTGAGTCCTTAGCTCGTTGCTGGTGTTTGGTTGACCTCAGGTGAGTTCTTGATGCCCCGTTTAACTCTTTTTAAGTTTTGGGCTAGCTTGCACACCTAAGCGATTTTGCTTGATGAAATGTTTTAAACGATTTTACATAGGCTTTCTAGTATTGGTAGGCCTTGGAATGTTAAAGAATGTGTGTATGTATATATATATTATAGAATGGCCAATATTTGGCGAATGTTGTAGTCGTCTCGACTACTGAATGTGGCGTATGCCTACTTTGTGTTTGCATGCACTGAATGTTACGTGTTTGGGTTGTACGTTTACTCGACCCTGAATGTTATATATATATATATATTTATATATATAGGAATGTACGTATAGAGATGTTCATACGTAAGGATGATTATTTATTAAATGTGATGACCTAACTGATGTAACACCCGTTAACTCCGGTTTGAAGAACTAAAGCTTGTATAGTATGTATAACTCTTGGGACTTAACCGACGTTTCTCGAAAGCCTTCACGTCATCCCAGTACGTTAAAGAACCTAACTATTCCTTCTATTTTGCCTTACACTTGAATCTACAAGGACTAGAGTGTAATATCTTAAGTTATAACAAAAAAATAAAAATAAAAATAAAAACCCTAAACCTAATAGCAGCTGCGATCGGCACTTCCAGCCACCCCCTCCCTTTCGTGCTTCGACTTTTTGGATGATCCCAAGTTCCTAGAGGTAGTTCAAGGTATGTACTACAATCCCCTACACTCTTTTTGCTCACCCTTAATCATTTTGATGCTCAATTTTGCAAAAACTTTTCGTTGGGCAGATTTCGGCTAGAGTGCAATAGACCCACTTCCCGTGGATAAAAATTAGAGTTTCTGGTGTAGAAAGATCCCCAGGTATGGCATTTACGTCGTATTATAATTTCGTGGTCATTTGAGGTGTTTAGGTCGGTCAATCGATTTTAGTTCAAAAACTAGGGTTTATCGGGTGGAGAATTGCAAATTGTTGAGTTTGATGCGTTAGTTGATCGGGTGACCGACCGATTCTGTTCGTGCAGCCCTAGGGGGATTTAAGGGCTGTGGAAAAAATTATTTTTTGGTGCTCGGGGCTGTCGGGGTTAGTGCTTCGTCAATCGAGTCGGCGGTGCGCGAATTTTCGTTTAAATGTTAAAGTAAGTTTTGTAAAAAGGAACCGTCAACCCTATCAACTCGGGTGACATAATTATGATGAATGAAAAGGTTTAAGATGGAATTTGGTCCATTCGGGGCTGATTCGGTTAACAAATGGTTTTAAGGATTATTTCACGCGCATTCGACCCGATTTGACTATCTTTGGGCCTTGGGCCAAGTTGTTGGGCCTTGGGCCAAGTGTTGGGCCTTGGGCCAAGTTGTTGGGACTTGGGCCAAGTGTTGGGCCTTGGGCCAAAGTGTTGGGCTTGTACGGCCCATTAGGCTAGAGTGTTCCTACAGTCTAGTTTAGTAACGCGTTATGTATAATTTACAGGCCCTTGCTTGTGATTTTGCCCTTAGGAACTTCCAGCTCGTTGCAAGTATTCGATCAATCTCAGGTGAGTTCATGATGCCCTTTTTACTCATTTTACTTTTGGGCTAGCATGCGCACCTAAATGTTTTCTTACTTGATGAAATGTTTTTAAAATGATTTTATATAGGCTTGCTAGTATATGGTAAGCCTTTGGATGTTAAATATATATATGTGTATATACATTATTTCTTGGCCTCTATTTGGCGATGTTGTAGTCGTTTCGACTACTGATGTTGTGTATGCCTACTTTGTGTTTGCATGCACTGATGTTACGTATTTGGGTTGTACGTTTGCTCGACCCTGATGTTATACGTGGATGTTATATATATATACTGTTATGTATATAGGGATGTTATTGAATGGATGTTTACATATACAATTGTATATGTATGTATGAGGATGTTTAAGTTCGATCATGATGATTAGATGGATGTACCTTTTTACTTTTAAAAACCTTTGGTATGACTATCATGATTTTTAATACTGATATCTTTTACTTAAAACTTGAACTCACTCAGCTCAAGCTGACTTTGTGTGCTTGTTAGTGTAAGTTTCAGGATTTGAAAAAGGATGCCTTATTGCTTGGATGTGCACGGAGCTACTGGGACGGTGAAGGGCATACTGGAAAGAAGAATTATCTATGAATATTTTATTTCAAGAAAACTTATAAGAGTTATACTTACTTTGGTTCTTGGGCAAAATTCCCGAGTTTCGGGAACTTATTACATTTTTCATGTTTTCCGCAAAATTTATACTCTGATACGTTTGTTTTAATGGAAGAAACGGTTTTTAAGTTTATTAAATTTTACGAGTGTTTGAATGATTACCAACTGTGGGGTTCCCGAGGTTCGGGGCCTTACAACTGATGTAATTCTGTTTACAGTTTTAAAACCGTTGGAATGATTATTAAGACTTTTGTTACTTATTTAAAACTTGAACTCACTCAGCTTAAGCTCCTACTTAGCTAAACAATTGCACATACATTCTTGAAGGAGCGAGGAATTTAAGCGGTCAAGTACCAAGGAACCCAGAGTGACAGCATGCTACGCCACAGCTAAACATTACGCGCAAGCGTTCGAGAGGATGGGAAACGAATAGGAGAATCTAGGGAATAAGATGAACTTTAACACTAACGACTCGAGAGTTAGCCAAATCCTATCCCTACAAAGACGGAACCCTAACATAGTCAGACACAAGTGGTATTTAGAACATGGAAGGTAAGGGTAAATTGCTAATAACGTTGATCAAGTGTTATTAGTCGTTTACTTCACTGGCCCGTCCTAAGCACCCCTTGCCCCTAACCACATTAGCATTCTATCTAACACTTAAACAATTAATCACATACTGGAACTTTAAAATTCAAAGGAATGACTAAACAATTTAAAGTTACCTCTTGGCGTGCATCTACTTGCGGTGGGCATACTAGTCTTTTCACATACAGTTCGAGTCCAAGCATTCGGGGACGCTCGGATCCCTCGAACCATGGCTCTGATACCAACTTGTAACGGTCCGAACCCCGGGAACCCCACAGTTGGTATTCATTCAAAACACTCGTAAAAATAATTAAACTTAAAAACATTTCACTTCATTAAAATAACCATCTCAGAGTATAATTAAGCAGAAAACATAAATAATAAAGTAAGTTCCCAAAATTCCGGGAATATTGCCCAAAACCAATTCAATTGTATTTATAAAACTTTTTAAATTAAAATTTTCAAAAATAAAATATTCCATCCACGTATGCCCTTCACCGTCCAAGTAGCTTCGTGCACGTCCAAGCGATAAGGCATCCTCTTCCTAACCTGAAACTCAAACTAACATGCACACAAAGTCAGCTTGAGCTGAGTGAGTTTAAGTTTTGAATAAATAACATCAGTAAATAATAATCATGATAGTCATTCCAAAAGTTTTAAACTGTAACGAGATACATCAGTTAAACCATCATCATTGATAAACAATCATTCTCATACATATATATAAACATCCTTATAAGTACATCCCTATATATATATATACATATATATATATATATATATATATATATATATATATATATATATATATATATATATATATAACATCCAAGTAATAACATCAGGGTCGAGCAACGTACAACCCAAACATGTAACATCATGGTCTAGCAAACGTACAACCCAAACATGTAACATCAGGGTAAAGCAAACGTACAACCCAAACACGTAACATCACATCAACGCTTGCAAACACAAAGTAGGCATACGTAACAAAAGTAGTCGAAACGACTACGACATCGCCAAATATAGGCCATACAATAATTTATATATATATATATATATATATATATATATATATATATATATATATATATATACATACTATAACATCCCAAGGCCAATTATATACTAACAAGCCTATATAAAATAGTTTAAACGTTTCATCAGGAAAAATCGTTTAGGTGTGCATACTAACCCAAAAGTTAAAAGAGTAAAAAGGGGTATCATGAACTCACCTGACACAAGACGCGGATTCACCACGAGCTAGAGAATCCCTAAGAAATCCCAAAACTCAAACACCTGTCGGTTTACATTCAATCAATACTAATGACATCAAGATGACTCGCTTATCCTGCGAGACGTTCTAACATGGTTCGAGTTACCTAAACCCTCGACCTCATCAAACTTAATCACAACAGCCTCCGAGGTCTCACATTCACTAAAACGACCCTTAGGTACTCCCGGGAATAATGAATTCCCAATTTGTCCCCCCGGGAGCACTAGGTGACACTAACACGCGCGTTTAGGAATCATTTAGGCCGTTAAAATCCAACTCAGCCCCGTGTGGACCCATTATGATAAAATCACAGCCAACAAGTCCACACGACACCACACGAGTCAAATGGGTCGGTAACCCGCAAGTACAACGCACAAACTATTCAATAAACACAATTGCGCGTTGTACCGACCCGTTGGAGTAACCGACAACCAATTCAGCCCCATAACTTATAAAAATGAATTTTTAACAGCCCGTACATCAAACCGAGTGTCTCTGAGCTGAATTGATCGTTAATCACTTCAACTCTCGTGTTAAATGCACCAAACTACAATTCTAGCCAACCGAACACTAACAATCAAGCTACAACTAGTTGACCAATCTAACGAACACCAATGAACACGATACTTAAGTATGTTATACTAGACATACCTAGGAAGATTTCGGTGTAAAAACCCACTTCAAACAGCCTCGACAAGAACACAATTGAACATCCACCGGTTAAGCCTAAAATGAACCTATCGATCAATAACAAGTAAAACGTGCAGATTTTAGCATGAGAAGATGCATTTAATTACATAGGATAACCTTTGAAATAAATTATTAAATTTTTACCAGACTTTAATAAATGCCTTAGGTTTATAAAAATATTTTTATTATATTTTTCTAGTGGAGAAAAAAATTATAAAAATTCCTCCAACACAGCAAGGTACGTGCAGCTATTTCAGTGCGCAACAAAATGGTTTTATTTTTATAAAATTCATTACCAAACCAAATTAAACGATTTCAATTGGGTTTGGTTTCAAACTCAAAATACTAACTTCCAGAAGTGGAAACAACCAATTTGGACTTGTCGAAAAAGAGTTATGATGTCGGGAAGACAGACCAGAATCCGTCATCCCGAATCAGCTTTGACACTCGATATTATAAAATCATAAAAACCATTCAAATGTCATCCAAAAATTACATATTATACCTTTATGGAAACTAGACTCAAATTAGAACATCATTGAAACAAGAATCGATCAAAAACAATGGCTTATAATCGCGTTATTGACACTACAATAAACATATACGAATCTGTCAGCAAACTGTTATCATCAAAACTCAACCCTAACGTGTTCGATAACGGGTTTAATGGTGAAAAAGACTTGCATGGACGTTAAACTAACCTTTAATTGATGTTTTATGCTCATGAATTGGCCGGTAAAAGAAAAACCGCAGGGTTTGTGGCTGATGGAGGAAGCTGATCAGACATATGAGGGAGGGGTTAGGGTTTTTTTTTGTTTATGATATAAAACTCTTACACTCTAGCCCCTCCAAATGGAAATAAGTAGCAACTTGGTGAAAAAGTTAATTAGTTTAACTTATAGTAATGACGCGAAGCCCCCCCGAGAAATGCTGGACAACTCCCGAGAAATATACATATTTTACAAGCTTTAAATCTTTAAACTGGAAATTAACTGGTGTTACACATATGAAGACATAAATAAAAAAAAATTATTCAGGACTTCCATTACATGTTTTATATGTGGAGAACGAGCCACTTCAAAACAGATTGCCTGAAAAGAAAAAAAAATATTCAAGACTGACATATGACAAGACATCTGACAACAATCAAGATAAAGAACTACAAGATCTTAACAAAGGAATGTCAGATAAATTAGTCAACTCTTGTACCTAAATTGTAACTTGTTTTGAAAACGAGAAATTTTGTAAACCGGGAAAGGGTCTTTAATTCCCTGAAGTTATAAATGAAATATTAGCATATAGATCGTGTCAATGCACAAGAATGCTTATATTCATTACCTCTAAAGAAAGACAATCGAATGTCTAAACTTGAAAAGTTATCCAACATACAGAACAGAGATCATGTTGATTTAATTTATCATCTCGAAAGACAACAAGAAAAGAAAAAGATAAATTAAATGTCACACTTCTAGGCCCTAAGTTGGGGTGTGACAGGTTGGTATCAGAGTCACAAATTTCAAGTTTCTAGACCACAAAATGGAATGGGAGCATTTAATGAAGTGGTGTTACAACTGTTTTGCCCCACTGAATAAAATCGACCATGTTCAAATCAAGTTTCTAGACCACAAAATGGAAGGCACAAATTTCAAATATTATAATGCCAAGTTCTTTGAATATTGCCAATTAAATCCACACCTAGAAGATTTAGAATACAACAAGGTTATTCAATACATATATGGGCTACTCGAGGAAATAAAAGATATAGTTAGAACCCATATGCCACCAACAACCTCCTTGGCCATGAAATTAGTCGAATACTTAATCAATAATATGACAAAAGGCACGGAAGTTAAAGAGAAAAATAATGCAAAGAAGAAAGAAACAGTAACAATAAAACAAATGAAGACGATCAAGGAAAGACCAATTTGTGAGAATTGTAGTAAACAACATTTTGGCAAATGTCGAAAACAAAACAAAAGCAATGCATTAGTCACATGTACCTTTTGTAATAGAGTCGGTCATTCTGAGGATGACTATAGAAAGAAAGCCATTGCATGTTTTATATGTGGAGAACGAGCCATCTCAAAACAGATTGCCCGAAAAGAAAAAAAAATTATTCAGGACTGACATCCGACAACAATCAAGATAAAGAAAAAACAAGATCTTAACAAAGGAATGTCAGATAAATTAGTCAACTCTTGTACCTTAGTTGTAACTTGTTTTGAAAACGAGAAATTTTGTAAACCGGGAAAGGGTTTTTAATTCCCTGAAGTTATAAATGAAATATTAGCATATAGATCGTGTCAATGCACAAGAATGCATATATTCATTACCTCTAAAGAAAGACAATCGAATGTCTAAACTTGAAAAATTATCCAACACACAGAACATATATCATGTTGATTTAATTTATCATCTTGAAAGACAACAAGAAAAGAAAAGGATAAATTAAATGTCAGAAGACCTCAAAATATACAAGAATAGTATATTCTTGAAAGGAATTTATGCTTAACCACAAGACATCCAAGAAATACCGTTAATAGAATATCAATCGTAGTTGATCAAAAAGTCAAAAGAGAACCCAAGAAAATCCAAGAGTTACAGTTGATAGATACTGTCAGAATACAAAGAAAAACAATGATCAAGATTCGAGATGAAATAGATTTGATAGACTGAATTCAAGGAAACATCAGAGTTAACTTCAGTAAACGTTTAGAATACAAATAGTAAAGTAAATAATTAAACACAACTGGCCACTGTGCTTAGCAATTTACAATTACTTATGATGTTCTAAACTATTAACTGATTACATCACTTAAAATGCAAAGTGAGTAACAGAATTGACATTTCAACCACCCTCCCTAGTCCTTGCGGAGGGTGCGAAGCACCCAACGCGCACGAGCACGGACACGGACACGGACTCGGGCGATGGGTGTAATGTGGGGTTTTGATGGCGTTTTGCACTTCGCATCCCCGCGAGCCGCATAAAGGCCACTTTAGTATTTTTGAATAGTAAAAGGACTGAAAATGAAAATCTTAAATTTGAACCTTCACACGACGCGAAGGATCAAGCTTCAAGTCTTCGCGCTACGCGAAGGAAAAAATATATAAACCGACATAGTACGTCTTCGCGCGACGAGAAATATTTTTTCGCGCGACGCGAAGTAGCAGAATTGCATGTGTGACACGTGGCAGCCCTACCGATGACTTAGCAAACGTATAGCAAATTTACTATAAATAGGAAGGCGTACGACACATTCATTATATGCAAGAAATATAGTTTTCTTCACGAATAAGAAATGTAAGATTTTACATACCAAGTTATAGTCATTTAAATGTTTCTTCTTGAAGAAGAAACCTATCAATAAATGTTTCTTCATGAAAAAGAAACTCAGTACATGATTTGTAAATAAATGAAAAGACTACGGGTATAAATATTTTATTCAAACAAATGATCAATTAAGGTTTAAAGCTATCAAACCAGAATAAAGGTCTGTAGCTGGATCAAAAGATGATTCGGGTATTTATATAAACCTATTTTATTATAGGTCAATCATCATTCATTCATAAAGGTTTTCAAACTAGATCACCATTTCATTTAGACAGTCAATCACAGGTGAACTTGTTAAACCTTTATAAACAATCAAAACATATTTATACTCTGTAAGATAGACAGATTGTTTGTCTTATAGAGTCAGTCAAACGTTTACATGAGATTACGTGATCTCTAAAACGTTGTAATACAAATTAGAGAATAAAACAATACAGACCGAATACACATGTGTCTGGATCCAAACATAACTGTTCAAGCCTAAACAGTCAAAGGTTATGTGGCCGCGGGCTAACAGTCATATATAGGTCGCTGGTATGGGCTACGTGGCTCGGAGAAATTGTATGTGTGTAGGGCAGGGTCACAATACCGGAAATAGAAAAATTTATGCTGAGCATTGTCCAGAAAACTATATTTGTATTATAATGGAGATTAAAATATTTTTAGAGTCAACGATTCACCAGCACATCGTTGACGTATTTTCCCCACATTTCAGGAAACAGGTTTAACACAGATAGCAAGGAATTAGATTAACTAAAGGAATTACATGCTCGCTACAAGAAGATGGTTTGATTTTTAATAAACATATTAAATTTGAATTTTAAAGTAAAAGTTCGGATATTTATTATTCGAATAGTTTTGAAAGTAAATTATTATAAAGTCTTCTGCTAAAACAACCCGCAACTCTGATATATTTACAAAACAGGTACCAATTGACAGTCACACTTCTAGGCCATAAGTTGGGTGTGACACTCTTCAAAGTGAGAGGAGTAAAAATCCATCACTAGTTAATTTACGATTACCACCCACCAACGTCAACCTCCCCTCTTTTGCATCAATCACCATCGTCACCTACATCCCAACTTTGATTTTAAGCCTAGACCGGTTGTTACTAGTAGTTGATTGCTAACATACTAAGTTATCTTAAATTTTTAAAAGCATGTGTGATTTAGATTTTGATCTTGATGCTCTCTGATATTAACCTGAGTTAAATATTTATGCATTTAAAATTTAAATGAATAATATATGAACTTAAACGAACATATAAGAACAAACGTAAATGAACACAAACAAAGATAAACGTATATAAATAAAGACACTTAAATGAAGGTGCATTTGTTTATTTATAAATACTTGGATTAAGCATAACATGTATGTGCACTTATAAGTATATACCGATTATATTTATAAGTGACGCATGAATACAATATTTTATTTAACATGTGGATAAGCATGGGCCTCGCCCAAAAACTTTTGGGGCCAAGATAGAATAATATACAATTAATGGGGTATATTATATAAATTTATTATTTGATTATAAATGTTGTTTATTGGAAACTTTCCATAATGTGGATCTCTAGATATCGGTTCAAATCCCGGTGCGACACTTTTTAGCTTTTTGCATATTTTATTATTCTTTAATTTAGAGTGGACTGGCGGTGTAGGCCCAAAAACGACTAATTTTCTTCGTTGGCCTATAATAGAAACTGTAAAATATGACACACCACTACATAGACAATCATAAACCTAATTTTCGTTCAAACACATTATTAGCACCACAGCCGCCGTCGTCGTCTACAACCCTATATGATAAAGTTTTGCTGACAATGTTAGAGGAAAATAAACATCATCACAGGGTAAGCATTTTATAGTTTCCGTTTCGTTACTTTTATTTTTTAGATCTTGTTTAGAGTTCTTTTTTAGAGTTTTGCTAACAATGTTAGACAGCCATCCGTTTTGATTTAGTTGAAGGATTTCGATTTTTTTAACGAATCAATCAGGCTTACTTGTTATGTGTTTCATAATGCAGGGTACTGAAGAAGACATAAGCGCTCATGACATGTTGATAGTTCATAGCATAACAAAGCATCAAGTGCAATCTAGTGGATATGGTTACGCTGTTTAAATTTATGATGTTTTATTTCAACTCTCTCTTAGTATGTGGCACAACCTCACTTGTTAGGTTGCTTGTCTGTTCGTCTCTTCTGAATTAGTTTGACTCTATAGAGTTTTACTACATATTTTAAGGATTTTTCATGTGTATTTCATGAATCTTTTGTTTGCAGACAATGGATTTTGACAAAATGAAATGAAAAATTGATATTACTATGAACTTGATGATTAAAGGAAGTCTATTTTTAAAACCACAAACATCTAGACACCCTTAGTTAAATCTCCACCTAAGCATACACAATATGCATCAATACCCAAATTTAGTTACCGTGCGTTTTTATAAATCTTAACATTTTCATTCGACTAATATGGTAAATCATAAATTAAGAATGAGACTTGGATTATAAGATTAGTTAAAGTTAAGAGATCATTTTTTCATTTTTTTGTCCAACATGTAGGCTATTTAAAGATTTATACCCTGAGATTCGATTTTAAGTTCTAGTCTAATACACGATTACAGTTGTTAATATTTTTTATTGTCAAATTTTAGATTCTTTACAGATTAGGTGTTGGTATAATGGTTTCGTTAACTTATACTTACTACCATTTAGCATTGACAGCTACTACTATAATCTATCCATTAATAACAGAACCAATTTTGGCGCAGATGCATGTAACGTTGGTAAGATTATGGAATTACCAAAAGAGAAAATTCCAGAAAGGATCAATGATTTCTTTCACCACACAGTGAAGATGCATCTGTCCAGATTAAATCTCAATTCTAGAATATTACCTACGAGTAGTACGAAAGGAAGGCGCTGTTTAATCAATGTATTGAAGGTATCCTTGCTCACCATTGGTTAACCTTCATGAAACCGGGTCCACAAAGGTAGTTATGAAGTAGGCTCGTCTTCCAGTGCTAATAACTGTCATGATCGTCTAGTGCACCTTGTGACATTCATCAAAATTTGAATTCGTATTTTTATTTGTTTACCCAACTCGGGTTTTGTAATTCGGATCTTAATCGTTAATGAAATATTGTATTTATTAGTATTTATTGTTTTAATTTATTTTATATTATTTTATAGTTGTGTACTCGTTAACAATCCCCAAAATCATTTATTTTATGTCATTATTTCAATTTATCGAAGTTCATGGACGAAAGTGTTAAAACTCAAAATTTTGGAATTCAGCATTTCCATGCGCTTTGCGACGGGTATATCCCCGACCTTCAAGACATGTGAGGAGGCAAAATTCCAGAAGGTTCCAAGAAAGCTAGGCGTTGTGACGTATTTAGGTCTGTCTCTCCATGAAGTGCGGTGAGGTGGAATGCAGACCAGTTTCATGCAATTGTCTATTTGGGTGTTTCGAGCAACAAATTATGTGTATGTTTATTGTTAAACGACTAGAATATTTGACTAAGGTGTCTCACCATATTTCGAAGACGAAGGTGGAACTAAGCTCAAGATGGATAATCAGGACCAAGGTGGAACTAAGCTCAAGCTGGAAAACATAGTGTTTGAAGGTTTATATGAGTGCTAGAAGTTGGATTTGAGTACTCAATATCATGATCTTATTTTCTTCGGCTTATACCTAAGTGAAATCCACTTATAGTGAGAATATCTAACCTAATCTTTTATTTTACATACTATTATTTATGATTTTATGTTATAAGAGCTCACCCAAGTGCAAAAGTGACAAGACCTAACTAATAAATATGTAGATCTAAAACGTAACACAAACCCTAATATAAAATTGTAGATCAAGTGTTATGTCACTTAAACATGGTTATAAAACATAGATTTAGGAATGGGTAACTAATAGACTTAATATTTTACTTTCGTTTGTTAAAATGATAGTGGAACAAAATGTATATATGTGTGTTAAACTTATGACTAGATTTATAAAAGATTTGCTTTGTTAATTCAAAAGGGTCACCGACGAGCGAATCACACGTAAGTCTAGTTTTTGGGTGAACACATTACATAAACCAACATACTCACTTAATATGTCGAGCTGACCCTAAATTAATCCGTCTATGTCTTAGGATGCATGTAGGTTGGATATGAGAATCCATGGCAAATTCAATATACTTGATCTAGTCTTTGATATGATTGCTTGAATGTTGATAAGTTATTACTACGTGTTAGTGTGTTTAATGAGAGGAAATTTTAGCTGAGTAACGAGGCAATTTCAATAATAATACGAATTGATAATTAGAACATAATTTACAGGGGTATTTATAGAGGATGACTCATTCTATATACATTCATAGGGAATGAGCATCTCATACGCTATGCCATTCGCTAAACAAGCTTAGCTAATGACCCTTAATACATTACTTTTCATTCGTTAAAAAGTCTAACAAATGAGGCTCAAAACATATCACATTCACTATACATTCCATAGCAAATGTGCAACTCTAAGTGAGAAAACAATCTGTATACTTTTATCTATTACATAAAACGATAAACAAAGACTGAGACGTAAACTAATGTATCAACAGGATAATATGAAGATTTACTGCACATCACTCACTGACATCAAAGTGAGTTTCACGACCCTTTTCTCTTTTACCGTTTTACAAATTAGGGGGAGAAACATAAAACTTATTCGATAACTTTGCATAACTTAGTTACTAACTTCGCGTAAACATATTAAGTAACGTTTGTAAACTTATTCGATAACTTTTCATAAACTTATTTAGTAACTTTGCTTAAACATATTTGATAACTTTGCATAAACTTATTTCGCACCATCGCTTAAACTTAATTAATAACTTTACATAAACTTGCTTCATAGCATTACACAAACTTATTTGATACATTACATAGACGTACTTAATACGATAAATAGTAAGAAAGACATAGAATCTTTGAGTGAGCATGAGTTACACGAGGCCCTGAAGATATTCGAATCAATGCATTCTATGACCATTAATTATAGGTTTAGCCAAGGTATATGTGGCTCGTACTATCGAGATTGATCCCTGCTCATGGTTAGTCGCTCTAACTGACTTGTTAATGGGAACATATATTCTATCATTCACACTGTGATGGTATGGTTATCGGGCGTACATAACGGATTTGGGTTTGATTATAGGCTCATTGTGATATTTTAATTCATATTCTTTGCTAGTTTATGGAGGATTATTGATCTTGTTTAGGCTATATTATATATCATATTGCATTGCATAGACTCACTTGTATATCTAAAAGGGCTTTTAAATTCATAAGTGTAAACTTTTGGGACAACGTTTTCATCGGGGAAATAAATACGCAACAAACAAAGTTTTCAACTTCGCAAATAAGTTTTAATGTGCATTTTAATCACAAAGACATAAATAAATTTTAAAATACATTTTATTTATGAAAACATGAAGTTTTTAAGTATGTTTTGGTGATGAAAACATAAGGCTTTGATAAACATTTTAATCATGAAAGCATATATATGAGAATTCATTACTTGTCTTATACATTTTAAACATTTATGCAGCCAATACCTGTTAGCTCACCAACATTATGCCAACTTTTTTTAATATGTTTTCGGGGAATAAAACCAAGAAGAAAATTATGGATATTTACAAGCATATCATTGCATGTAGGACCACTACGTTAATCAATAACTGTGATATCCATAAAATTTATATGCCTTTCTTTCTTCCTTGGCGCGATGTGACACACCCTCCACCCCAACATACTTAGGTGGGCCAACGCTGATGAATTGCTTGAAGGGGCAAGCAATAGGATTAGTAGCAGCGGGTGTGGTAGTGGTGGTGGCATTTGATGGTTTGGATATTAGTGATGAGGTTAGGGAAATCTGTGGCTATGCCTTTGGCGATGTGCGAAGCCATACAGCGGCCCAAGTTATCGACGCGATGACGACGACTGATATGGCGAGAAAAATACGGCAAGTAAAAGATGTATAAATTTTAAGACAAGAGGGTAAATTATAAACTATGTTGAGGTTGTGTAAAAAATTAAGATTAAACTTTGAAAATTAACGATAAACCATTAACGAATCCTAGTTGAGGTATAGATTGAGTTTGAGGGTTTAAGTGTTAAATCATCAAACAAAATAAGAAAAGAAAATTATTTAAAAATTGAAACATCCATGAATCACCATGGGTTTTCATGCCTCAACATTCAAATAAATTAAAATAAAATAATAAAATAGAAATGAGGAGTAACATCCATCAATCTCCATGGATTTTATGCTTAAATAAAAATGAATAATAAGTTTTGAAATTAGATAGTTTGAGTATCCATGAATCACAATGGATTTTTGTACTCCTATCATTCACCCAAATAAAATAATGAGGAAAACCAGTTTTAGCCAAAAATCATTGTGAATTCGGTTATAAAGAGGAATGTAGCCACTGAAATGACTATATTGACCACTTGAGGCTTATTTATTTCCATGATGTTTGGTGAGGCATGCGTTGGCCTAATAGGTTTCAACACCCTTACCGAACCTCCTAGGTAAGTAACCTATAACAGCCCAGCTACCGCCGCACCATAATATCGTCCGCTTTGAGCGGGGCGTACCACCATCGCCTCACGGATTTGCTTTTGGTTGCCCAGGTGAAGACTTCCCAGGAGGTCACCCATCCTGATACTACTTCCACCTGAGCACGCTTAACTGTGGAGCTCTACTCTCATCCACTATCATTAATCGCCCAAAAGGCGTTACGATGGGGAAGGTATCCACCTCCTTATAAAGAAGGCTTTGATACCAACTTGTAAGGCCCCGGTCCCGAAAGCCCTACTTTGCTGTAGGATTTACTCATAAACATAGTCTGTTACAGCGGAAGTCTATACAAATCACAGCAGAAATTTAAAAAATTTATAAAACAACTTCTTTCTCTATCTATTCTTCAATATGGATAGCCTCGTACGCGCCTCAAGCTTGCCACGTCATCAATAATACCTGCATGCATACTAAAACTCAGCTACACGCTGAGTGAGTTCTAACGTTCTTTCTTTTCATAAACTTTCGAATTATAATTTTATCACATTCTTTATTCATACGCAGTGTAACACTCGTCTATAACTAGTCCTGTACGTACTTTCTCATAATCGAGCCTTCTATTCTTACTCGTAATCGAACCATATCAAACTAAAGGGATTTGCCATCCTAACTTGTTGCGCAGGCATGAGGCCCGAAGGCTCTATGCACGAACATGAAATCATTCATTCACATCAATATACATATTATTATTCTACGCAGGTATTTGTGTAAGACCCCGAATCCTGGGAATCCTACATTTGGTAATCATATCCAAAATTCATAAAAATTTAAAACCAAGAAAAGTTCGTTTTATTTAAAACCAATTTAGAGTAAAGGACAGCGGAATAATAAGTGTCAAGATTCCCAAACACTCAACAAAATTTTAACCTAAAGCAATTCATTTAATTTTAAAACTAGTTAGAATATAAAATCAACGGAAAGTCATAAGTACCAAACAAGTTCCCAAAAACCGGGAAAATTTGCCAAAACCAAATTTGAGTACGTTTAATAATAATTGGAAAGAAACAAATTTCATTATTAAATTCCCCGACTAGATATGCCTTCAACCGTCCAAGTAGTCTCGAGCACATCCAAGCGGTAAGCATCATCCTCTTAACCTGAAACTCACACTAACGTGCGATACCCGCTGTAATGCACATACATATTACTGTGCGATACTGTTGTATTACACATGTGTAATACTATGTATTTTTGAGTTTAATAGTGTTTTATTGCATATATTCAATATTTATGTATTGTATATGTGTAGTAGTGTTGTATTATATGGAAAAAAAATAATAATAAAATAAAAGTCGATGTGGTGCATATGTGCGTTAATGTTGTATTACACATACGTACGAATGTGTATTTGATGTGTTTATTAGTCCTATATTGCATATATACAATAGTGTGTATTAAATATGTGCAATAGTGTTGTATTCTATGCAATACAAACACTTTTTCATATATGCAATGCACACTATTACACATGCGCACTATACCGACGAGGTTACCGACAAGTTTTTTTTTTAACTAATAACAACATATAAGAATAATGGAAAAAAAAAAGAAACTTCAAATTTTTTTTTTTAAAAGTTAAAAATAGTTTTTTAGGAGTTTTTAAGTTTTCTCTTTAAGAGGAGTTTTCATTAGATCCCACCCCTATGTATATATATATATATATATGTATATATATATATACCTGTATATATATATATACCTCTATATATACACACATATATATATACATATACATATACATATACATATATATATATATATACATATATCCCTATGCATAACATTCACATAATAACATCAAGGTAGAACACGCGTACGACCCAAACACGTGATACAGGATTTTAGCGACCCGTTATCATGATAATGCCACACGAGCCAGACCCCTTACGGGCGTTCCAGGGCCCGCCACAGGATTTTAGAACCTGAGTAGTATAGTTTGGGCCGGTCAAAATCATCATGCACGCAACATTCCATCCGATGGCGATCATGCCACACGAGCCTCCCTCCTCACGGGCTTTCCAGGACCCGTCACAGGATTTTAGAACCTGAGTAGTATAGTTTGGTCCGGCCAAGATCACCATCCACCGTATGCAAACACAAAGTAAGCATACGCAAACATCCTTAGTCAATAATGACTAATTAGCATCACTAATCATAGGCCAAAAAGTAACACATGTATAAACATACGTATATATTATTCAAAGATATACCATACTACAAGTAAGCCTATGGGCCATAAGGTAACACATGTATAAATATATTATTCCAAGATATACCATACTACAAGTAAGCTTATGGGACATAAGGTAACACATGTGTAAACGTACGTATATATTATTCCAAGATATACCATACTACAAGTAAGTCTACGTAAAATCATTTAAGCGGTTTATTAAGTAAAACAGTTCGGTGTGTATGCTAGCCCAAAAATTGAAAATAGCTAAAAGGGGCATCATGAACTCACCTGTCATGAGACTCACAGTCAACAACGAGCTAGAGAATCCCTAAGTACTCCCACAAATCAAATGCCTGTCGGATTACAAACAATAATTACTAACGGGCCGAATCAACTCGTTTAGCCTACGAGGCGTTCTAGCATGATTTGGTTTACCTAAAGTCTCGGCCTTACCAAGTTCAATTAAAACAGCCCCCCGGTACCTTGTTTTACCAAAACCTCCCTTAGCTAACCCCGGTGACAAAGAATTCCCAAAATACTTCCAGGAGTTGCTAGTTGAACGAATATGCGCGCTTATGAGTTGTTTATGCTCTCAACAACCAACTCAGTCCTGTGTGGACCAAATTTAATAAAATCACATCCAGCAAGTCCACACGACACTACACGAGTAGGACGGTTCGGTAATCCACAAGCACAACGCACCAATTACCAAATAAACGCGAATTCGTGTTGTACCGACCCGTTCGAGTAATCGACAACCAATTCAGCCCCAATATTTACAAGAATCATTTTGCCACAGCCCGCATATCAAACCGAAGTTACACAAACTAAGTTGGTTGTTAATTCCTTCAAACCTCACACTAAACGCAACAACTTAAACAATCTAGACAACCGAACACTAGTTTTCAATGTATCGACAATTGACTAACCAAACGAGCTTCAATGCTCACGATACTAAAGTACAACACATATGACATACCCAGGAATATGACGGAGCAAAACCTCACTTCAAACAACCCCGACAAGAACACAATTGGACAGCCACGGGTATGCCTAAAACGAACGTATCGATCAATAACGAGTATACATGCAGATTTTAACATGCAAAGATGTATTTTATTACATAGGAAAATCAAATAGATAAATTATGTAATTTTTACCAGAGTTGCATAAATGTCTTAGATTTATAAAAATATTTTTATTATATTTTTCTAGTGTACACAAAAATCATAAAAATTTCTCCAAGACAGAAAGGTAGTTGCAGCTACTTCAGTGCGCAGCGAAAGTGTTTTATTTGTTTAAAATTCATTACCAAACCAAATTAAAAGATTCCAATTGGGTTCTAATCTTAACTCAAAATATGAACTTTCAGAAGTGGAATAAACCAATTTAGACTTGTCAAAAAAGAGTTATGATGTCAGGAAGACAGACCAGAATCCGTCACCCCGCATCAGCTTTGACACACGTTTTTATAAAATCATAAAAACCATTTAAATTTCATCCAAAAATTATAGATTATACCTTTCTAGAAACTAGACTCAAAGTATAATATCATGGAGATCAACAATCGATCAAAAACTATCAATTTTCTTCGAGTTACAGGCCAAACAATAAACGAGTACGAATCTGTCAGCAAAAACTGTTATAATCAAAACTCAAACCCCAACATGTTTATGACATCTCTAAGGTCCAACAAGCGATTTAATGGTGAAAAAGAAGTTCCTGACATGGTACTAACCTTCAATTGATTGGAACCAGGTTTGGATTGCTTGGAGAGGTGAAAAACGAGAGGGGAGAGGGCTGCTTATGTCCGATCGTTGATGGAACTATAGGCTGCCAAAATTTGTTATAGTTTGGTAGATTTACAATTCTAGTCCTTCCATTTCCAAAGGTTCTAACTTATACCCAAAGCTAAGTAAATGAACTTTCAATAAGTACCATAAGCCCCCTCAACATGAAAGATCAAATCCCGTTCGACATACAATCTCTGCAACGTGCATACCGTTAAACAAAAATTAGCGGGTGTTACATACTTAATTGGTCTTCAAAGAATAAGAGGTAATGTCTTGAGCAAAAGGATGTATAAATGGATTTTTAAAACATATAGCAAGGCTCCTAAATTAAAAAGATGAAACCCCGTATTTTTAAACAACTTTTATAAACGATCAAACCGATTAACGAAATTTCCGGGCGTTACAAGTCCACCCTCCTTACAATGGGATTCATCCGCGAATCTCGTCGCAACAAGAACGGACGCGGATAGAGACATCATCTAATCACACAAAAGGACGGTAGAAGCAAAACTCCTATCGGTACCCAAGTTAAACAGGACCAAAGCCTGTAGCTCGATAAGTAAAAAGGAGACCCAAAGTGATAGCAGCTTTGTCTTAGCTAAACAATTACACGACAAGCTTTCGAGAGGATGAGAAATAAACCGGAGAATTTAACGATTAAAAGGAACTTCAACGCTAACGACACGAGCATTAGCCATATCCTATCCCTACAAAGATGGAACCCTAACACAGTCAAGCACAAGTAGCATTTAGAACATGGAAGGTAAGGGTAAACTGCTAATAAAGTTAATTAGGTGTTATTAATCGTTTACTTTACCCGCCCATCCTAAGCACCCCCTGCCCCTAATCATATTAGCATCCTATCTAACACTTTAACAAGTAGGCATATAATGGTACCCTAATTCTTATAAAATGAATAAACAATTATAAAATTCACCTCTTGGCGTGTTGCTACTCGCGGTTGGCATTTCTAGTCCCTTCTTTTTCAGTTTAAGCCCAAGCATTCAAGAATGCTCGGATCCCTTGAACCATGGCTCTGGTACCAACTTGTAAGACCCCGAATCCCGGGAATCCTACAGTTAATAATCATATCTAAAATTCATAAAAATTTAAAACCAAGAAAAATTCGTTTTATTTAAAACCGATTCAGAGTAAAGGACAACGGAATAATAAGTGTCAAGATTCCCAAACACTTAACAAAATTTTAACCCAAAGCAATTCATTTTATTTTAAAACTGGTTCAGAATATAAAATCAGCGAAAAGTCAAAAGTACCAAACAAGTTCCCAAAACTGTAAGGCCCCGAACCCCGGGAGCCCCACAGTTGGTATTCATACAAAATACTTAAGAAAATAATTAAACTTGAAAACGGTTTCTTCCATTAAAACAAACATCTCAGAGTATAATTCAGCGGATAACATAAATAATAAAATAAGTTCCCAAAACCTGGGAATTTTGCCAAAAATCAACATAGTTATCTTTAAATAAAAACTTTTAAAAATAAATGTTTAATAGTAAAACTTCAATTCCCGTATGCCCTTCACCGTCCAAGTAGCTTCGTGCACGTCCAAGCGATAAGGCATCCTCTTCCTAACCTGAAACTCACACTAACATGCACACAAAGTCAGCTTGAGCTAAGTGAGTTCAAGTTTTAAGTAAATAATATCAGTAGTAATAGTTACGATAGTCAAACCAAAAGTTTTAAAAAGAGAAAGAGTTCATCCATCAAATCATCATTACCGAAAACTAAGCATCCTCATACATACATATACAAAATGTATATGTAAACATCCTTTCAATTACATCTCTATATATATCACAGTATATATATATATATATATATATATATATATATATATATATATATATATATATATATATATATATATATATATATATATATATATATAACATCCACGTATAACATCAGGGTCGAGCAAACGTACAACCCAAACATGTAACATCAGTGCATGCAAACACAAAGTAGGCATACACAACATCAGTATTCGAAACGACTACAACATCGCCAAATATAGGCCACACAATAATGTATATACATATATATGTTTTTTTAACATCCCAAGGCCTACCATATACTAGCAAGCCTAAATAAATTCGTTTAGAACATTTCATTATGTAAGGAAACACTTAGGTGTGCATGCTAGCTCAAAAGTAAAATGAGTAAAAAGGGCATCATGAACTCACCTGAAATCAATCGAACACCTACAACGAGCTAGGAAATCTCTAAGTGCACAGTCACAAGCGAGGGCCTTTAAATTATACACAACACGTTACTAAACTAGACCGTAAGAACACTCTTGCCTAATGGGCCGTTCAAGCCCAACGCTTTGGCCCAAGGCCCAACAACTTGGCCCAAGGCCCAACACTTGGCACAAGGCCCAACAACCAGGCCCGAGGCCCAACAACCAGGCCCGAGGCCCAACAACTTGGCCCAAGGCCCAACCCTTGGCCTAAGGCCCAACATATTGGCCCAAGGCCTAACACGTGGCCCAAGGCCCAACACCTGGCCCAAGGCCCAACAACTTGGCCCAAGGCCCAACAACGAGGCAGTTTAGTCACGAAATACATAGTAAGATGCTCCCATTTCCACTTAGGTATTTCCAAACGCTGAAGTTTCCCAAATGGCTTCTGATGCTCGGCCTTGACTTGTAGACACGTCAAACACTTACTCACGTACCAAGCCACCTCAAATTTCATCGTAGGCCACCAATAATTTTTCTTCAAGTCTTGGTACATCTTTGATCGCGCCCGGGTGAATAGAATAGCGCGACTTGTGTGCCTCATCCAAGATTTTATCTCTGAATCCCCCATACCTCGGTACCCATAAACGACCATCTTTATACTTCACCCCGTCACCGACGTCTTCCAACAATTTCTCCTAACCCCAAACACGTTCTGACATAATCCATTCCACCTGCAACGCTTCATTCTGGATGTTGGCTATTTGTTTCAAAATGTCGGGTTTGAGAATAAGCTGGTAGGATTTCACACGAATTGGCTTCGGTCTCACCTTCCGGCTCAACGCGTCGGCCACCACGTTAGCCTTACCGGGGTGGTACATAATATCCAAATCATAATCCTTAATCAACTCCAACCATCTCCGTTGGTGCATATTAAGTTCCTTTTGTTCAAAGAAGTATTTTAAACTCTTATGGTCGGTATAAATAACGCAAGGAACAACGTACAAATAATGTCTCCACAACTTAAGCGCAAACACAACCGCCGCGAGTTCTAAATCATGGGTAGGATAATTCGCCTCGTGAGGCTTTAATTGCCGCGAGGCATACGCGATGACTCGACCCCGCTGCATCAGAACACACCCAAGCCCCTGGTAGGAGGCATCAGAATAAACCACCAGATCGTCGGTGCCATCAGGTAGAGCTAAAATCGGGGCATGCGTCAACCGGTTCTTCAACTCGAGAAAAGCCTCCTCCTGTTCCGTACCCCAAACGAACTTTACACTTTCCTTAGTCAGCTTGGTCAGTGAAGAAGCAATTTTTGAAAAATCGGGAATAAAGCGGCGGTAATACCCCGCCAAACCCAGAAAACTACGGATTTCAGTTGGAGACTTAGGAGACTCCTATTCATTCACGGCTTCCACCTTTGCAGGGTCAACCAGATACCACTAGGGTTAATAACATGGCCTAAGAATTGAACCTCACGTAACTAGAAGGAAAATTTAGAAAATTTCGCATACAATTTGTTCTTCTGCAGAGCCTCCAACACTTCCACGAGATGACCGGCGTGATAGGATTCACTTTTTGAGTACACAAGAATGTTGTCGATGAACACAATAACCGAATGATCGAGCATCGGCCTACACACCCGGTTCATAAGATCCATAAACTCAGCCGGTGCGTTGGTTAAACCGAATGACATCACCAGAAATTCGTAATGTCCATAACGAGTACGGAAGGCAGTCTTAGCAATATCTTCCTCCCGAATCTTTAGCTGATGATACCCGGACCTAAGGTCGATCTTCGAGAACCAATTAGCCCCTTGGAGTTGATCAAATATGTCATTGATCCTCGGGAGTGGGTACCAATTCAACTCATGGTAGTCAATGCACATTCGCATGCTACCGTCCTTCTTCTTAACGAACAAGACCGGGGCACCCCAAGGCGAGATGCTCGGTCGAATAAAGCCCTTATCGATCAAGTCTTCCAACTGAGCCATAAGTTCCTTCATTTCATTCGGCGCTAGGCGGTAGGGAGCTCGGGCAACGGGCTTGGCGCCAGGTACAAGGTCTATCTGGAACTCGACCTCGCGATCCGGCGGCACACCTGACAAATCATCTGGAAATACATCCGGGAAATACCGGACAATAGGAACATCACCGACGGTAGCCACCTCGGTATTCACATTCATAGCATACGCCAGATACGCCCCGCACCACCGCTGCATCAACTTTCCCGCCTTAAGCATGGATATAATATGTGGCGTCTCAACATTCCGATCACCGAAGATCGTAATTCGAGTCCCGACCGGGGCCCTTAGACGAACAAGTTTCTCACCACAAATAATCTGAGCATCAACATTCGCGAGCCAATCCATCCCGAGCACCACATCGAAACAACCAAGCGGCATCAAATACAATCGCACCGGAAATCTATAACCAAACAACTCGATGGAACAACCCTGAATAGCCCTAGACATGGACACGGATTTTCCTACGGCGACCTCAACCTCAAACCCATCGACTACGTGCTCGGGTGATTTATTTAACAAGGAACAGAAAGCGGTAGACACAAAACTCCTACTGGCGCCCGAATCAAATAAAACTGAAGCCTGTAACTCATCAAGTAGGAACGTACCTGGGACGATATTATACTACTGCTTAGCTACACGGTCAACACATACGATTTCAAAGGAACAAGAAATTATAACGGTGGAATGAAAGCTAAATAAGGAAAAAGTACCTGACACGACATCCGCATCCTCTTTCGCTTCCTTCTTGGAGATGTTGAAGGCCCTCGCCCTGGCCTTCGGATTCTCATCCATCTTCCCCCTCGAGGAAGTCCCCTGCCCGGACCCCCCGCCTTACTGGAAGGACAGTTTGATGCCAAGTGACCCGAACCCTTACAACGGAAACAGGTCAATGTCGGACACTCGAAATGAGGGTGTCCTACCTTATCACAACGAAAACAAGTGCCAGACCTAATCCTACATTCCCCCTTGTGCGGCTTCCCGCACTTCTTGCAATTACCGAACTCTGCACCCCTTTTAAACTCAGAAGTCTCAGTCTTTACCCTTTTCTCAGATGGATTAAAATAGTTTCCCCCGGGCCGCTTACCGTACGAATTTGAGTTCCACGCCTTCCAATTCTCGGGCGGCGGTAACTTCTCCCTCTGATCATACAGCGTACCTGCTAGAGTGACCACCGAGTGAAAAGAGTTCATGTCGGTAGTCAACACACCCCTACGAATATCCACCGGAAGCCCCTTCACGTACTTCTTAATCCTTTTGGTTTCGGGAGTAACCAAATCGGGACATAAACGAGCCATCTTGTTAAACTTGGTGGTATACTCCCGATGCGACATAGTACCAGCCTCCAAGGTCAAGAATTCCTGTTCTATCTCATCCAATTCATGCGGAGGACAAAACTGATCGAGAACCAATTTCTTCAACTCATCCCACGTCATCCTCCTAATCGAACGATCACCCAGAGCTTGCGCCAAGTTATCCCACCAACATAATGCCTCGGAACGAAACGAGGCGGTAGCATAAGTGACCATGTCATCCCCCTTGCACTTACTAACCCTCAGAACGGCCTCCATCTCTCTCACCCACTGATGTGTTGCCAATGCATCTTTAGTAGCATCGAAAGAAGGGGGTCGCACTTCTTAAAGTCACCATACGAGCAACCCCGGGTCGATACACTAACTGTCCGCACCTCATCTTCATCCCCACTCGGCACATACACTTCCTCTTCCTCTTCAACCTGTACCTCCGTACTCTTCCTACCCCTTTCCGAACCCTTACCAACCCAGCAACGATCTCAGGAATGGCGCTATAGAGCACCTGGTAAACCTCATCCGCGATAGCCGCGCGCATAGCAGGATCTAAGGCGGGGTTATCCCCCTCCTCATGAATCGGGGTGTCCTGCTGGGAAATAGGAATCTCACTCTCGGCTTCGGCACGTGGCTTATGACCACGACCACGACCACGAACACTAGAGCCACCTCTCTTAGCTGCTCAAGTATTAACCATGACTTATCCCTACAAAGACAGAATTTTAACACGGTCAAGTACAAGTGGTAATTAGAACATGTAAGGTAAGGGTAAACTGCTAATGACGTTGATCAAGTGTAATTTGTCGTTTACTTTACCCGTCCGTCCTAACCACCCCCGGCCCCTAACCTCATTAGCCTTCCATCCTAAATAGTTAATCACATACCGGGAACTTTTAAACTTAAAGGAATGACTAAATAATTAAAAGTTACCTCTTGGCGTGCAGTTACTCGCGGTGGGCATATTGGTCTCTTTTCTTTCAATTCTAGTCCAAGCATTCGGGGATGCTCGGATCCCTCGAACCAAGGCTCTGATACCAACTTGTAAAGCACCGAACACCTGGAGCCCCACAGTTGGTATTCATACAAAATACTTAAAAAAATAATTAAACTTGAAAACGGTTTCTTCCATTAAAACAAACATCTCAGAGTATAATTCAGCGGAAAACATAAATAATAAAATAAGTTCCCAAAACCCGGGAATTTTGCTCAAAATCAACATAGTTATATATAAATAAAAACTTTTAAAAATAAATGTTTAATAGTAAAACTTCAATTCTGGTATTCCCTTCACCGTCCAAGTAGCTTCGTGCACGTCCAAGCGATAAGGCATCCTCTTCCTAACCTGAAATTCACACTAACATGCACACAAAGTCAGCTTGAGTTGAGTGAGTTCAAGTTTTAAGTAAATAATTTCAGTAGTAGTAGTATTGATAGTCAAACCAAAAGTTTTAAAAAGTGAAAGGGTGCATCCATCAAATCATCATTACCGAAAACTAAACATCCTCACATACATATACAAAATGTATATGTAAACATCCTTTCAATTACATCTCTATATATATCATAGTATATATATATAACATCCACGTATAACATCAGGGTCGAGCAAACGTACAACCCAAACACGTAACATCAGTGCATGCAAACACAAAGTAGGCATACACAACATCAGTAGTCGAAACGACTACAACATCGCCAGATATAGGCCAAGCAATAATGTATATATACATATATATATATATATATATATATATATATATATATATATATATATATATATATATATATATATTTTTAACATTCCAAGGCCTACCATATGCTAGCAAGCCTATATAAATTCATTTAAAACATTTCATCATGTAAGGAAACACTTAGGTGTGCATGCTAGCCCAAAAGTAAAAAGAGTAAAAAGGGCATCATGAACTCACCTGAAATCAATCGAACACCTGCAACGAGCTAGGAAATCCCTAAGTGCACAGTCACAAGCGAGGGCCTGTAAATTATACACAACACGTTACTAAACTAGACCGTAAGAACACTCTTGCCTAATAGGCCGTTCAAGCCCAACGCTTTGGCCCAAGGCTCAACAACTTGGCCCATGGCCCAACACTTGGCCCAAGGCCCAACAACTTGGCCCAAGGCCCAAAACGTGGCCCAAGGCCCAACACCTGGCCCAAGGCCCAACAACCTGGCCCGAGGCCCAACAACCAGGCCCGAGGCCCAACACTTGGCCCAAGGCCCAACAACTTGGCCCAAGGCCCAAGGATAATCAATCGGGTCGAATGCGCGTGTAATAAACCTTAAAAACATTTGTTAAACGAATCAGCCCCGAATGGACCAAATTCCATTTTAAATCTTTTCATTCATCAAGATTATGTCACCCGAGTTGATAGGGTTGACGATTCCTTTTTACAACTCTTACTTTAACGTTTAAACGAAAATTCGCGCACCGCCGACTCGATTGACGAAGCACTAACCACAACAGCCCCGAGCATCAAAAAAATAATTTTTCTACAGCCCTTAAACCCCCCTAGGGCTGTACAAACTGATTCGGTCGGTCACTCGATCAATTAACGCATCAAACTCAATAATTTGCAATTCTACACCCGATAAACCCTAGTTATCGAACTAAAATCGATTGACCGACCCAAACACCTCCAATGATCACAAAATTTTAATATGATGTAAATGCCATACCTGGGGATCTTTCTGCACCAGAAACTCTAATTTTTATCCACGGGAAGTGGGTGAATTACACCTTGGCCGAAAATCTGTCCAACAAAAAAGTTTCGGCAAAATTGAGCATCAAAACGATTAGGGGTGAGCAAAAAGAGTGTTGGGGATTGTAGTACATACCTTGAACTACTTCTAGGAGCTTCGAATCGATCAAAAAGCCGAAGCAATGAAAGGAGGGAGGGACTGGAAGTGGCCGATCGCTACTGCTGCTGAACTAGGGTTTAGTTTTTTTTTGTTTAGTGTTATATCATAAAACTTTTTCATTCTAGCCCCCAGAAAATAATAATAATGCAACTTGGAAGAAATGTTAAGCGATGAGACGTACCGGGATGACGTAAAGGCTTCTGAGAAACGTCGGATAAATCCCGAGAATTATACATACTCTACAATCCTTAATTCTTGAAACCGGAATTAACGGGCGTTACAAAAACCCGGGAAAATTTGCCCAAAACCAAACTTGAGTACGTTTAATAATAATTGAAAAGAAACAAATTTCATTATTAAATTCCCTGACTAGATGTGCTTTCAACCGTCCAAGTAATCTCGAGTACGTCCAAGCGGTAAGCATCATCCTCTTAACCTGAAACTCACACTAACATACACACAAAGTCAGCTTGAGCTGGGTGAGTCCAAGTTTTAATAAACAACATTTATATAAATCATTCCCAAAGTTTAAATATAATACGGGATATGAATAAATAGGCATTGGGTAAATGATAAGTAGCCATAGTAACACACACACACACACACACACACGTGCGTGCGCGCGCGTACGAAACAAACACGTGATACAGGACTTTAGGGACCCGCTATGATGATAATGCCACATGAGCCCCCCCCCCTACGGGCTTTCTAGGGCCCGCCACATGATTTTAGAACCTGAGTAGTATAGTTTGGCCCGGCAAAATCATCATGCACGCAACATTACATCCGATGGTGATCATGCCACACAAGCCTCCCACTCACGGGCTTTCCAGGGCCCGCCACAGGATTTTAGAACCTGAGTAGTATAATTTGGCTCGGCCAATATCACTATCCACCGTATGCAAACAAAAAGTAAGCATACGCAAACATCCTTAGTCAATAATGACTAATTAACATCACTAATCATAGGCCACAAAGTAACAATTGTATAAACATACGTATATATTATTCAAAGATATACCATACTACATGTAAGCCTATGGGCCATAAGGTAACACATGTATAAATATATTATTCCAAGATATACCATACTACAAGTAAGCCTATGGGTCATAAGGTAAAACATGTGTAAACCTACGTATATATTATTCCAAGATATACCATACTACAAGTAAGCCTATGGGCCATAAGGTAACACATGTGTAAACGTACGTATATATTATTCCAAGATATACCATGCTACAAGTAAGCCTATGGGCCATAAGGTAACACATGTAAAAACATAAGTATATATTATTCCAAGATTTAACATACAAGTAAGCTTATGGGCCATAAGGTAACACTTGTGTAAACGTACGTATATATTATTCCAAGATATACCATACTACAAGTAAGCCTATGGGCCATAAGGTAACACACGTGTAAACGTACGTATATATTATTCCAAGATATACCATACTACAAGTAAGTCTATGCAAAATCATTTAAGCTGTTTATCAAGTAAAAAAAGTTTGGTGTGTATGCTAGCCCAAAACGTGAAAAGAGTGACAAGGGGCATCATGAACTCACCAGTCACGAAGCTCACAGTCAACAACAAGCTGGAGAATCCCTAACTACTCCCACAAATCTAACGCCTGTTGGAATACGAACAATAATTACTAACGGGCCGAATCAACTCGTTTAGCCTACGAGGCGTTCTAGCATGATTTGATTTACCTAAAGCCTCACCCTTACCAAGTTCAATTAAAACAGCCTCCGGGGCATTGTATTTACCAAAACCTCCCTTAGATAACCCCGGTGACAAATAATTCCCAAAATACCCCCGGGAATTGCTAGTTGAACGAATATGCGCGTTTATGAGTTGTTTATGCTCTCAACAACCAACTCAGCCCCCGTGTGGACCAAATTTAATAAAATCACAGCCAACAAGTCCACACGACACTACACGAGTTGGATGGGTCAGTAATCCGCAAGTACAACGCAGCAATTACGATATAAACACGAATTCGCGTTGTACCGACCCGTTTGAGTAACCGACAACCAATTCAGCCCCAAAATTTACAAAAATCATTTTGCCACAGCCTGCATATCAAACCGAAGTTACACAGACTAAATTGGTTGTTAATTCCTTCAAACCTCGCGCTAAATGCAACAACTTAACAATCTAGACAACCGAACACTAGTTTTCAATCTATCAACAATTGACTAACCAAACGAGCATCAATGCTCACGATTCTAAAGTATAACACATATGACATACCTAGGAAGATGACGGAGCAAGACCTCACTTCAAACAGCCTCGACAAGAAAACAATTGGACAGCCACCGGTTAAGCCTAAAACGAACGTATCGATCAATAACGAGTATACATGCAGATTTTAACATGCAAAGATGTATTTTATTACATAGGAAAATCAAATAGATAAATTATGTAATTTTTACTAGAGTTGCATAAATATCTTAGGTTTATAAAAATATTTTTATTATATTTTTCTAGTGCACAAAAAAATCATAAAAATTCTTTAAGACAGAAAGGTAGGTGCAGCTATTTCAGTGCGCAGCGAAAATTTTTTATTTGTTTAAAATTCATTACCAAACCAAATTAAAAGATTTCGATTGGGTTTTAATATTAACTCAAAATATGAACTTTCAGAAATAGAATCAACCAATTTTTACTTGTCAAAAAAGAGTTATGATGTCAGGAAGACAAACAAGAATCCGTCACCCCGCATCCGCTTTGATACACGTTTTTATAAAATCATAAAACCATTCAAATCTCGTCCAAAAATTATAAATTATACCTTTCTGGAAACTATAATCAAAGTAGAATATCATGGAGATCAATAATAGATCAAAAATTATCAATTTTCATTGAGTTACAGGCCAAACAATAAACGAGTACGAATCTATCAGCAACTGTTATATTCAAAACATAAACCCTAACATGTTTATGACATCTATAAGGTCCAACAAATAATTTAATGGTGAAAAAGAAGTTCCTTGACATGGTACTAACCTTCAATTGATTGGAACCAGGTTTGGATTGCTTGGAGAGGTGAAAAACAAGAGGGGAGAGGGTTGCTTATGTCCGATCGCTGCTGGAACTATAGGCTGCCAAAATTTGATATAGTTTGGTAGATTTACTATTCTAGTCCTTTCATTTCTAAAGGTTCTAACTTATTCCCAAAGCTAAGTAAATGAACTTTCAATAAGTACCATAAGCCCCCTCAACATGAAAGATCAAATCCCGTTCGACATACAAACTCTGCAACGTGCGTACCGTTAAACGAAAATTAGCGGGTGTTACATACTAAATTGGTCTTCAAAGAATAAGAGGTGATGTCTTGAGCAAAGGATGGAAAAATGGATTTTTAAAACGTATAGCAAGGCTCCTAAATTAAAAAGATAAAACCCCGCATTTTTAAACAACTTTTATAAACGATCAAGCCGATTAATGAAATTTCCGGGTGTTACAATTTGATAGGACTTGTCACCTACCTTCTTTCTGTTCTATCCACTGACTTTTACCCGTACAAATAGTATCCAGAGCTGGACCATACATTCACACAATGTATATCTATGCATTTAAAATTATCATGCCATGCAATCGTACTACCTATACACACATAATTAATAGCTACTGTATTTTGCATCCATAACTGGACCACCTATTCATTGTATCTATAACTAGACCAGCTATTCTTGTATCCATAACTGGACCACCTATTCGTTGTATCCATAACTGAACCACCTAATCATTGAATTCATAACTGGACCACCTCACCATAGGATCCATAACTAGACCATATTATACATATTATTCTAATCAATCAATTCGTTATATCTATAACTAGACCACATTACTATCACAACACGTGCCTGAACACAGTATAGGCTTTTAGTCCTTTATTGTACTCGTGCTTGTGCTTTCCTGTTCATAGAACTTTGTTGTTTCCTTAAGTAGAGCATCTGTCTATCGCGTACGTGTCTGCATACCACTCACGAGTACTCATGATGTGGACAAGTATAAAGTTCTACGACCCCTCATGCCCACATCATGACTTACATTCTTAACACTACTAGTTAAATAAATTTATTACTAATATACACATTTACTTTCTCTGTGACATTCATGATAAAACGAGGTACACTATATTCATTACGTAACAAGAAAACGATAAATCGGTTAATTCGTAGTGCTTAAACGAGTAACCGACCGATACTAATTATGACCCGTATACATACTGAGGGGTCATATACGAGTTATATATATGTTATAGAGGCTAACATATTGATATTTAGGCCCCGGTACGTTTAAAACTCTTTAAACGAAAAAGGTTTCGTTTATCGATACGCTATAAGCTTAAACGCAATCGTTAATATCAAAACAAGCATTGTAGCATCCGTTAAGCCGAAAAAGATTTATAAAACACTTATATGACATGTTCTAAGCAATCCGTGAAAATATTTTGGAATTTTACAACGAGTCAGTACGTTTTTCTTATTTTACAAAAATAAGCTGAAAAACACTCGTTTTTACGCTATTTCTTACACCCGAATTAATTTTCTTGCGAAAAACCGGACCCGAACTAAATTTAAAATGGGCTTTTCATGTTTGGGCTTGTATGAATAATTAAATGGGCCAAAACAGCCCATTAAGGGCCTCTAAATAATTCCGAACGGAACTATTGTTCCCACCAAACATCACACCTTTTAATAACTTACATCCTAAGACTTCTTATTCATTATAACATACTGAATTTTCAAGTCCAGCAGCTCAAAACCTCTGCTCTCTCAACTTCCTTTCAAAAACCCTAAGGTAAGATCAAATTTTACAAAGTTTTAACAAAGTTTGATGTATATGATTAATATATAAACATGTTTTAATTAGTTTTAAACATGTTTAACCATCCAAAAACCCTAAAAAACAAGTAAAATTATTTTTTGATGTTAAACATGTTTACAAACCTGGAACATATACTTTTTTGGTCAAAAACGCGGATTAGAACATGAATACAACGTTTTTACGGTTAGAAAGTTCGGTTTGAACCCAAAACCGAAACCCTAATTATCAAGGCTGTTACATGGATGATTTATGCTTGGTTTGATGTTATATGATATGTAGATATACTGAGTTTGCAACCCGAGACCCGGAAAGTCGTTTAAGCTAGCAAAATTCATCGAAAACCGACAAGGTAAACCCGTAATACTCGTTTAGGGGCTGTTTAGTATTAGGTTGTGACGTGCTTGTTGTTAGCTTGTGAAAATTTTCAGGGACATTAGGGATCATATAAATGAGTCCCTGTTCAAATTTGGTAATTTTTCGATAAACGGAGAATATTTGGTGAATTTATTCCCGTTTATGAGCGTTTATTTGGGAAAAATAGCTAAACATATTGAAAAATTATGAAACTTGGTTTTCGAGTTTGATATGGGATGGTAAGATCACTGGTAAAGTTTGGGAATCATTGGAAATGTCTAAGTATGGTTTGTGCGATCATGGCCTAACCGAATTTTAACAGCCGAAAAACGCACAAAAAGGCATTTTGTCAAAAGAGTTAGGTTCTGGAAATTTTGCAGGGACTATGTAATGACATTGAGGTCATTGGTAAAAATTATCAGATTTTTCAGAGGTCGTTTGGTATAAACGGGCCATTTATTACATGATTATAACCTATTAAATGAATTTTTATAAATAAATAATTAATCATAAAATTTCTGGAAATATTTTTATAAAATTCTCCATGTCTTAATGTATTTTTACAAAAATTTACATAATTTATATATAATTACATATTTAGTTATGATTTATCAAAGATTTAAATTATAATTGTTTTAACGAAACCGGCAGTTTTGTGTTTAACGGACTGACTGGTATGTCAAAATATCGAAAGTGGTCAAATATCATATTTTTGAATGATATTAATAAAAACGAACTTTTTACGAGAATTCCGGACAATTCGGGTGAATTGTGCGCGTTTTGTATAATCAAAACCGTGTAAAATCGGAAACGAACCCTGCAATCAAACCAGACACCGAAACTTTAAAATTCTTTCATAAATCAAATCATTTTATCAATCAATATATTTACTTAAGTTTATATGATCTTACCTAATCCCGAAACGTATAAACGATCAACTGAGCTAGGCTCGGAAAACGGTGAAACTGAGCCAAATCCAGTTTTAAACATTTTATAGTACACAACGTCACAATCTAAGACTATGGTCATGTTCTGGGCCTAACAGCTATACCCAGATTATCTATACAGCCCGACTTAGCTTGAACACTGTACTAGTAATAACGATACGATACCGTTTATAGGAATCAGGCTATAAACGAGGCATCTGACTTATTGATACGTGATTTCTGTGCGAACTACGATAAGGTGAGTTTCACGACCCCCACTTTCTAAACTGTTTTACGAACTTTTGGGGTGAAAAGCATGTTTACATAAACTGTTATACTTGAAAACGTGTGATGATGTGGATTATCTAAGTACTAACACTTGACAAGTCCCCACAAACACAAGTGATTAACTTCGTGCCGGTGGCGTGTGGATAGTACTATCGGTTTGACAAACCCAACTGTGACAGAGCCGGTGGGGTAAGCCGGAACATATGTAAAAACCAGTTGCACATTGTCATTATATATTTACATACTGCTATGTGGTGTTAGACATAGTACATACATGGGGCAAAATTGGCTGTTAAATGCCAACAGGAGTGCATGGGCAGGAGAGGCCATGCAGTATAGCTCGTTTCGGTTTCACTTGTGGCTTAGTATAATGCATCATACACAGACATATATACATACACACTGTAAACTTTACGAACTCGTGTACTGATTTCATTGAAACTCGTGAAACTTGAAACTCACCAACTAGACGTAGTTGACCCGTTTTAACATGCTTTTCAGGTAAAGCAAAAGTGGAATGATTTGCTTACATGCTTGGTGTTAGAAAGACAAGTTGAATAGCTGTGAATAGACGCTGATATAATACTGTTTAAGAAGCTCGTAAACCGGTTATGTGTTTTTCACCTAGTTTGTAAACATAGTACCTACCCATGTAATATGATGTAAATTAGCTGTTGAATTTTCTTTATAAACAATGTTGTTGATACCAGTGTTATCTGTTACATTCCCGTATTACGCTTCCGCAACTACCTAGTCGGGGTGTGACATTCTCTTTTAAACATATCTCATTCGTCTTTTATCTTCTTTCTTGAGTATGCATACAGCCCCAAAACGTTTAAAGGAAAAAGGGGGCTAGAACTCACCTGGGTCTTGTTTCCTTCGGAATTGATTGTAACATCTCTCTCTTGCTAGTCGCGGCTAACTGTTTAACAGGTATAGGTGTTAATTATTACTTTTCTCTCTGAGTCCTATTACCTTAGTTTTAAACAAAGCTAACTTAGCCGATGGTGCTACTATTTCAGTCGCATCGCATGGCATAACCATTCGCGTAGAACCATTCGCATAGAAACAATTCACATGGAATCCATTCTCATAAAAACTATTCTCATGAGAATATATCTATTCTAATGAAAACCATTCTCATGAGAATAAAACTATTCTCATGGAAACCATTCTCATGAGAACAAAACTATTCTCATGGAAACTATTCTCATGAAAACCATTCTCATGAGAATCAAACTATTCTCATGGAAACAATTCTCATGAAAACTATTCTCATGAGAATAAAACTATTCTCATTGAAACCATTCTCATGAGAATAAAACTATTCTCACAGAAACCATTTTAAAGCCATATTCCTCCAAGGTCTTTCCTTAAGACCCGATTTACTTTCTCATCAAATTTCGTGCAAAACCGACTTCGTTTACCCGTCCTTTTAACGAACCGAAAGCTACTCGTTTTACCCGAACCGAACCAACTAACCCATTTACTAAAAGTTCATTACTTTATCACTAATCGTGGCCTGATCTATCATCCTACCAAGTTTCATGTAAATCCGTACACGAAAAGTAAGCATTTTTAATAAAAACGCACCTTTGAGGTTTATGTTCGAAATCACTCGAATAGACAAAAACCATATCAAACGAACTCGGAATTGAGTGATTAAAGCGGCCACGCGACCGGGTCGTCGAGTTCTAACTGCACCACCCACTTTCACCGCCGGAATCCTCCGCCGCCGTCGCCGGAAATCTTCATTTCCACTGTTACGGTTTTGCTGATAAAAACAGGGCTTCCCGACCTCTGATTGAAGATTCGTCTAGTGGAAATCTTCATTTATATACTATGAATACTTGATTAAAATTTGAGACCGATCCGACAGTTAGATCCCCGGGAATCGTCGGATCTTTGCAGGTTACTTTCTCAAAAACGGGAATCTTATAAGGAGGGAGGCTAGAGGTGAAGATTGTTATAAAATGGGATGGTGGCTATATTTATAGGAAGAGGGTAGGGTTTCATATTTAACTTTTCATCTATTGACACTAAACCCCTTTGAACTTTAGATAATTATACTTATCTTCCATAATTCATTTAACTCGATTCTTTTAAATAACTCGTGAAACTTGGGATGTTATAAGTCTACCCACCTTATAAGAGGTTTCGTCCTTGAAACCTGCTTAGTCCTTATAAAGGAATATTTCCTGTATTCACATCTTTTCTTGAATCATCTTAGCTTTCTGGGTTACCGGTTTATCCTTTGTCTCACAATCATCAAGTGATGCTCATGAGTTTTAGCAGTCTTTGGTAGCTTGTCCATGAAGTCCTCGATGGTATACTTTCTTATCCAGACTTAGCAAGTCCGCATCATTTCCTTAAGCATGCTTTTCTTGCTTTCCCCTCGTATAGAAACACTACACCTACTATCATCACACTTCGCACTAAATAATCCGTATGTCTAATCACATCCTTTTGCAAATATACTGATGTTCAATACGCTCAAAGCATATTAATTCCATAAAAAGGAAACCCTTCTTAGTTTCTACTTAAGGATTTCTCCCTAAAATCCCTTTGTCTATTCCTTAAGTTAGAATACCTCATACAATCCTTGAGCACAATCGTGACATAATTTGACGGAGAACTTCTTAAATCACCATTAAATTCTCCTTCCATTTGTAGCTCATTACTAACACATATGGTTCATGAGTTATAGCTTTCCAAGGTAGCTTGATCATGAAGTCCATGTTGATGCCATTTCTTGACTAGCCAAGTCTCATCTTGTCCTCTGAATCCATTGTCGTCTG
Source organism: Bidens hawaiensis (assembly GCF_021521415.1). Classification (NCBI taxonomy): domain Eukaryota; kingdom Viridiplantae; phylum Streptophyta; class Magnoliopsida; order Asterales; family Asteraceae; genus Bidens; species Bidens hawaiensis. Next base: position 246,064 of record NW_027491713.1, read on the forward strand.
CCATTGCATATCAAGTTGCCTTGATAAATGATAAATATTTATCTAACCCAATTTCCTTTCCAAGCATGTCCCGACCTTTATATGGACATTTACAATATTATTCTATCGTTACCCTTCTAGATAACTTCCCGCTAATGATCACATGATTATCAGTCACACACTAATCATTCGATTTAAGGCTCAATAGGTCTAAACCATCTCTACGTCTTCCTTGCATGTTTTTCCGTCTTCTGTCCCTAGGTTATCGCTAGTGGTCACTACATAAAAGTCTCAGGTACAGAACTACGCTCTTCCTAGTGTCCTCATTTCACACTCGTTATATCACATAGACTCGTCCTTTCATGCCTTCTTCATTTAGGATATCTTGACAGTCACATGTACTCCTTGATCATCTCTACTTTATCAACATTCGCTTCGTCATTCACGATCCCAGCAAGTTCCCTTATGGAACTAACTATCGCGGGCATACTACATGTTTTAGCTCATTTCAGTTGACATATCTCCGTTTCTTTCAAGTTTCTCCTACTTGGATTCCTAATCTATGTAGACTTTAATGCTTTAGTGAGTTTTGTTGGCATTGAAATGCGAAACAGTCGAGCAATTCCTTTAGTATGTTTGACTACAAGCTCCAAGTGTGATCCCTCTTCATTACTTTCCACAGTTGTAATCCTACTTCTTTCGTATATCGTTATGTCACACACTCCTTCAAAAGGTTTCTGGTTGGCACGTGTCCTACCGTAGCATCCAGTACGACGTCCTTGGGCTCGGCTCCTTGCAACATTCGTCCTAACTTTTCTCTAAGGAAACACAAACGTTATCACTCCAAGAATTATTTAGCACATGATTTGTAAGGTAAGTAGTTAATGACAGTGGCCAAGTGTGATTAACTCTTTACACTACTCCTCAGGTCCTACATACTTCCCTTTATGATTTCACTTGTGCTAGTTCCTACTACTCAATCATGCAAACATACAAAAAACCTACATTCTTATCCCTAGCGATTAAGCTATCATACACACCTTCTTCTCTAGCGATTAAGCTAACATACATGCATTCCTCTCTAGCAATTTAAGCTAGCATTTATACATTCTTCTACTTTCATTTACATACATATGCATATATTCTTAAATCTTTACATGAAATTAATCATGTACTTAAACGTTCTCGAGCTTTCTTGAGCGGCATACAGCTATCCATATTGTCTTTCTTCTTCGGTCCCATTCTCTGCTTGAGTCTAAGCATGTAAGGATGCTTAAATGTCTCAAACTTTTGCTCTGATACCAACTTGTAAGGCCCCGTTTCCGGAAACCCTACTTTCTCGCTGGTTGGATTTACTCATTCACATAATTCGGAAAATCAGAGTTAATTAAAACATTTTGCGGAATAAAAGTCAATAATTCTTACATAACTTAAATACTTTGTCTTAAACGGAAATAACATAGGTCTTAAACATTAAATATAAATAACACGTGACTCTTCCTTTCTTCGATGCTAGTCTTCTTTTATTTGCCACGTGTCTCCATCATGCAACCTATCTCATCCTACTCACCTGCGTGCATACTAAAAGTCAGCTACGCTGAGTGAGTTCTAGTTAATCAATTAACATATAATACATTCATATCCATACTTATACGTGTCCGAAGATACGTATTTCATACTTTACTTGCTATTGCTCATTCATATATACTTTACATACATGGATACGTATTCACACACTTTCCTTTCAACTTTCCTATGACATACCGTAACTATCCTACTTCTACTATCTCGGATATTATTAGGGTCTTCTGGCCCCTTCTATCCCAGATATTAATAGGGTCCGGTCCCTCTAATCTCAGATACTATTAGGGTCTAGTCCCTCTATCACAATCTCAGATATTATTAGGGTTTGGTCCTGTGATATTTGAGCCAAAACAAGGTACACCTCAGTACGTATTTATCGATTAAGCAAATAAACGCTTTTTGCGTAACAAACAAACTATTAACCGAACGGGTTGGGTTATGACCCAGATATCTCGGGGGGGCATCTATATGTGATATATGTTTAATATAGGCCAAAATATTAGTAAAATGGCCTTAGTTCGATAGCAAACAAGTTAAACAAAAACATGCTCGTTTAACTACCCGCTATAGATTTAAACGCAAAAGATAGTTACAAACCAAGCATTGTATCATCCGTTAAGCCAAGAAAGACTTACCAGACACTTATTTGAAATGTTTTAAGCGATCCGTGAAAATATTTTTGATTTTTACAAACATATAGTATGTTTTTATAATTTTACACAAAACTAGCCGAAAAACACTCGTTTTCGCATTGTTTAACGCACCCGATAAGTTTTTCGCGCCAAAAACCGAACCCGAACTAAATTTGGACTGGGCTTTTCGTTTTTGGGCCTTTAGAATTAGTTATTTGGGCCAAAATGGGTCCAAGGGGGCCCAATCACTATTCCGGCCGCAACCTTGGACCCCTCCCCCCCTTTTGGATTTCTTTCATATTAAACAAGTTAGAAGATACTTTTGCACATTCATCCACAAGTAAAATTCTGGAAAACACCTTTCTTCATCAGGAAACTCTTCAAACCCTAAGGTAAACAACTTAAATAAGCAACTTTTACACTTGTTTAACCTTGATTAATACCATATAAACATGTTTAATTGTTAAAAATCATAGTTAACCATGTAAAACCCTCAAAAATCATTCAAAAACATACTTTGATGCTAAACCTAGTTTCAAATCAGAATCATGATCTTTTTTGGCCATAAACACGGATTAAAGGGTTGAAACGGCATTTTTACGGTTCAAAAACTCGTTTTTATACCCTAGCCGAAACCCTAAGTTAATGGGCTGTTCAATTGATGAAACTTGCTTGGTTTGTGATATAGGACTTGTATCTAGTCTACATAGGAGCACAAGAGCTTAAAAAGTTGATTAGAAAGGCGGAAACAAACCAAAACCGCTAAGGTAATGCCGAAACACTCGTTTACGGGCTGTTTAGGTTAAGGTTATGATGTGCATATTTTGAATTCTTGAAATTTTTCAGGGACATCAGAGATCATATCATTGAGTTCCTATTCAAATTTGGTAATTTTGCGACCATCCGAGAATATTTGGCGAATTTATTACCGAATTGGGACATTTATTTGGGAAAAATAGTTAAAATGCTTGAAAAATTATGAAATTATGAATGCGGCAGTACAGATCATATTAGAAGAAATTTCCCCAAGTTGAATCCAAGAGCAATTGCTAGATCGAACCAAGCATCGACTTCAAATGCGCCTAGAGGACGCGCGTTTGTAAATGGGTCAGGAGAAGCACGACAAGACCCAAATGTGGTGACAGGTACATTTATAGTCTCTGATCAATATGCTTCTGTATTATTTGACACGGGTGCCGATAGAAGCTTTGTTTCCACTAGTTTTGTATCCTTGGGAAGTATGCCAGTTAGTGAACAAACAAATCCCTATACTATAGAACTCGCTAACGGTAACTCTATAAATGTCAATCAAATAGTCCAAAACTTTTCCATTACTCTAAATGACCACCCATTCCTTATCGACCTATTCCCGGTAGAGTTAGGAAGTTTTGATGTTATTGTCGGCATGGACTGGTTAACCAAGTATAAGGCAGAGATTGTGTGTAATGAAAAGACAATTAAAATCCCCTTTTCGAATGGTGAGATGATTGTTGTACAAGGAGAGAAGTTCGGTTCGATATTACCTCTCGTGTCTCATCTCAAAGTGTTGAAATTTTTACGCCAAGGTTGTATTGCATTTTTGGCAAACGTGACTATAAAGAACCCTGATGAGAAACGCATAGAAGAGATCCCCGTTGTACGTGAAGACCCCGATGTCTTTCCCGATGATCTGCCTGGATTACCACCGAACCGACAGGTTGAATTCCGTATTGACTTAATCCCAGGATCAGCCCCTATTTCTAAGGCACCTTACCGATTGGCACCCTCTGAAATGCAAGAATTATCCAACCAGTTACAGGAGTTGTTAGATAAAGGTTTCATACGTCCTAGTTATTCTCCTTGGGGAGCACCGGTATTGTTTGTAAAGAAGAAAGATGAAAGTTTTAGAATGTGCATTGATTACCGGGAATTAAACAAAGTTACCATCAAAAACCGATACCCTCTTCCACGAATAGATGACTTATTTGACCAACTTCAAGGGGAAAACTATTTCTCGAAAATTGACCTTTGATCCGGTTACCATCAAGTTAAAATTCAAGAGGAAGATGTGTCTAAAACGGAGTTCTGAACTCGTTATGGCCACTACGAATTCTTAGTTATGCCGTTCGGACTAACTAATGCTCCCGCAGTTTTCATGGATCTTATGAATCGAGTTTGCAAACCGTACCTCGACAAATTCGTTATCGTGTTTATTGATGACATTTTGATATATTCGAAAACCAAAGAGGACCACGATCAGCACTTACGAACCATTTTGGTGTTGTTGAGGCAGGAAAAGTTGTATGCCAAATTATCAAAATGTGAATTTTGGCTACAAGAGGTTCAATTTTTAGGGCACGTTGTTAATCGACACGGAATCCATGTAGACCTGAGTAAGATTGAGGCCATCAAAAATTGGCAAGCCCCAAAGTCACCGAAAGAAATCCGCCAATTTTTGGGATTAGCTAGGTATTACCGGTGCTTTATTGCTAATTTTTTCAGCATAGCCCAACCTTTAACTCTTTTGACTCAAAAAGATCGTGCTTATGTTTGGGGAGAAGAACAAGAAGCGGCTTTTCAATTGCTGAAACGGAAACTATGCCAAGCCCCGATATTGAGTCTTCCAAAGGGAACTGATGATCTGGTAGTTTATTGTGACGCGTCCCGAAAAGGCTTAGGATGCGTACTTATGCAAAGAAACAAAGTCATAGCATATGCTTCTCGACAATTAAAGGTGCACGAGAAGAATTACACCACCCATGACTTGGAACTGGGCGCGGTTATCTTTGCCCTTAAGATCTGGAGGCACTATTTGTATGGTACTAAATGTACAGTATACACCGACCACAAGAGCCTACAGCACATTTTTGACCAGAAAGAATTGAACATGAGGCAGAGGAGATGGGTAGAACTGTTGAACGATTATGACTGTGAAATACGATATCATCTGGGCAAGGCTAATATAGTAGCAGATACCTTAAGCAGGAAAGATAGAATCAGACCACTAAGAGTCCGGGCACTTGAAATGATTGTCCAAACCAGAGTCAGCGAACAAATCCGTATTGCTCAAAACGAAGCCCTAAAAGGAGATCACTTGGAAAATGAAGACTTACATGGGACCGAACAAAACTTTGAGGAAAGAACCGACGAAATTTTATACTACAAAAACCGAGTTTGGATTCCCACTCTCAACACTTTGCGGGACTTAATCATGGACGAAGCCCATAAGTCCAAATATTCCATTCACCCAGGGGCGGATAAGATGTACAAGGACTTGAAGGAGTATTATTGGTGGCCCGGTATGAAGAAGGATATAGCCACGTATGTCGGTAAATGTTTAACTTGTGCGAGGGTTAAGGCCGAATATCAAAAACCTTCGGGAATGTTGCACCAACTGGAAATACCACAATGGAAATGGGAACAAATTACCATGGATTTTGTAACACACCTCCCTAAAACTTCCCGGGGAAACAATGCAATATGGGTGATAGTTGACCGACTAATCAAATCCGCACACTTCCTTCCAATCTGTACCACTTACACAACCGAAAAACTTGCTCATATTTACATAAATGAAATCGTATCCCGACACGGCATACCCGTTTCAATTATTTCTGATCGTGATAGCCATTTCACCTCTCGTTTCTAGCAAGCCGTACAAGAAGCTTTGGGAACCCGAATTGACCTAAGCACCGCCTACCATCCCCAAACTGACGGTCAATCCGAGCGAACCATTCAAACCTTAGAAGATTTGTTTCGCGCTTGTGTACTAGACTTCGGTGGGAACTAGGATCAACATCTTCCACTGGTTGAATTTTCGTACAATAATAGCTGTCACAGTAGCATTCAAGCGGCACCATATGAAGCACTGTACGGGCGGAAATGTAGATCACCCTTGTGCTGGACTGAGGTTGGAGATACCCAAATTACTCGATCTGACTTGATTCAAGAAACCACTGATAAAATCCATAAAAAATCACTAACAAATTGAAAATCGCCCGAGATCGACAGAAGAGCTACGCTGTTGTTCGTAGGAAACCGTTATCTTTTGAAGTAGGTGATAAAGTATTCCTTAAGGTATCCCCGTGGAAAGGCGTCATTTGATTTGGTAAAACCGGTAAACTAACTCCGCGATACATTGGACCGTATGAAGTAATTTCTAAGATCGGTCATGTAGCTTACCGACTGAAACTTCCTTTGGAGTTAAGTTCTATTCACGATGTCTTTCACGTATCAAACCTGAAAAAGTGCCTTACTGACGAAACCGAAATCGTGCCACTAAAATACTTAAACATAAACGAAAAACTAAATTTCGTTGAACAACCGGTGGAAATATTAGAGGGAAAAATAAAACAATTAAGACACAACAAAATCTCTCTAGTCAAAGTTCGGTGGAATTCAGAACAGGGACCCGAATTCACGTGGGAGTTGAAATCCGAATTTAAAAAGAAATACACGCACCTGATTCCAAATAAGGACAAAGTTGAATAATCAAATTTCGGGAACGAAATTTTCTAATGGGGGGAGAATGTGACATTTGAGTTAAAACAAGGTACACCTCAGCAAGTATTTATCGATTAAGCAAATAAACGCTTTTTGCGCAACAAACGAACGATTAATCGAACGGGTCAGGTTATGACCCAGATATCCCGGGGGGGCCATCTATAAGTGATATACGTTTAATATAGGCTAAACTATTAGTAATATGGCCTTAGTTCGATAGCAAACAAGTTAAACGAAAACATGCTCGTTTAACTACCCGCTATAGATTTAAACGCGAAAGATAGTTACAAACCAAACATTGTATCATCCGTTAAGCCAAAAAAGACTTACCAGGCACTTATTTGAAATGTTTTAAGCGATCCGTGAAAATATTTTCGATTGTTACAAACATATAGTATGTTTTTATAATTTTACACAAAACTGGCCGAAAAACACTCGTTTTCGCATTGTTTAACGCACCCGATAAGTTTTTCGCGCCAAAAACCGAACCCGAACTAAATTTGGACTGGGCTTTTCGTTTTTGGGCCTTTAGAATCAGTTATTTGGGCCAAAATGGGTCCAAGGGGGCCCAATCACTATTCCGGCCGCAACCTTGGACCCCTCCCCCCTTTTTGATTTCTTTCATATTAAACTAGTTAGAAGATATTTTTGCACATTCATCCACAAGTAAAATTCTGGAAAACACCTTTCTTCATCAGGAAACTCTTCAAACCCTCAAGTAAACAACTTAAATAAGCAACTTTTACACTTGTTTAACCTTGATTAATACCATATAAACATGTTTTAATTGTTAAAAATCATAGTTAACCATGTAAAACCCTCAAAAATCATTCAAAAACATACTTTGATGCTAAACCTAGTTTCAAATCAGAATCATGATCTTTTTTGGCCATAAACACGGATTAAAGGGTTGAAACGGGATTTTTACGGTTTAAAAGCTCGTTTTTATACCCTAGCCGAGAATATTTGGCAAATTTATTACCAAATTGGGACATTTATTTGGGAAAAATAGTTAAAATGCTTGAAAAATTATGAAATTTTGTGGGGAACTCAGATTTGGAATATTTTTATCACATATAAAATTTGAGATCATTTGGAAAAGTTTAAGGTTGTTTTGTGCATATGCGTTCGTACGAATTTTTATAGCCAAATTTGGGCCGAAAAGAATATTGAACAAGCATATTGCATTCTGGAATTAATACACGTTGTTGTGGGACATATTTGAGTATTCAGGAATTTTTGGAAATCGTTTGGGATAAAGAACGATTTTCAGGCAAAATATAGCTAATAAAATGAATTTTTATAAATTATTAAATCAGTAAATAATTCCAGAAATATTTTTATAAAAATCTAAATATTTTATTTGATAAGTGGCTAAATTTTCATAATTTAATGATTAATGGTTAATTAATTATGCTAATTTGAAGATTAAACAAATTCAATTTTAATAAAAATAAGCAAGTTCGCGATTAACGAACCTGCAGAAATATCAAAACACCAAAAGTGATCAAAAATCATATTTTTGGATTAATTAAGTAAAAACGAGCCTTTTTATGAGAAACATGGACTATCTGGATAGATTGTGCACGTTTCTTCTCAAATCAAACTGAAAAAAACGGAAACGGGCCTCGTAGCTAATCCTTGACCCCAATATGTGATCTTTCTTTATCACTTAATCATTTTATTAACCAATACATTTACCCAAGCTTATTTTCCCATAACTGTTTTCTGAACGCATAAACAAACAACTTGGCCCAGCTGGGAAAACGGGAAATTAAGCCAAGTTCGGTTTTAAGTACTAGACATTGAACAACATCACAACCTAAGCCTATTGCCACTTTTTGGGCATTCCAGCTATACAAAAATTAGTTATACAACCCATTTAAGTATTGAGATTATAATAATATTAAAATATTAATATTATTATAATATTGATTATAGGAACTAGTGATAGCAAACCGAACAAACCGCGAGCTGACACAGTGCTGAGTATCTACTAAAAAGTGAGTTTCATGACCCCACTCTTTAAACAGTTTTACGAACTTTTGGGGTGAAAAGCATGTTTGATTATGTATACATATTTGAAATTTGTAATGATGTGAATTATCTAAGTGCTAACACACGAAATTCCCCACGATCACAGTGAGTAACTTCGAGCCGGTGGCTTGTGAATAGTACTATTGGTGTGAAAGACCCAAACGGAATCGGCCTGGTTGCCGTGTCACATAGCGCCATTTGCACATGACCATATTTATATATACAGGCTATGTAGTGTTAGACATAGCTACCGAGGCATGTTGTGGGCGGAAGGGGAGCCACAGTGGTTGATTGAGCGTGGGAAATGGATGCACGCAGCACATACAGTCTAGGCTTCACTGTAGCTTAGCATAATTACATCATTTACATACATACATACTTATATCATGATTACAAGTGTTAACTTGTGAATATTCATAACTGTTTTCTTGAAACTCATGAAACTCACCAACTCTAGTAGTTGACCCGTTTTAAACTGCTTTTCAGGATTACCAAAGTTGGAATAAAGTGATGTCGTGCTATCTATTGTGGAACATGCTCGATGCTATGTGAATAGATGCAAGGTTATTAGTACAAATAGAATAGTTTAACGAACGTATTTCGTTGTAACACCTAGTTTGAACACAAAGATATATCAATGTAAATGTAAATTAGTTTGTAATGTTTCTTTATAAACAATGTTGTTGATACTAGAGATGTCTGTTACATTCTCGTTTTACGCTTCCGCTTTATGCTAGTCGGGGTGTGATAGGTCCCTCTATCACAATCTTAGATATTATTAGAGTCTCGTCCATCTATCACAATCTCAGATATTATTAAGGTCTGGTCTCTTCTATCCCAGATATTAGTAGGGTCTGGTCCCTTTATCTCGCTTAACCATACAACCATACATGTCCCGTCAATCGTCCATACATTACTTCCCATGTTTCCTATCATACGTGCATACTTTACACATCTTTCAATTGCATATATAATAATTATATTTATATACGCACATTCATACGATGATTAATAATATCATTAAATAAATAATCATACACATATCATACACTTATCACTTTGGATAAGTGTATTAACTATCACATAGGAGTACGCACACAGCCCTGAAAAACGTCACAGAGAAAGGGGCTAGAACTCACCTGCAGTCGATTCCTCTCTGAATTAATAGAAATTCCTCTCTTCAAATGAGCTCGACTAACTGTTAATAACGTATACATATTAATCCTCTATATTTGTTTATTATTTATTCTCCAAGTTAACGGGGTTAACTTTTAAGTTAATTGAACCGACATGTATTCTTCTTTAACCGTTCGTACTAATTTATTATACTTAAATCCTCATTTGTTAGTATCGTATATTTATATTATATTTGCTTCTTTATTATTAATTCTTGGAATGTTTTATAACCCCGTTTTTATATTTTAAAACCCTTGGAATGTTTTATAATCCCGTTTTTATATTTAAACCCTTGGAATGATTTATTTAAATGTCTATTATTAAAACTTGAACTCACTCAGCTCAAGCTGACTTTGTGTGTATGTTAGTGTGAGTTTCAGGTTTAGAGGAGGATGCTTACCGCTTGGACGTGCTCGAGACTACTTGGACGGTTGAAGGCATACTAGTCGGAGATTAATACGCAAACTGTTTTCTTTTTATTTATTACTTTAAACATTTAAATTATGGTTTGGGGAACTTGGTTTTAGTACTTGTGATTTTCCGCTGTTTATCACTCTGAACCGAATTTTAATAAGATGAAATGGTTTGATTTTAAATTTTTGAGAATTTTTGGATATGATTACCAACTGTAGGATTCCCGGGATTCGGGGTCGTACAATGTGTGTGGTGACAATGATTGGAGAATGATGATGAAATGATGAGGATAAAGATAGATTTAGGGTTTTAGGGTTTAAATAGGTTAAGCCCAAAGGCTTTTAGGCCCATAATCACCCTTAGTCCAATAACCTCTATTAGTATTATCTATACTCTTCCTATTATTTAATTAACATAAATGCCGTCTTTCGACACGATCACTAAAATAAACCCGAAATACTTTATTTATTTGTTTAGCGAATCGAGGACGTTACATATCCGGATCCCCTGTCTGATTGGGATTTAAATGCTTTGCATATCCTTAGGCTAATAAGCCTTCGTTCTAAAGGTTCGGATCACAAGTGTTATCCCCATTCTAGTTACTACATTACCCGTCATGCGAATCTCTTCAAAGTGAAAGGAGTAAAAATCCATCACTAGTTAATTTACGATTACCACCCACCACCGTCAACCTCCCCTCTTATACATCAATCACCATCGTCACCTACATGCCAACCTTGATTCTAAGCCTAGAATAGTTGTTATTGGTGGTTGATTGCTAACATACTAAGTTATCTTAAATTTATAAAAGCATATGTGATTTAGATTTTGATCTTGATGCTCTCTGATACAAACCTGAGTTAAATATTCAATCATTTAAAATTTAAATGAACAGTCTATGAACATAAACGAACGTAAACAAACATAATCGAACAAACGTAAATAGACTTAATTAAACATATAAGAACAAACGTAAATGAACGCAAACAAACATAAACGGATATAAATAAAGACACTTAAATGAAGGTTCATTTTTTTTATTTATAAATACTTGTATTAAGCATAACATGTATTGGCACTTAAGGTATATACGAATTATAATTATATGTGAGGCATGAATACAATATTTTATTTAACATGTACATAAGCATGGGCCTCGCCCGAAAACTTTTGGGGCCAAAATAGAATAATATACAAGTAATGGGGTATATTATATAAATTTATTATTTGATTATTAATGCTGTTTATTGAAAACATTCCACAATGTGGATCTCTAGATATCGGTTCAAATCCCGGTGCGACACTTTTTAGCTTTTTGCATATTTTGTTATTCTTTAATTTAGAGTGAACTGGCGGTATAGGCCCAAAAGAAGACTAATTTTTTTCAGTGGCCCACAATAGAAACTATAAAATATGACACAACACTCCATACACAATCGTAAACCTAATTTTCGTTTAAACATATTATTAGCACCACAACCGTCGTCGTCGTCTACTACAACCCTATATGATAAAGTTTTGCTGACAATGTTAGAGGAAAATAAACATCATTACAGGGTAAGCATTTTATAGTTTCCTTTTCGTTACTTTTATTTTTTTAGATCTTGTTTAGAGTTCTTATTGTGACAGCAATCTGTTTTGATTTAATTGATGGCTTTCGGATTTTTTCACAAATCAATCAGGTTTACTGGTATTGTGTTTCATAATCCAGGGTACTGAAGAAAACATAAGCGCTCATGACATGTTGAGTCATAGCATAACAAAGCATCAGGTACAATCTAGTGGATATGGTTACGCCGTTTAAATTTATGAGATTTTATTTCGACTCTCTCTTAGTATGTGCCACAACCTCACTTGTTAGGTTGCTTCTCTATTCGTCTCTTCTCAATTAGTTTGACTCTATAGAGTTTTACTACATATGTTAAGGATTTTCCATGTGTATTTCATGAATCTTTTTGTTTTAGACAATGGATTTTGTAAAAATTAAACGACAAATTGAAATTACTATGAACTTGATGATTAAAGGAAGTCTAATTTTAGAACCACAAACACCTAGACACCCTTAGTTAAATCTCCACCTAAGCATACACAATATGCATCAATACCCAAATTTAGTTACTGTGTGTTTTTACAAATCCTAACATTTTAATTCGACTAATATGGTAAATCATAAATTAAGAATGTAACTTGGATTAAAATATTAATTAAAGTTAAGAGATCATTTTTTCATATTTTTTTTCCAACATGTTGGCTATTTAAAGATTTGTACCATGAGATTCGATTGAAGTTCTAGTCTAATACACGATTAAAGGTTTTAATATTTTTTATTGTCAAATTTTAGATTCTTTACAGATTAGGTGTTGGTATAATGGTTTCGTTAATTTATGCTTACTACCTATTAGCATTGACGCTACTACTATAATCTATCTACTAATAGCAGAACCAATTTCGGCGCAGATGCACGTAACGTTGGTAAGATTCTGGAATTACCAAAAGAGAAAATTCTAGAAGGGATCAATGATTTCTTTCACAACATAGTGAAGATGCATCAAGCCAGATTAAATCTCAATTCTAGAAGATTAGCTACGAGGAGTACGAAAGGAAGGTGTCGTTCAATCAATGTATTGAAGGTATCCTTTCTCACCATTGGTTAACCATCGTGAAACCGGGTCCACAAAGGTAGTTATGAAGTAGGCTCGTCTTCAGGTGCTAATAACTATCATGGATCGTCTAGTGCGTCTTGTGACATTCATCAAAATTTGAATTCGTATTTTTATTTGTTTACCCAACTCGGGTTATGTAATTCGCATCTTGATCGTTAATAAAACTTTGTATTTATTAGTATTTATCGTTTTTAATTTATTTTGTATTATTTTATAGTTGTGTACTCGTTAACAATCCCCAAAATCATTTATTTTATGTCATTATTTTAATTAATCGAAGTTCATGGACGAAAGTGTTAAAACTCAAAGTATTTGAATCCAGTAGTTCCATGCGCTTCGCGACGGGTATATCCCCGACCTTCGCGACACGTGAGGAAGCTGTTAGGACCGGACCTAGTGCAAAACCTTTATAGGTTGACAAGAGCACACTAGATCTAATAACCCAAAGGCCTCTTGAATATCCCAGCAGAATCAGTATATTCAAGGATTGGGAACAAAGGTTTAAATGACAATAAATATTCAGTAATAACAATCAAGCAGTAGACAAAGGTTAACTATATTGATGTATCGTTTTAATGAAAAGTGATTTAATGTTGCATGGAATGTCTAGGGTTTCGTGACGGTGGCAGTACGAGGTAGCATAAAGAGGAATATTCGCTCTTGTGGTTATGCTCTTGTAATCCGTAAAAACTCGTCTCTTTACATGGGAAACCTAGGACTCTATTTATAGGCCCAGACATTCCTTCTAGAAACCCTAATGATTACATAATGAATGACAAAAACAAATAGAAGTGTAAACAAGTTTTCGAGTATGATATCTCCTTGTCGAGCAGACTTGAAATGCACAGCTGCTCGAAACAAGTCTTCGAGCATTTTTACTTAGAATGTTTTCAGTAGAAAGCATTCTCCTCCAGCAAAATTCAATCTTCATAACATATCCTTGCTTTGCTCGAATATGTCCCATGAGCAAGCATGTTCTTCTCAATCTCTTCAATCCTGCCTTGTGACTTATTATGAACAATCTTCAGCATACTCGGGAGTGAAGCTTGCTCGGGATTGAACCATGCTCGAAGGTTATACTTAGAACATTTGAGATCTTCATTTATTGTATCCATGCTTGAACCACCAATGTACTCGGAAGACTTGGTTTAAGCTGGATAGATCAAGTTGTTTGCTGATTGGCAATCCATACTCGATGAAGAACGTCCTTGCTTGATAAAGTGTAGCTTGCTTGAAGTCTTCAACACTTAAAAGAAATTTCAGAAGATAGTCTTATAAGCAAAAGACATCATGCTCGAGGTAGTAAAACCGTGCTCGAACGTCCAAGCTTGCTCGAAGTCCATACTTAGCCATTTCTTTGAGAAGGCTGAGAAGATTCCAATCTTCCTTGTAAATTTCCGACTCAACAATTTCCCCCTAGATTGGAACAAGCTTAGATGCACCAAAACATACCTGCATTAAGTTACAAATGTATCAATATCTAAACATAGTCAATTCAAGAAATAGTCATTACATTACGTATTCAAATTCTCTTGGGCATTACACATCAAAATTATAAGTAATCATCAAATTACATTAATTATCAAAACAAAATTACACAAAAAGATAAACAAAAAATAATTAGATCTTCTTTAAGGCTCCCATCCTTGCTATCCATTTCAATGTCTCCTTTGAGCTTCAATTAACTTTTCATGTGTCACCGCTGCTGCTCTCTGTTGAAACATGTCAAGTTCTACAGCATCTTCAGAATCTATCGGTATAACTATGTCAACAGTGTCTTGCAGATCCTGGATGTGTATATATTCCAATTCAGAATCATGTTCAACGATTGCGATTGTTCTTCCTTCAGAGTTTCTCAATGATACTGAATCACTTTGCTGGTTGAATGTAAGATGTGCTATTCGGCCACCTTGTTGTACTTGTGAATTCGGCATTTGCATCTCTCTCATCATAGCTAGGCTTTCTCTCAAGGTTCTGGTAGTTGAGATTGAGCCTGTTGCTCTTTGAGTTTTTCTCGTTCTTGCTTCAGAGAATGAGAGTTCTGACAATCTAACATCACTTAATCTCCTTTTCCTTCTTTCCCTTTCTGCTTCTGTATAAGTTTCTTTTCTCTTTTGATCTAACAGAGGGAATCCTTTCTCAGCTGTTCTTTCAAGTACTTAGATAGATCATTTTTCTGTTGGCCAGCCGGTCTGCTTCTTTGCTGATTGTCATATAGTTCAAGTTGTGCTATCGTTTCCAGTTGTTCTTTTGAGAAACTCCTAAAATCACTTCTGAATATAATCTGAGTCTCTGATCTATCTTCAGTATTCACTCTTAAAGTTCAAGATCTGGCATTAAAATACAAGTGAGTGGGAAGATTCAAATTTCTATGTTGATTTTGCTACCTTTCTACCTCAGATTGAATCACAAGTCCACCTGATCTTGATGAGGAAGGTTTCTTTCCATGTTTCCTCTCAAATTCATCAAATAACCATTTAATTTCCTCCCCCTTCTTGAACATTAGCTCTTGATATCTTGCTCCTCTTTTGCATAATGTACTGATCATTTCAGCTATTTGTAATGCAGCCAGTGTTACTTCAGGCTAATCAGTTCTCCTTTCTGCATCCATTCTTTCTTTTCTTCTATGTTCCTCCATATATTTCCTTTCTTCTTCCAGTTCTTCATGGGATAAAATTTCAAACTCATTTTCCATCATTCCCTTTTGATTCAGAATATCTTTCAAAATTTTTACCTTTTTAGGGTCATTAAACCACTCTATAGCTTCATTCTTCTTCCTTTCAGCCTCTAATCTCTCCTTCTCCTCCTGTTCTTTCTTCTTTCTCTCTCTTTCAATCTGCATTTTGACTATGTTCAGCTCATGTGCCTTTTTAACCATTTTCACCTTTTCTAGTAGTGCGTCTCTAGATAAGTTTTTAATGGTATCATATTCATATCCATTCTCTACCAAGAATCTTATCTCCTTGTGCTTATTTTCATTTCTTGATATTCTTGTTTAGCTTCCTCTTCCTGCCTCTTCTTCACTTCCCTTACATACCTTGTTGTATCATCAACCACAGCCTGTCTGTATATTTTGTCAAACTCAGTGAAGTGCTATTGGTTAAGATATGATGCTACATGGCCAGCTTGAAACAAAAAATTCCTTTGAGTCTCTTTCCTCCTCCACTCATCTGCCGCCTCAAGAATTCCTTCTATGGTCATGTGGTTTAAGTGTCTCTGTTCATATCCCAGACTAAGTAGATATTCTTTCTCTTCCTTTTCTTTCTTTTCGCCCCTCTCTCGTTTCTCTCTTCTCTTTAGCCTTAACTCAGCCAATTGTTCAATTTCTTTCTCAGACATTTTCTTCAGCATTTCAAACTCAATACCATACTGCATTAGAAAGATGATCCTTGGATCAGTCTTCATTATGTCTTCATCCTCCTCAACTTCTATTGTCTCATCTAATCAACGTAGTGCCTTAATAATAGGTTCATCATGATCAATAGTCTTCGCTTTCTCTCTTCTAGGGTAGAATTTATTCACTCTTGGCTTATCAGTCTTCTTCCTCTTTGCTTCAGGAATCTCTGACTCTAAATTTTCTTTTCTCTTTTTATATTCCTTTGCAGTAGGTTCTTCAACTTCAATTGGTTCTGTCATAATGGGATCAATCAAGTTTTCAGCATGTACTTCATCAAATATTTCTTCAATTCTAGGCTTTGTTACTTCTATCTCATTTACAGGGTGTAACACCCCAACCCGGAACAGGCTAACGTGTCACTATTACTGTTGGTGCATTTTGTGACCGTCGCTATGCAATTCTGACCAGCGGAACGCCACAGGCGAAGTTAGAACAACTTCGCCATAGGCGAAGTTACAACTTCGCCATAGGAGAAGTTAGCACAACTTCTGCCATAGGCGAAGTTATATCAACTTCGCCATAGGCGAAGTTGTAACAACTTCGCCTACAGGCCCAAGCCCGTGAAGTTTATATATATATATGTGTGTCGTGTTTAGGGTTAAGGATCCAGAAATCAGAGTATTGTGTGATAAGTTTAATTAGCTAGAGAGAAACCGAGAGAGTGAGCCGTGTGGGACGGCCCGAGGTAGAGCTCACCTCGGGTCGGCCGTGTCATTTGTTTTCATGTTTGGTATGTAAGTGTTTTGATTATTATATAAGAATCTGCAGATTTGATTATCCCGTTCTTGTATTTGTTCGTGTATTTGTTCATGTACGTGTTTGTGTTCTTCATCTTTACACCAATAAACGAGTCTAGGAGGATTCCGCACTCCTAGACCTCGTGCGGATCTCGTATCGATCAGCGACGCCCCGGGGGGACCTACATGTGGTATCAGAGCCTTAGGCTCTTATGCTATGGTTCGAGATCTGCGTTTTGGTGTTTCTGGCACGTTTCTGTGCGTTTCTGGCCGAACAGCGCCGCAAGCGAAGTTATTGTTCATCAGGCGAAGTTGCCGTCACTGTTCGTAGGGTTTCAGCGAAGATATAAGGTCTGGCGAAGTTATGGACAGGCGAAGTTATAGCCAGGCGAAGTTGACTTTAGGCGAAGTTGACTTCTCGGCGAAGTTAAAAAAAAAAAAAAGTATTTGGAGTTTTCGTCTGTATGGCCAGGTGTACACGATTATTGTGAGACCGAAGATGTTGTTCCGTCAACGAGTGAAACTTGTTATCTCTTGGTCTTACGTGTGAACAAATACGTGTCAACTCTGGATATGGAGTTGAGTTTGTGAATGGGATATTGATTGAAACTGGATATTGACACATATTTGGGTGTTTGTGGGCAATGAAATTGTTGTTGTTCGAGGTTGACCAACTGAAGAAAGTCAAATTGAACTGAAGGTTTTTGTCATTACTGGATTGCGGTCAGAGCATATTATTTATGTTATTTTCAAGGCGTTCGAGAATTGGATCCTGAAACGTGATGCTCATTTATTAGAGTGAAAATTCTGGAACAAGTTGGATTTAATCGGGAATTAAAGTGTTTATGTTCTTGATCGTTATCCCTGGTGATTGAAGATGCTTCAGATTAATTAATGGTCATGTGTTAGATTCTGTCAAGGTGGTTTTGTGATGAAATTGATCACTTGATGTTGAGTAGTTGAAGATTAAACCTTATCGTATGCCGACGAGTTGGTGAAGTTGTTGAGGACGCCCAACTTCACGTGTTGGTGAAGTCAGATGGACTCACGTGATTGGTTGAGATGATCTATTGGCACGAGGATGCATGCATTTCAAAGACCTCAATCGTTATAGTCGGAGAAGCTTACACTGAAGGGGAGATCTGATATGGAAGACGCTGGGTGATTGGTAGATTTGTGAAGCTACATGACAGTTTCAGACACGGCTGGTTGAAGGGCAAACAGAATATCATTAGTTAAGAGGGAGTCTGTTGGTGCATGTTTTTGTAACAGATGATCTTTCGTGTTTGTTAGAATTGAGAGCAACGGTCAAAGGGGAGTCTGTTGGTGCATTTTGTGACCGTCGCTATGCAATTCTGACCAGCGGAACGCCACAGGCGAAGTTAGAACAACTTCGCCATATGCGAAGTTATAACAACTTCGCCATAGGAGAAGTTAGCACAACTTCTGCCATAGGCGAAGTTATATCAACTTCGCCATAGGCGAAGTTGTAACAACTTCGCCTACAGGCCCAAGCCCGTGAAGTTTATATATATATGTGTGTGTCGTGTTTAGGGTTAAGGATCCAGAAATCAGAGTATTGTGTGATAAATTTAATTAGCTAGAGAGAAACCGAGAGAGTAAGCCGTGTGGGACGGCCCGAGGTAGAGCTCACCTCGGGTCGGCCGTGTCATTTGTTTTCATGTTTGGTATGTAAGTGTTTTGATTATTATATAAGAATCTGCAGATTTGATTATCCCGTTCTTGTATTTGTTCGTGTATTTGTTCGTGTACGTGTTTGTGTTCTTCATCTTTACACCAATAAACGAGTCTAGGAGGATTCCGCACTCCTAGACCTCGTGCGGATCTCGTATCGATCAGCGACGCCCCGGGGGGACCTACAATTACAGATATCAAATCAAAACCACAATCCAAAATACAATGAATCAAAGCAACCTAAGTCATATTATTAAACCAAAATGAATTAACTTTTTAAATTCCTGAACTTCATTAGTCTCTCTCATCATTAACTTCCCCGAGTCCCGGATTACCTGTAAACAAATAGGACAAACAACAACAAAGAAAATACGGCTGAGCCAAAAATTGCCCAATAACGGAAAGAACAATAGTATAGGTAAGGACGGACGAAGGAAAAACATGTCTAAGAACTTTGATTCAAACTCGAAACCAACTTTTTACTGACAAAAATGCTAAACATAAACTGACGCATAATCCAACACTTGGTCGGAATAAAATCAAACACATATCAGAATATATACACACATCAAACTACGTGACTACACATATCAAGAACTCAAGTCACATTAAACAGTTGCACCAACGAGCCTAAATAGAACAGACTGGTACACAGCAAGCTAGTCCATGCACCTATGAGACGGTGAGCGTGGCGTACACCCATTATTCCATCTCCACACAACAAACGCAAACTCAGAGCTAAGATCGATCTATACGCCTCTAGGGGCCAAGTTAAAGACGCTGTGAACTTTTATTACGCACTGTCACGATAAGTGCATGTCATTAACGCCCATACGACATTTCAGACATGCTCGGGTGACAGAGTACAAAAGCTAATTTCATATAAATATGCAACAAAATGCTACTAACGGAACATGCAATAATGAGTACAAAATATATAATCTATTGCATGTTACAGAAATAAATATAAAACATGACAAATAAACCAAACTCAAACTGTAATAAAAGCAAATGAAAAGTCCTCACTCAAAGTGATGGTCACCGAGTATAAAATGGAATAGTATTTATACTACAAGTAAACGAAAACAGAAACCGTACTACGAAGTAACGGAATATAAATAATACTAAGAGGAAACAAAAAACAGAATCCGTACACAACATAACGGAATATTAATAATACTATGAGGAAACAAAGACGGAAACCGTACTAACGAAATATAATTAATACTTCGAGTGAAGAAAAACAGAATCCGTACCTTAGTTATTGAGCAAAAGTAAGCAAATTGGCTTATCTTCAACAATTATGAGAACCTACTATTTATTAAAGATCAAATTAATTTTACTAACCAAACTTATTTATCCGACCCACAAAGCTAGTTAGAATTCCGGCGACGGGGACCTTTAGAATTGTTAGAAAAACATTCATAAATTTAGTATAAAATTATCCAAATTACTATGGTCATAGTGACAGTAGAGGTTATAGCATGAATTTGTCGTTTGCTTAGAATAATTATAAAATTTAGTAAATTATCTAGATTTTGATTTATAAAATCTCCATTCGTTTTAAGAAGCACGATATGAAAAATAACCATGAACCCATGCATAAGTTTGTCTTATAAAATAAGACTATATACCCGGTTTAGTTTTAGAAATTCAAAGTGATGTTTAAAACAAAATACAAAGATGGAGCTTTGAGTTACACAATCATGTATGCTTATTTATTTACTTATTTATTTTTCAACAAAAATCAACTCCAACTTAACAACTTCCTCGCCGGAAACCTTTGAAATTCAAGAACCGAAATAAACCATATTGATAAAGAAAACGAATAGTGAACAGAGAGCCGAGCAGACTATTAATACCTCAACAGCTGAATGAGACCGAAAGTATCCGAAAGCGAGAGCAGCGGAATTAGACGGACGCGTGAGGTGTGGTAGTTGCGTAACCGAAATAATTATAACTTCTGTCTCTACTAAAACAGAGAAATTGATGGCGACGGCAGCAAACTGGCGTGATGGTACTGGTTGTGGTCGGCGACGAGTAGTTGTGGCGGTGCTCGAACGGTGACAGAGGGCGGCTGTTTAAGTCGGAAAAGAACGGTGGTATCAATTAGGTTGTGATGAATGAAAGAGAATGATTATATGCACAAACAATCGAATCGTGTAAAACAAGTTTTGCTTTGAAAGTTTGAAAACTTAATCCAGTTTCCTCCATATTTTCCGGGAAGAAGACGTAGTATACATGGTTTCAAATTAAGTTTTGTCATATGGCAAGATTGACCCTTAAACTTTACTCCTTAATTAATTTCAAATTTTGCACTTTAAACCTCCATGTTTAATATTTAATTTAAAACATCCCTTCAATTATTATTATTATTATTATTATTATTATTATTATTATTATTATTATGGTGTTTCGGCTAGTAGGCTAGTACTCATATCCAAGATGCTCGATTTCTTCCTCATTAATGTTCTATCAGTTTAACGAGATAACACTTCTACTAATCGACTCAATAATTCAACGTTTCTTACTTTTATTATTTTATTTTATTTTTTCAAATTTTTCGTATGTTACACAGGGTCTCTAGCCTCTTTATCAATAATTTCTTCCACTCTGGGCTCAGATGTATTTTTATCAGAAGCTGACTTGCTCTCCAATGTTCTTCTCTTTCTGCAACCAGAGCCCTTCTAGCAGCAACCACAGTTTCAGATGCATGCTCATCAGGATTATGCAGAATGTCATAGTGATTACTGAGTATCATCAATTGAGTAATGAATTTAGCATATGTGTTCCATGGCATCTTTGGTTCTTCTTCTTTTCTTGGTTCATCCCTTATGCCTAGACCAAAATATGTCTCAGACTATTCAACCTGGCTTCTCTTCAAATCTTCCATAGCAGCACCAATACTTTCATCAGCCATTTTCTTCGTCCTTTCCTCATCCTCCTCTTTTCTTTTCAAATTGATCAAAGTTTCCAGAACTTCCTGGGGTATCTCATCCTCTTCTTCTTCTACCGCCAACTCAGCATTCCTGATTTCTATAACCTTCTTAACAGACTCTACCTCAGCCACATCAGGATCAAATTACTACATTCCTTTCCAAGATCTCATCACTTGTAACAACTATTGCAGTAGCTTTGGGATGAAGATCCTTTTCTGAGTATGCTAGCCCCCCTACCCTTCAATTTTCTCCTTTGTACTTGCTCAGGAGTCTCTTCCTCTATCTCATACTCCCCCCTCATGAAAAGCTTGTCTTCTATTTTTATTCTCTTCTTCATCCTCCTCATATTCCTCATTTATCATATTCAAAGCATTTGATGTCTTCACTTCTGAGCTATCGCTGCCTGTATCATCATAAGCTTTGCCAATCATCTCTAAACCACCTGCTCCTTCATTATTCTCCCTCTGTTTTGATGCATCTAAGGTCTTCTCAACCTCAACCTGCTCTAGGGCTTGAATCTTCGTCAGTGCTTCTTGAAGGGCCTCTTCTAGAGTCCTATTTTTTAACTCTTGTATGGAATTTTTCTCCTTGAGCAGTATATTTTCAAATTCCAGTTCCATGTTGCTCACTAGTAAGTCTTCATTTAGATAGGAAGGAGAGGATGAGGGTGTTAGCTGGGCAAGCTTGAACTCAATTTTTGATTCGGGTTTGTTTGATGAAGTTTCGGGTGAGGGTGGGTTATAGGTCTGAGCAATAGGAGGTATTTCTTGGTTAGTAGGAGTGTCTTGAACTGGTCTCTGAGTGGTGATGTTGGTGGTGTTTGAACTGATAATTCATTCATGGGTTCCGTATTGACTGAAGATGGTGATGGCGCATTCATGGGCTCTGGGATTAATAGAAAAGGCTCAGTGTTAGCTGGTGATGTGGGTACTGAATTATGAGCTGATCCAGAAGCAGGTGAGATTAGTTGTGTTCCTGTTGAGGAGATGTTACCATGGTCAACTATTGGATCTGGTGAAACTGGTGGTGTGATCATGTGAATGTTCTCTGTTACTTAGGTGATCACATTTGCAATAAAAGCATCATCATCTATAGTCTTTCTTTCTCGTCCACTACTGCCTTCAGCCGGCTCTTCAACTCTCTGTTCTATTCTTAGAACTGGTTCAACTGTTAGCTCTACATTTCCAACCTCCACATCCATCTCTAGAATGTCATTTACAACCACTTCATGACCAACGGGTTCGACAATAGGTTCAACAACCTCATAGATTGGCTCATCAATCATATGTGGTTGCTCTGCTTATGGTTCAACAACCACAATATCATTTCCTGCATTATCATTGCCATCATTATTGTCATCATCACTATCATCCGACCCTTCTTCACTTTCATTACCTTCTGAATCATCTTCATCTTGCTCAGGGGAAGAAGGTACTTCCATAATTTCAACACTGGCATCCAGCAACCAAGGAAGTATATCCCATTCCACATTCTCATTGAACAAACTCCTTGCCTCCTTTATTCTTTTGTAAATGTACGGATCTTGCAAGCGTAGAGTCTCTCCAGCAGTGTTTAATCCTTGTAATGCTCTGTTAATCAAGATTTGTTAAAATATTGGATACATCAAAAATTTCTCATTGTGATCCTTCTAACATTGCTAACCAAGCCATTGAATATGAATCTCGAGAAGTTGAATGACTGGTTGAATAAGATAGCTACCATAATAGTGGCAAGTTCTCTGCTGAGTAGAGTCCATGTCCCCCTCCTTGGTGATAAAGATTGTATGACATGTAGAACCAAGAATCTGTAAACAAATGGGAACATCCCCTTCTGGAACTGTCCTTCGTGAATTCTCCCTTGATACCTTAGCATCTCCTGAAAAATCCTCAGTAATCTTTGCGTAGAATAAGAGAGCTGCACATCATGATTGTCATTGAGTTGTAGGGCTTCTCTTATCGATGCTTCGGTGATCTCAATGTCTTGCCCAAGTACAGATGCTTCAATCCTCCTTCCATTTATATCATCCATGTACTCTGCGGAACCCCAAAAATCAATAATGTGGTTTCTATAAATAATGGGCTTCTCTGTGAGTGCAACCCGAAGATTGGAGTTATGTACGAAGTTGATGATAAACTCCAATTCTCTATTATCTTCATCAACAACCAATCGGGCACACATGTTATGCTTTTGTTTGAACTTCATTGCCATTAGATTTGAAAAATCAAAATAATCGTCAGTAACGAGAAACAGAGTATAATAGCAATGGTAGTTATAGAAGAAAGTCGTCTTCAGTAACCTATTCCGTAACAATTTGCGAACCTGCACAATTTAGATAAACAGTTAGTGAACTCTTGAATTGAAATCCTAATTCTAATACTCGAAGAGGATAATCGATAAACGATTCCTTACCAAGTTAGAATCAGAGCTAATTGCTATAATCGAACAAGATTGAAAGCAAAGTCGAGCGTTTGGCTAAAGCAGAGGGGCACGAGCAGAGGATTTATGTGTTAGAGAGGGA
Source organism: Bidens hawaiensis (assembly GCF_021521415.1). Taxonomy (NCBI): domain Eukaryota; kingdom Viridiplantae; phylum Streptophyta; class Magnoliopsida; order Asterales; family Asteraceae; genus Bidens; species Bidens hawaiensis. The sequence goes on from NW_027491713.1 coordinate 270,317, forward strand.
AAAAGTGTTTGGAAAAATTTCTAAGTCCCCCTTTTATACCTAATGCTTGAGTAGTACAACTCTGATTTGTCGTTTAGCACAAGCAAGGTGTCATTTAATTTAAAATAATTGAATACCTCTGCTCGACCAAACAACCAAGGATAGCTGTCTCTCCACATGCTCAAAAATACTTTTCAAAGCATGCTCGACACAACTTTTTACTGAAAATGGTTAAGTATTTGAAAAGTGTCCATTTAGAGGTTTGCTCGAATTCAAGTATACTCGAAAGAACACTTAAAACAAACATCAGTGTTTTGAGACATTACAACCCATGCTCGAGATTTACCTGTGCTCGAGACCTTACCTTAACCAAAATTTTCAGTTTAATCAACAGATAAACAATCACACATGCTCATGTATAAAACCATACTCGAGAACCATACCTGCACTCAACACAAACAGTCCATTTGAATTTCTTAGTATGCTCGAAAGACTTAAACAACACTTCAAACATAACAAACTTCCCGTGTGCTCGACATACTTAGAAAAATAACCAGTCAGTCATTCATACTCGAAACAATTCAAATCATCAACTCTACTCGAACACACTTATACGAACAATCATTCAGTCACTTATGCTCGTAGAGTAAAACTTAAGAATCTAGCACAAACCCATGCTCAAAAAACGTTGTAAAATCTATCATTCCACAACATTGTGCTCGTAAACCCAAAATCACATAACAACTAAGAATCTATGCTCGAAAGACTTAGAAAAGTTTTCAATATACAACTTTGTACTCGGAGAGCAACAATATCAACCTAAGCATAGATTAATGCTCGCAGCACTAAGAGAGCAATTCTAATACTTGAACATGCTCGAAAAGACTTGTAACCCTTCAGATCACACATTTGAATCAATTCATCACATGTCCAGCAATCTAAACAAATTCACACACAAACTTTTACTCAAATCAACAAAATCAATCATTTAGACACTGAATTGACTCAAGCATAAGTTTAAGGTGAATAATAGATCAAGTTTCTGTTGTTGGGTATTTCAAAACATTTTATAGGGAGATCTCAACATGGGATCATACTGACTAATCACTTCACAACATTTCATGGTTGGCATTATTATGACTTAAGTCAGGTTGACAGCAGGTATTAGTATTAGCATGACCATCATTGCATTCTATGATATACTTAAGGTTCAATTAATGCAAGGATTTATGTGGGCTTTAGATGTATTTGGGCTTAGGTTTAGAGGTGACTATATATATATGGTGTGAGATCATCGAGTTGTGGTTGATCGTAATCGCGAGAGAGAAAGAGTGAAAGGAATCATCTTGTAAGTACTATTAAGGGCTTAAGTACCCGACATAATATACGTGTGTTTTGAAGCAAGCATCATTGTGTCAATTGTGTTTATATGTTTTTTATTGAACCGGTTCTTTGTTTGATTCCGCCTAACAACGAATTTCCTTGATATCACGTTGAAAGATCCATCTACGGGATTTACACCGGCAATAATCTTGAAAGCAATAATGTTGAATCGGCTCAAGACGTCGTTCACATATTTCTTCTATTGAATAAAAATTCCCGAATCAGTTTGGTGAACCTGCAACCCTAGAAATAAACTCATTTCTCCCATCGAGTTCATCTCAAATTTCGTCTGCGTCGTCTTCTCAAAATCTTTAAACAAGCTGTAGTTCATGGAACCAAAAATGATATCGTCAACATATATCTAGACAAGAAGAAGATCGTCTTTCACAGTCTTTTAGAAGAATATGCAATCCGCAGTCCCTCATGAGAATCGATTATCCAAAAGAGCCAACGTGCTATACCAAGCTCTCGGGGCTTGGTGAAGACCATAAAGAGCCTTGTTAGTGAACACGCTCGGGATAATCAGGATCTTCAAAACCAGGAGGCTGCTTCACGTAGACCTATTCATGAATTTCCCGTTTAAAAATGCCATTTTCACATCCATTTGGTACACCTTAAACTATTGAAAGCTACATAGGCTAGAAATATACGTAGAGCTTCAAATCTTGCAACCGGAGCATATACCTTGTTGAAGTCAATGCTTTCCTGTTGATTAAATCATTGGACTACCAATATCACCTTGTTCTGAACGATAACCTCACGATCATCCTTTTTGCACTTAAATGCCCATTTTTTCTGGATAGCCTTCTTAAGTCGATCAGGTTTGTCAATCAGATCACAAACATCAAGATGAAAAAATTTTTCCAGTTCATCTTGCATTGCTTCTACCCAAGATGGTTCTTAAAGTGCCATAGACACACTCGTTGGTTCGATTTATGATAGAAAGCAAGTGCATTGGGCAATTTTCTGGATTCCCGAGGCATTGATGTCGGCATATACACATAACAACGTATTTTAAACCACATTTGCTACTTAATGATGAGTCTGCACTCCCTTATTCAAATCACCAATAATGTTATGCGGAGTATTATAAGAATGAGTTCGAAGAGTCGGATTCTCAGGAACTTGAACATTATCTTGCAAATTGGTGGCATTTTCATATGTCGCTGCATCATTCAAAGGTAAGGAAGATTCGCCTGTATGTATCTCATTTTCTTCATTAGTTTCAACTAACAGTGCTGAGGTTGAATCTTCAAAGTCGGCATCATCAGATGTATCAGATAACACATCTGAAGCTTCAGGTTCATCATTGATATAATATTTAATAAATATTAATCCCGTGTACATTTTATTTATTATTTTATTAATTTTGTTCATTTTCTCGTAAGATTTGTATACTACTAATATATTTTTATATTTTAGGTTTCAGGTTTGAATTATGGTGAAAAGAGGACGAAAAAAGAGCAAAAAACAAGCCGAACTGGAGAACCGAACCATCAGTGTAAGACCCCGAATCCCCGGAATCCTACAGTTGATAATCATATCCAAAAATTCTCAAAAATTTTAAGTCAAACCATTTCATCTTATTAAAATTCGGTTCAGAGTGATAAACAGCGGAAAATCACAAGTACTAAAACCAAGTTCCCAAAACCATAATTTAAACGTTTAAAGTAATAAATAAAAAGAAAACGGTTTGCGTATTAATCTCCGACTAGTTATGCCCTCAACCGTCCAAGTAGTCTCGAGCACGTCCAAGCGGTAAGCATCTTCCTCTAAACCTGAAACTCACACTAACATACACACAAAGCCAACTTGAGCTGAGTGAGTTCAAGTTTTAAGTAAACAGTATCAGTAATAACAAATATGGTAGACATACCAAAAGTTTTTAAAGTAAAAAAGAGTGCATCCATTAAGTCATCGTTACCGAAGACTAAACATTCTCATACATATATATATAAAAGATATATATATATATATCAACACCCTTCCAAGTACATCCCTATATATAACAATATATATATATAACAATATATATATATATATATATATATATATATATATATATATATATATAACAATATATATATATATATATATATATATATATATATATATATATATAACATCCACATATAACATTCAGGGTCTAGCAGACGTACAACCCAAACACATAACATCCGATGATGATCATGCCACACGAGCCTCCCCCCTCACGGGCTTTTCAGGGCCCACCACAGGATTTTAGAACCTGAGTCGTATAGTTTGGCCCGGCCAAGATCACCATCTATAACATCCACGTATAACATTCAGGGTGGAGCACACGTAACATCCGATGATGATCAGGCCACACGAGCCTCCCCCCTCACGGGCTTTTAAGGGCCCGCCACAGGATTTAAGAACCTGAGTCGTATAGTTTGGCCCGGCCAAGATCACCATCCATCCGTATGCAAACCCGAAGTAGGCATACGCAACATCCGTAGTCGAAACTACTACAACTCCGCCAAATATAGGCTAAACAATAATGTATATGTGTGTATATATATATATATACTTTTAACCCCCCATTGCATACCATATACTAGCAAGCCTATATAAAATAGTTTAAACTTTTCATCAGGAAAAATCGTTTTGTACTAGGAATTAATACTATGTCTAATAGCAAACTCGAGCTTAGTGCACAAGTAATATGTATAACCTTAAGGAATATATGACCATAAACGGTCTTAAATATCTTAAGGCATAGAACACAATCCACTCATAGTTTTATACATGCACAAATACAACTAAGACTATGTACTACCATCCAATTAGTTGTAACAAGTAAAATCGGGTAAAACCGTATTACGGTGTGTATGCTAGCCCAAAACGTAAAAAGAGTAAAAAGGGCATCATGAACTCACCTGAAACGAGCCACACAAACACCAAAGAGTTTGAGAACTTCAAAGCCAATTCACAGTTTACAAGCCTCTCAGATTGCACACAAAGATTACTAACTAAACGTACCGACTCGCTTATCCTACGAGACGTTCTAACATGATTTGATTGACCTAAAGCCTTGACATTACCAAATTCAATTACATCAGCCCCCGAGGCCATGTATTTACAAAAACCAACCTTAGTTAATCCCGGGGACAAAGGGTTCCCAATTTACCCCCGAAAGTTGTTGACTTTATCGAATACGCGCGTTAACGGGTTGTTTATGCACTTAGATACCAACTCAGCCCCGTGTGGACCAAATTTAGTAAAATCACAGCCAAAAAGTCCACACGATGCTACACGAGTTGGATGGGTCGGTAATTCGCAAGCACGATGCACAAATTACCAATAAACACGAATTTGTGACGTACCGACCCGTTTGAGTAACCAACAATCAATTCAGCCCCAATAACATAAAAATATAGTTTTTCATAGCCAACAAATCATACCGAGGCTACAACATCCGAATTGGTTGTTAATTCCCTCAAACAAAGCGCTAGACACAACAATTGACAAACTAGACAACCGAAACCTAGTTTTCACTTCATCAACAGTTGACCAATCTAACGAATGCCAAAACTCATGATACTAAAGAATATTACACTAGACATACCTAAGAAGATGACGGAGCACGAACTTCAATTATAACAGCCCCGAAAGATGCGAGAAAGGGCAGCCACCGGTTAAGCCTAAAACGAACTTATTGATCAATAACGAATATAACATGCAGATTTTAGCATGCAAAAATGTATTTTATTACATAGGAAAACCATGGAATTAAATTATTAAATTTTTACCAGAGTTGCATAAATATCTTAAGTTTATAAAACTATTTTTATTATATTTTTCTAGTGGACACAAAAATCATAAAAATTCCTCCAAGACAGAAAGGTATGTGCAGCTATTTCAGTGCGCAAAAAAATGGTTTTATTTTTATAAAATTCATTACCCAGACAAATTAAACGATTCCAATTGGGTTTGGTTCCTAACTCAAAATATTAACTTGCAGAAGTGAAACCAAACAATTTAGACTTGTCTAAAAAGGGTTATGATGTCGGGAAGGTAGACCAGAATCCATTATCCAGCATCAGCTTTGACACTCGATCTTATAAAATCATAAAAAGTATTCAAATCTCGTACAAAAATTACGTATTATACCTTTCTTGAAACTAGAATCAAAGTAGACCATCATAGAAACAAGAATCGATCAAAAGAAATATATTTTTATTGAGTTACAGACTGAGCAATAAACGAGTACGAATCTGTCAGAATTTGTTATAATCAAAACTCAACCCTAACGTGTTCCACAAAGGGTTTAATGGTGAAAAAGAGTTATACTAAGATAGAACTGACCTGGAATTGAAGTTTGGATGGCCGGAAACGGGCTGGTCTTGCACGGAAATTGAGAAGAGAGGGGGAGGGGGGGCGCCGATCGGTGATGGGTTAGGGTTAGGGTTTAGTTTTTTTTTATATAAAATATAATAACAAAATAACATTCTGGCCCCTCCACTTTACTAATCGTTGAACTTGTAAGAAAAGTTAAGTAAAATACGTTTACGAGGGTTGCAAGGAGCTCTTGGAAGAATTTCGGGTCAAGACCGAAAGGTGCACACAACACTACAAGGTTAAACCTTTTGTCGGAAATTTACGGACGTTACAATCAGGAAATGAACTGGACCAGACAAGGAGGAGAATCGGACCGGCTACCCCCTACCTACTGGAGCGCCACGCGACGAGGAAGAGAAAGCCCGCCGCGCGGCGCGGTGGCTCCATATTCCAGAATGTTTCAAGTCGTTACCGTCTTACGTATTTTTGGACACCTGTTGCCTATTTAAAGACCCCTAAACTCACCATTAAGCATACCTTAAAGTTCCAGATGAATTTGGTGAGTTCCGAGGCGTACGAGATTAGTTTTGGGCAGCTTTTGAGTCGAAAACTCAGCTGGTGTTGCGCGTATTGGTTGAAGACGAAGAGCACGGGTTTTTTCTTTTGTTTCTTTCGTTTTCATTATTTTACCGCCATGAATTCTTTATTGTTTATTTTGCTTAAACCTAAAATGCTAGGCTAAATTGCATGAACTATCTAGGCTTATGATGAAATTACTTTGACGTTTTGATTTGACTTTGGGATTATTTACGTTATGGTTTTTATAGTTTAGTAAAAGATTTAATTATATTAAATTAATGCATATGGATGCTTAGGATTGTTTGATGAGTTTTATTCCATAGTTTCCTTGATTATTGTTTGTCATATGATAGGATTACTATTAGGTTAATTACTTCGTGTTTTTGATTATTTTGTGATTGATGTCATGATAAGGTCATAGGAATAATATTGTCAAATAAACCTAAGTATGCTGCTAACCTAAAATCAGTAAAGGGCTAGGTTATTGATAAGTCTTTACTATTTAATCTTGCTAGATTTAGTTCTTCGTAAGGAGTCCGTCTATGGTTGATTATTTATTATTGTTTATAAAATCAATTAAATATAGTAAATTGCCTTTGATTTCCACCCTGTAAGGTAGGATTTCGTATAAAGGAACTAAATTATAATTAATTAGGTGATCGTAAGGGAACTTGATTTTCAATACTGGTGTGCGTTAAAACTTGTTAGAAATCCAGAGGTGTCTCTTGAGAATGGTCAGGGGTCCTGTTCGGGTTTTCTTTTAAGTGTCTATTTTACGATCTCAGTCCATAACTAAATATTTTCCCGGGTTAATTCATTACTGAAATTTAGGGGATTCTAGCCTAGGTAGTTTTCTCATTATCATATTATTTTCATAACAAACTTTGCTTCCGTTTAAATTACTTGTTTTCTTAATTAGTTTTTAATTATAGTATTAAATTAGTATTTAAAATAAAAACCCCCAAACAAATATAATTAATAAGTCTGTGTTTGTAGTCGAGTCTAATTAGCTAATAAACGTAATTAAGAGAGTCTCGTGGGTTTGATATCCGGACTTACTTAGCTTTACTAGAGTCGATCGGTTCACTTGCCGGTCAGTAGTTTAGTCAAGTTTTAGAGAGTCTAGAGTATTACTTAGTGTTTATTTTTAGTTAATAAATATTAAACTACTTTTAGCACATCAAGTTTTGGCGCCGTTCCCGGGGACTCTTGGCGATTGCGTTATTATCTTTGATTGGACTACTTGCTATATACGTGCTATTTGTATTTTGTTTTGTTTTTGAGTCATAGGAGTTAGGTTAATATAGTTTAGTTTTATTTAGGGGTATTTTAGTAGGAGTCTACTTCATTTTCTTTTATTTTGAGTCGTAGGAGTCTAATTGTCCATGTCTTTTATTTCTTTTAAGTCTCGTAAATATGTGTGAGATTTGTGGTGGACCCCATTTTATGCTTATATGTCCTCAATATGTGGGATGTCTATCACATTATTATGCTAAACCTCCTGTGCAGCCGCAACAAAATTTTTGGCAGGGGCCTCCGTCATATTATTATGATAATCTATATCAGCAGCCTCAGTATCAGGGTCAATTCAATGATCAATATTCTAGCAGCAACCCTGTTGAGAGTAGTGTGTTTGAGAAGGTGAATAAATTGGAAAATATATTGACTCAATATCTGGCCTCAGATTCCAACAAAAGTTAGCCGAGCATGCTATCATCTTGAAAAATCGGCAGTGCATTATTACATATATCCAACATACATTAGAGAGCATTACTAGGAGATTAAATGAAGAAAAGGAGGAAGAAAAGAGATTGAAGTTATTGGAGTATGTTGACGAGTCAGATGAAGGGATCCCTAAGTGCACAATTGACTAATCAATTGACCACCTGCAACGAGCTCGGAATCCCTAAGTGCACAATCACAAGCAAGGGCCTGTAAATTATACACAACACGTTACTAAACTAGACCATAAGAACACTCTTGCCTAATGGGCCGCTCAAGCCTAACACTTTGGCCCAAGGCCCAACAACTTGGCCCAAGGCCCAACACTTGGCCCAAGGCCCAACAACTTGGCCCAGGGCCCAAGGGTAATCAAATCGGGTCGAATGCGCGTGAAATAAACCTTAAAACCATTTGTTAAACGAATCAGCCCCAAATGGACCCAATTCCATTTTAAATCTTTTCTTTCATCAAGATTATGTCACCCGAGTTGATAGGGTTGACGGTTCCTTTTTACAACTCTTACTTTATCATTTAAACGAAAATTCGCGCACCGCCGACTCGATTGACGAAGCACCAACCACAACAGCCCCGAGCATCAAAAAAATAATTTTTCCACAGCCCTTAAACCCCCTAGGGTTGTACAAACTGATTAGGTCGGTCACCCGATCAATTAACGCATCAAACTCAACAATTTGCAATTCTACACCCGAAAAACCCTAGTTTTCGAACTAAAATCTATTGACCGACCTAAACCCCTCCATTGGCCATGAAATTATAATATGATGTACATGACATACCTAGCGGGATTTTGATGCGAAAACCTCACTCGAAACAGCCCCTGAAAAGCTCAATTGGGCAGCCACCTGGTTAGCCTACAATAAGACGTTTTTCGATCAATACGCGCATTATAAGGATCAATTAACGTGTAAAATACTTGGGGAATCGTAGTACACACCTTGAATTGAAGTTCTAACGCTTGGAATTGGCTGCAAAAAAGAAAATCGCGGGTCTTGGCCTTGATCTCCCTGGCGATGGCAACAGCTAGCTGGAATGGGGCTAGGGTTTTTTTGTTAGTGTTATAATATAAAACTTTTTCATTCTAGCCCCTGGAAAATAACAATAATGCAACTTGGAAGAAATGTTAAGTAATTAGACATACCGGGATGACGTAAAGGCTTCCGAAAAACATCGGATAAATCCCGAGAATTATACATACTCTACAATCTTTAATCCTTGAATTCGGAATTAACAGGCGTTACAAGTCCACCCCCCTTACAATGGGATTCATCCCCGAATCCCAATGCGACAGGAACAACTGCAGATAATGCTTAATCATGTCGTCTTCGGACTCCCAAGTGGCCTCGGAACCCCTATGGTGTTTCCATTGCACCTTCACCTGTCTAACCACCTTATTCCTCAAACGCCTCTCCTGACTGTCAAGAATAGCAATCGGTTGTTCAACGTAGTTCAGCTTACTATCGAGCTCAATCTCATCAAGAGGCACATGGGCCTCACCATCCGCTAAGCATTTCCTCAGGTGGGACACATGGAAGGTAGGATGAATCCCCGCGAGTTCATCAGGCAGTTCCAGCCTATACGCTACCTCACCTACACGGGACACTATACGAAACGGACCAATGAACCTCGGACTAAGCTTCCCCCTCTTACGAAAATGAATAATGCCCTTCCAGGGAGAGACTTTTAACATAACCCGATCCCCAGCCTCAAACACAATAGGCCTTCGCCTTTTATCTGCATAAGACTTCTGACGATCATGCGGCCTTCATAAATGCTTTAATCGTGTCGAGCTTCTCAGTCGTAGCCTCGGCCACCTCTAAACTACCCAACTACTTTTGACCAATGGAACCCCAACAGACCGGAGTCCTACACCTCCTACCATACAGCATCTCAAAAGGTGGCATCCCAATCGTGGCGTGATAACTGTTATTATACGAGAACTCTACCAACGGTAAGTGACGGTCCCAACTACCACCAAAGTCGATAACACAAGCCCGCAACATTTCCTCGAGAGTCTGAATGGTCCTCTCGGACTGACCATCCGTCTACGGGTTATAGGCAGTACTGATGAGGAGTTTGGTGCCCATCTCCTCGTGAAACCTTTTCCAAAACCTGGAGGTGAAACGTGTATCCCTATCCGAAACAATAGATACCGGCACCCCGTGCCTAGAGACGATCTCACGAATAAACACATCGGCTAGCTGCTCAGAATTTAAAGTCTCTCGAATTGGCAAGAAATGAGCGCTCTTGGTCAGTCTATCCACGATTACCCAAATGGAGGCCGTTCTGAGGGTTAGTAATTGCCCCTAGGAGTACGAGGCAGTTTAGTCATGAAATCCATGGTAAGATGCTCCCATTTTCACTCAGGTATTTCCAATGGCTGAAGTTTCCCAAACGGCTTCTGATGCTCGGCCTTAACTTGCAGGCATGTCAAACACTTACTCACATACTGAACCACCTCAAACTTCATCATAGGCCACCAATAGTTCTTTTTCAAGTCTTGGTACATCTTGGTCGCGCCCGGATGAATGGAATAGCATGACTTGTGCGCCTCATCTAAAATTTTATCCCTGAAATCTCCATACCTCGGTACCCATAAACGCCCATCCTTATACTTCACCCCATCACCTACGTCTTCCAACAACTTTTCCTGACCCCAAATACGCTCAGACATAATCCATTCCACCTGCAACGCTTCATTCTGGACGTTGGCTATTTGTTTCAAAATGTCGGGTTTGAGAATAAGCTGGTAGGATTTCACACGAATAGGTTTTGGTCTCTCCTTCCGGCTTAACGCGTCGGCCACCACGTTAGCCTTACCCGGATGATACATGATCTCCAGGTCGTAGTCCTTAATCAACTCCAACCATCGACGTTGCCGCATATTCAGTTCCTTTTGCTCGAAGAAATACTTTAAGCTCTTATGATTGGTATAAATAATGCAAGGAACACCGTACAAATAGCGCCTCCACAACTTAAGTGCAAAAACAACCGCTGCCAGTTCTAAATCGTGGGTAGGATAATTCGTCTCGTGAGGCTTTAATTGTCGTGAGGCGTAAGCGATGACTCGACCTCGCTGCATCAAAACACACCCAAGCCCCTGATAAGAGGCATCAGAATACACCACCAAATCATCGGTGCCATCAGGTAAAGCTAAGATCGGGGCATGCGTCAATCTGTTCTTTAACTCGAGAAAAGCCTCCTCCTGTTCCGTACCCCAAACGAACTTAACACTCTTCTTAGTCAGCTTAGTCAGGGAACAAGCAATTTTCGAAAAATCAGGAATAAAGCCGCGGTAATACCCCGCCAAACCCAGAAAACTACGGATTTCAGTTGGAGACTTAGGAGACTCCCATTCATTCACGGCTTCCACCTTTGCAAGGTCAACCAGAATACCACTCGGGTTAATAACATGGCCCAAGAATTGAACCTCACATAACCAGAAGGAACACTTAGAAAATTTCTTATACAATTTGTTCTTCCGCAGAGCCTCCAACACTTCCCTGAGATGACCGGCGTGATCGGATTCACTTTTAGAGTACCCAAGAATGTCGTCGATGAACACAATAACCGAACGATCGAGCATCGGACTACACACCCGGTTCATAAGATCCATGATCGCAGCCGGTGCGTTGGTCAAACCGAAAGACATCACCAGAAATTCGTAATGTCCATAATGAGTGCGGAAGGCAGTCTTAGGAATATCTTCCTCCCGAATCTTCAGCTGATGATACCCGGACCTGAGGTCGATCTTCGAGAACCAATTGGCCCCTTGGAGTTGATCAAATAATTCGTCGATCCTCGGGAGCGGGTACCGATTTTTAACAGTGAGCTTATTCAGCTCACCGTAGTCAATGCATATTCGCATGCTACCGTCCTTCTTCTTAACGAACAAGACCGGGGCACCCCAAGGAGATATGCTCGGTCGAATAAAGCCCTTATCGAGCAAGTCTTCCAACTGAGCCATAAGTTCCTTCATTTCATTCGGCGCCAGACGGTAGGGAGCTCGGGCAACAGGCTTGGCGCCCAGTATAAGGTCTATCTGGAACTCGACTTCGCGATCTGGCGGCACAACTAACAAATAATCTGGAAATACGTCCGGGAATTCCCGAACAATTGGAACATCACCGACGGTAGCCACCTCGGTATTCACATTCATAGCATATGCCAGATACGCCCCGCACCCCCGCTGCATCAACTTTCCCGCCTTAAGCATGGATATAATATGCGGCGTCGCAACATTCCGATCACCGAAGACCGTAATTAGAGTCCCATCTGGGGCCCTTAGACGAACGAGTTTCTGACCACAAATGATCTGAGCATCAACATTCGCAAGCCAATCCATCCCGAGCACCACATCGAAACAACCAAGCGGCATCAAATACAATCGCACCGGAAAATCTATAACCAGACAACTCGATGGAAAAACCATGAATAGCCCTAGACACAGACACGGATTTTCCTACGGCGACCTCAACCTCAAACCCATCGACTACGTGTTCGGGTGATTTATTCAACAAGGAATAGAAAGCGGTAGACACAAAACTCCTACTGACGCCCGAATCAAATAAACTGAAGCCTGTAGCTCATCAAGTAGGAAGGTACCTAAGACGACATCCGCATCCTCTTTTGCCTCCTTCTTGGAAATGTTGAAGGCCCTCGCCCTGGCCTTCGGCTTCTCATCCATTTTCGCCCTCGAGGAAGTCCCCTGCCCCGACCCCCCCCCCCTCCCGCCTTACTGGAAGGACAGCTTGATGCCAAGTGTCCCGAACCCTTACAGCGGAAACAAGTCAATGTCGGATACTCGAAATGGGGGTGTCCTGCCTTGTCACAACGAAAACAAGTGCCAGACCTAATCCTACATTCCCCCTTGTGCGGCTTCCCGCACTTCTTGCAATTACCGAACTCCGCACCCCTTTTAAACTCAGAAGTCTCAGTCTTTACCCTTTTCTCAGATGGATTAAAATAGTTTCCCCCGGGCCGCTTACCGTACGAATTTGAGTTCCACGCCTTCCTATTCTCGGGCGGCGGTAACTTCTCCCTCTGATCATACAGCGTACCTGCTAGAGTGACCACCGAGTGAAAAGAGTTCATGTTGGTAGTCAACACACCCCTACGAATATCCACCGGAAGCCCCTTCACGTACTTTTTAATCCTCTTGGTTTCGGGAGTAACCAAATCGAGACATAAACGAGCCATCTTGTTAAACTTGGCGGTATACTCCCGATGCGACATAGTACCAGCCTCCAAGGTCAAGAATTCTTGTTTTACCTTATCCAATTCATGTGGAGGACAAAACTGATCGAGAACCAATTTCTTCAACTCATCCCACGCCATCCTCCTAATCGAACGATCACCCATAGCTTGCGCCAAGTTATTCCACCAACATAATGCCTCGGAACGAAACGAGGCGGTAGCATAAGTGACCATGTCATCCCCCTTGCACTTACTAACCCTCAGAACGGCCTCCATCTCTCTCACCCACTGATGCGCTGCCAAAGTGTCTTTAGTACCATCAAAGGAAGGGGGTCACACTTCTTAAAGTCACCGTGCGAGCAACCCCGGGTCGATATACTAACTGTCCGCACCTCATCTTCATCCCCACTCGGCACATACACTTCCTCTTCCTCTTCGACCTGTACCTCCGTACTCTTCCTTCCCCTATCCGAACCCTTACCAACCAGTGACTCCTCCATGGCCCTGACCGCCTCAGCAACGATCTCAGGAATGGCGCTATGGAGCACCTGGTAAACTTCATCCGTGATAGCCACGAGCATAGCAGGATCTAAGGCGGGGTTATCCCCCTCCTCATGAATCAGGTTGTCCTGCTGGGAAGTAGGAATCTCACTCTCAGCTTCGGCATGTGGCTTACGACCACGACAACGACCACGACCACGACCACGAACACTAGAACCACCTCTCTTAGCTGCTCGAGTATTAACCATGACTTATCCCTACAAAGACAGAATTTTAACACGGTCAAGTACAAGTGGTAATTAGAACATTTAAGGTAAGGGTAAACTGCTAATGACGTTGATCAAGTGTAATTAGTCGTTTACTTTCCCCGCCCGTCCAAACCACCCCCTGCCCCTAACCTCGTTAGCCTTCCATCTAACACTTAAACAGTTAATCACATACCGGGAACTTCTAAATTTAAAGGAATGACTATTTAATTAAAAGTTACCTCTTGGCGTGCAGCTACTCGCGGTGGGCATACTGGTCTCTTTTCTTACAGTTCGAGTCCAAGCATTCGGGGATGCTCGGATCCCTCGAACCATGGCTCTGATACCAACTTGTAAGGCCCCGAACCCCGGGAACCCCACAGTTGTTATTCATACAAAACCCTTAGAAAATAATTAAACTTGAAAACGGTTTCTTCCATTAAAATGAACATATCAGAGTGTCAATTTAGCGAAAAACATGAAAAATGAAACAAGTTCCGGAAACCCGGGAATTTTGCCCAAAACCAAATTAAATATAATTTTTATAAGTCCTTTGAAATATAATGTTCATAAACCATTCTTCATTCCAGTATGCCCTTCACCGTCCAAGTAACTCCGTGCACGTCCAAGCGATAAAGCATCCTCTTCCTAACTTGAAACTCACACTAACATGCACACAAAGTCAGCTTGAGCTGAGTGAGTCAAGTTTTAAATAAATATTATCAGTAACGGAAATTATGATAATCGTACCAAAAGTTTTTTTAAAATAAAAATAAAAGAGTACATTCATTAAGTCTTCATTACCGAAGACCAGACATTCTCATACATATGTAAACATCCTTTAAATACATCCATGTATGTATAACAACATATATATATAACATTCACGTATAACATCAGGGTCGAGCAAACGTACAACCCAAACACGTAACATTCAGCGCATGCAAACACAAAGTAGGCATGCACAACATTCAGTAGTCGAAACAACTACAACATTCGCCAAATAGAGGCCAAACAATAATTTATATATATGTATATATATTAACATTCCAAGGCCTACCCTATTTTAGCAAACCTATATAAAATCGTTTAAAAACATTTCATCCAGTAGGAAAACACTTAGGTGCGCATGCCAGCCCAAAAGTTAAAAAGAGTAAAAAGGGCATCATGAACTCACCTAAAATCAATCGAACACCTGCAACGAGCTAGGAATCCCTAAGTGCACAATCACAAGCAAGGGCCTGTAAATTATACACAACACATTACTAAACTAGACCGTAAGAACACTCTTGCCTAATGGGCCGCTCAAGCCTAACACTTTGGCCCAAGGCCCAACAACTTGGCCCAAGGCCCAAGGGTAATCAAACCGGGTCGAATGCGCGTGAAATAAACCTAAAAAACATTTGTTAAACGAATCAGCCCCAAATGGACCCAATTCCATTTTAAATCTTTTATTTCATCAAGATTATGTCACCCGAGTTGATAGGGTTGACGGTTCCTTTTTACAACTCTTACTTTAACATTTAAACGAAAATTGGCGCACCGCCGACTCGATTGACGAAGCACCAACCACAACAGCCCCGAGCATCAAAAAAATAATTTCTTCACAGCCCTTAAACCTCCAAGGGCTGTAAAAATTGATTCGGTCGGTCACCCGATCAATTAACGCATCAAACTCAACAATTTGCAATTTTACACCCGAAAAACCCTAGTTTTAGAACTAAAATCGATTGACCGACCTAAACCCCTCCATTGGCCATGAAATTATAATATGATGTACATGACATACCTAGCGGGATTTTGATGCGAAAACCTCACTCGAAACAGCCCCGGAAAAGCTCAATTGGGCAGCCACCCGGTTAGCCTACAACAAGACGTTTTTCGATCAATACGCGCAATATAATGATCAATTAACGTGTAAAAGACTTGATAATCGTAGTAGACACCTTGAATTGAAGTTCTAAGGCTTGGAATTTGCTGCAAAAAAGAAAATTGCGGATATTGGCCTTGATCTCCCTGCCGATCCCAACAGCTAGCTGGAATGGGGCTAGGGTTTTTTGGTTAGTGTTATAATATATAACTTTTTCATTCTAGCCCCCGGAAAATAACAATAATGCAACTTGGAAGAAATGTTATGCGATTAGACGTACCGGGATGACGTAAAGGCTTCCGAGAAAAGTCGGATAAATCCCGAGAATTATACATACTCTACAATCTTTAATCCTTGAATTCGGAATTAACGGGCGTTACATAATGAATGGGTCATTCGTTACATTAACCAAACGAATAAACAACTTATTCGTTAATACATTTATCATAGCGAATAGACTTCCTTTGTTATGTTTCATTCGTTAATCTTGGTTAACGAATGGAGCTTACATTATACGAATGTGACACATTCGTTACGGGGTAACGAATGTGCCTTACAATTAGGCAAATGAGCATATTTACATTAAACCCCCTATACACTAGAATTATTACATTATCAAACATTAAAGACCGAGACTCAGAAAACATGTATCAACAAACTCCCCCTTGTCTCGAGCTCTTTATCTTTTATCTCTAGAACATCTTTGTCTTCTAGTCGTTACAACTATGAATCTTGTATGCATAACAAACACGAACCACCTTCTGAAATTGCATAGCAAGTTCGTAGTCACTTACGTTAGCGAATCTAATCTGACTTGTAAATAAGGCATTGTTGTCAGACTCAGATAAGTTAACCAACCACATCGGATCAATCACAACTCGCTTATCTTGAATCACTGCCTCTATCTGATTTTCGGCCTCGTTGTATCTAGCAGTATTCCAGAATGCTCGAATAATACTCTGATAGACAACAGTACGAGTAGAGATGGCCTTGTATATCCTGGAGCGTGTCAAGAAACTAATTATACCCCCAAACATCGGAGAGTCTTCAAAGTTTGGCTCTAGATAGGCACAAATGTAGTGGCTTTTGTTCCATGATAGAAATACTTGAGCTTGTTCAGGTTCGGCTTGCACTTGAGGCTGTTCTGGATTATCTGGATTTAGCTCGGGAACAGGATTCTGAATATTCTCTTCAGCCATTTCTGTTTACACAAACAAAAATATTAATACAATATTCAAATTTTAATATAATATTTAATCTGCTTAACGATTGATCATCTCATTCGTTATAACGGATGAAACGAATGAGACATTTGCTATATATTAAATGGTTACATTCGTTACAAGTAACGAATCACATTTATACGTTAACTCGTTCGTTATCATAACGAAACAAATCCTTTTGTTTTAACGAATCAACTATGATTCGTTATAACGATTTAACTATCCATTCGTTACCTTAGCGAATCAGATAGTTATTCGCTAACAAATTAATGAATCTGACTATCATTCATTATAGATAACGAATCTGACTATCATTCGTTATGACGTTAACGAATCTGACTATAAATAATCAATTTGACTGACAGGAGTCAATTTTTCATTTAATTTTGACTAATCAAAGTCAATGACGACGATAAACATTTACGGGAACATCGATTCCTTATCACATTTAACAATTAACCTCTATAACCATGTTCGGAAACTGATTTAATGCCTCAGTCACATATTATCAGTTACAAATTTGATTTGATTATGGATCTATTTGAATGTAACTGTTCTATTAATATGCAACTCTAGAATTAACCAATTAATTCCTAAAACCCTGACGAAATTTCATGAAGATTATATCTTGAGGATCGCCTTTACCTGCTAAATATAAATAGGTCAGTTAATCAAGCTATTACGCAGGTAGAAGATTTTAGAAAAATTTTTGCAAGAGTTTGTTTAGGGTGATGAAGAAGTAGGAAATGGCGAATGAAACGCCATTTGTCTATCCTTGGGATTAAAAACCTGAATAATTACACGAATTACGAGGTTATTCGTTCAAATTTGAACTAACGAATGGCCTCATTCGTTAAATTATGAACCTGATTCGTCATTCTTTAAGACGAATAGGTTGTCCATTCGTTAAGTTTTAAACGAATCTTATAATCAATCCTCTTATTCGTTAACCTTTTAACAAATATAGGATTCATTCGTGAAAATTTTAACGGATGATACATTATCATTCCATTCATTAATTGTTTAGATGAATGTCTTCCATTCGTTATGCACAACGGAAGCGAATGTCTTGATAACGAATGAGAAACTCATTCGTTATGGTTAAATAACGAAAGGCTTTACATTCGTTAAACTCAGTAACAAATCACCAAAATCCTTAGCGAATGAGATAAAAATCTCATTAAGGAATTAAATAAGATTAAAATCCAATTAGGGTTATAATCAAATAATTAAATAATCAATCAAATCCAATTAGGGTTTTGATTTTATACATTAAAAATACCCGATCAACCAAGGATCGGTAGTGTTTAAATTAAACGGATTTTTATGTTAAAATTTCAACTGATACCAATTGAAAATACATTAAGCACGATTAACTTAAAAAATTTGGGGTATCAATCCTTTTCTGTTTCTTTTTGAATTATTCTCCAGCTTGGTAAATCAAAAATAGAGTAGAATAAAAAATAAAAAATAAAAAAAATAAAAATAAAATTAAATCTTTTTTTTTTTATTTTCGAAAATTTTCAATTAACAAATAACATAAAGCAGTAAACAACTAAACTATCAAAGCAGTACATATTTTTGTGAGTTGAGCGGGGAATCATATTGACGAAAATATCACTAAGTAACACTTCAATTCGATGATTATTAGACACGTAACCCAACGATGATTGCAGATATAATTGTCCTCTTAAACTTTTCACAGACTTTTCGGAGACTTTACGATATGCTTTAATTTTGTTCAATTAGGCACGAATCTTATGTGAACCCCATCTATCAGAAATAACATTTCTATCTCTTAAACATTGAATTTCACATGTACGTTTTTCTTTGATTCTTCAAATTTTGATTAACTGTGACTCATGCAAAAATAATAAAAAGAAAATAAAGCAGAACGTTAAAATTTTCCCTTAAGATCGGTATTACTACACGCAGATAAGGTTCCATTTCAACAAAATAAAAAGATAAAAAAAAGCAGAAGTTGTATAAAATCCTAACTCTCAATTCGGATAATCCTGTATTATCGCGCGGAGAAAGTCCAAGATTTTATACGAAACACCAAGAAAATAAAGCAGAATATTCAAATACGTCCCTCAGGTCAGATAATCATATCGCGCATGAGAGGATCCAATATTTGAATAAAAATAAAGAAAAAAAATAAAGTTGAATTTCTTTGAAAAATAAAAGATAAAACAAAGCATAATTGTTTTCAAAAATGAATGCATGCACACACAGTAATCATTTTGACTTTTGACTTTTCTTAAATCAGATATAGTATCAATCTTTCAAGATGTTATACCACTAGGTTTGGCATTCATTATCTTTATATCTTATCAGTTCCTATATAGTCTATCAAGCCTATCTTTGCATATCATATTGCTGGCCTTACGGTAATTTTTAATCTAGTTTATTGATGTACTAGATCAATCCCATCAATGTACTATCATTTTCCCTTTTTTGCTTCAAAACCCATTTTGAGGAGCATTTTTCAATGTTTTTGATTTTTCAATATTTGAATGTTTTTTGAGTTTTTAATTTTCTCTGTACAAACTGAAAACACAATATTTTTGGATTTTGTATTTTCTCCCTCTAAAAACAACAACAAATGAACTAAAAAAAGAAATAAATTAATTTAACCAAGCTTTTAAATATCTTTCAAAGTTTTTTAACCATTTATACCCAGCAAATATTGAAAACGTGTTTTATCAAACACTTTGGTATAAAGGTCAGCCTTTTGAAAATCCGTGTGAATTTTATCAATTGAAATTAATTTCTTTTCAAAGCAATCACGTATAAAGTGATAATGGATTTCAATGTGTTTGGTTTTCGAATGGTGTACCGGATTTTTGGTGATAGATATAGCAGCCGAATTGTCAATAAAAATAGGAGTAGTAAGAAACTTCAAACCGTAATCCCGCAAGTGTTGCTAGATCTAGAGAACTTGTGAACAGCAACTCAAGACTGCCACATACTCCGCTTCGGCTTTAGAAGTTGAGACTGTTGTCTGCTTCTTACACTGCCAGGAAACAAGCCGGTTTCCTAAGAACTGACAACCCGCTGTTGTAGACTTGAAATTGATCTTGCACCCTCCATAGTCCGAATCAGTAAAAGCGGTGAGATCAAACTTATCGTCTTTAGGGTACCACAAACCGATGTCGGGATTTCCCCTCAGATAATGTAAGATACGCTTTACTACCGCCAGATGAGTCACTCGGGGACTCGATTGGTACCTGGCACACAAACAAACAGCAAACATGATATCAGGTCGAGATGCAGTCAAATACATAAGAGATCAGATCATTGCTCGATACAGGGTTGGATCAACGGTATCCTCCAATTCATCCGGTGATAAATTGTGACCCACGAGAAGAGGTGTCGAAGGAATTTTGCCTTCGGTTATCTTGAATTGGCTCAAGATATCGTTCACGTATTTGGTCTGATGGATAAAGATCCCGAAATCAGACTGATGAACTTGCAATCCTAAGAAAAAGTTCATCTCTCGCATCGAGCTCATCTCGAATTTGGTTTGCATCGTCTTCTCGAAATCTTTACTGTCTTTCGTCGAACCGAAAATTATGTCGTCCACATAGATTTGGACGAGGAGCAAATCATCACCGGGAGGCTGATGTAAACCATAAAGATCCTTGTTTAATCGATAAACACGCTCTGGAAAGTCTGGATCCTCGAAACCGGGAGGCTGCTTCACGTACACTTCCTCATGAATAGCTTCATTTAAGAACGCTGATTTCACATCCATATGATAAACCTTGAAATTTTTATAGGCTGCATAGGCAAGAAAAATACGTATAGCCTCCAGTCGTGCCACAGGAGCATATACTTCAGTGTAATCTATGCCTTCTTGTTGATTGTAACCAAGAACGACCAATCGCCCCTTATTTCTCACGATTACCCCGCGATCATCCTTTTTGCACTTAAAAACCCATTTTGTCGCAATAGCCTTTTTCACATGGTCAAGTTTATCAATTAAGTCCCATACACCCAGTCGAATAAACTGTTGCAGCTCCTCCTGCATTGCGTCCACCCAAGATGGTTCCTTGAGTGCCATCGTGACACTTGTCGGTTCAATCTGTGACAGAAAGCAGGTGTATTGTGCAATACTAAGGATACCTGAAGAATGCAAATCCGCATAAGCACAAACTATCGAATCCTCGGTAGGAGATAAGTTACACTCAACTTGTTCATCACATATATTAGCTAATTGGTGTCTTGTACGAACTTCGTTGTTCACATCACCAATTATTTGTTCCAGCGATTGATTGGAATGAATCCTTAAGGAAGGATTAGCTGGTACAGATACGTTATCACCCAGATTGGTGATATTTCATCTGCCGTGTCTAAAGAGACAGTTGGTGAGACATCATCAATTAGAATAGGCTCGTTTGTGTCTGTAGCTTCATCTAATGGCACTGACGATGAATCAACAAAATCAGCTTCATCGGAAGACTCAGAAACCTCATTTGACATTTCTGATACATTAGGAGAGTCATCTACATCAATAGAAGAAGACCTTGGAATAGGAAGACATTGTTCTTCCAAATAAGATCTAATGAATTCTTCAGGTACTTACTCAACTACTGATGTAAATGAATTAAATAACCCGTCGAAATCGAACATCCAATCGGGACCCGTACCGGTTGGAGGAGTAGTATAACTTTGGCAATCAACATGATACCATTTTTCCACACAACCAGAAGAGATATTGAAGATCCATTTCTTAGGAGAATTGTATCCCAAAAAATAACCCTCAAAAGCTTTTCCATCAAACCTTCCAGCATCTCTCTTCAAGACAGTACACGGACACGTGAACGGTTCCAAATACTTTAAGTTTGGTTTACGATTGTTCAGAACCTCATAACTTGTTTTCTAGAACCTCTTTATAGTTAATACGCGATTCAGTGTGTAGCACGCTGTATTCACAGCTTCGTTCCAGAATTGAACGGGTAGCTTAGAATCAGCAAGCATCATTCTCGCAGCTTCAATCAACGTACGATTCTTTCTTTCAGACAAACCATTTTGTTGAGGAACATAAGGTGCACTGAATTCCCAATGAATTCCTTTCTGAATGCAGAAGAAATCCAATACATTATTCTTAAATTCAGTTCCATTATCACTTCGTATTCGTCTCACTTTCAGTTTGTAAAGTGATTCAATCTTCGTGATAAGGTTCTGAATTAAGATAGGCGTCTGATCTTTTGACCCCATAAATAGAACCCATGAGTATCGTGAGAAATTATCAGTAACCACCAAGCAGTACAGATCACCAGCTATACTAGCACGATTCACTAGACCAAAGAGATCCATATGAAGTCGTTCTAGTGGTGTATCAATCGAGTTAAGTGATTTGCTCGGATATGATTTCTTCTTTTGTTTACCCTTTTTTCATGCAACGCAATGATCATTGATCTTGAAGTTCTTAAGTGAAACACCATCCACCAATTCATTTGAAATGAGAAAATTCATCTTGCTTATGTGAATATGTCCCATGCGTCGATGCCAAAGGATAGAGTCCTTTTTCTGTTGCTTTTGACATGAAACATGTAGCCAAGGGTGAAATAGTTACATTACAACTCATGTCTAGTACATAAATATCATTTAATCGAGGTGATCTCATGACAACCATGTCTTCAGGAATCGTGTATCCCGGTTGAAGGATAACACATTCCTTATCTATGAAAATTGTGGTAAATTTCTTATCACATACCTTTCACACACTCAACAGATTATGATCCACCGTTTCACAATAATTAACTTTTTCAAACGTCACTTTCCCATTTGAAACTTCTCCCACCTTTTTAATCATCCCACCGTTGTTACCAGAAAACGCCACATAACCCCCTTGAATATCTTTGACGTTATTTAGAAGGTCCAGGTTTCCAGTGATATGCCGAGAACATCCACTATCAAATATCCACTTGTGATATGTCATGGATCTAGATGAACTCTGCACAACAAGGTAAAGATATTAGTTCAAAAAGGCAGCCCAAGCCTCAGTCGTGGGCTCTCCCTTTGATACTTTTGGAGAAAAAGATAAATTAACACTGGTATTCGGAACTTGAGAATAGGTGACCGGTTTCTTGTTTTTCTTCTTTAAATAACCGTCACGTATGATTCCCGAATCAGTGTTCTTACAAATTGGTTGAGTACAATCAACAAATTTGTTTGATATATTAAACGTTTCAACCCGAACTACTTTCTTCGGATTAACATTTGAATACATTATCATAGGCTCATCAACTTGATTTTCTTTTAAATTTTGAAACAAATCAGTCTTTTGAGTTGTAGAATGTTTGATATCTTCTATCTTTGCTTTACATCCTTTTGAAACACGACCAGGTTCACCACACTTGAAACATAACCAAGAATCTAAAAATTTGAGTGGTGAACTACTTGTCTTGTTTGGTAGTAAAGATTGATTAATATCAACTTTGGGTTTCTCAAACGTTACCGAATTTGGAACATCATGTTTCAAACCCTTTTTATTTTTATAAAATTCAAGATTTGTTGAATTTGAAGAATTTTCCAATCCTGAAGATTTGACAAATTTAATGTGTTTGAAAACATTACTTTGAGATTTCACTTGAACAATAGCAGGATTTTGATTGATAGAATTTTTGTTCAAGTTCGGTAACTTTTGAAGTGTCATCCTGATATACACTTTCAATCATTTCAGGTTTGAGAAGGTTCAACGGAACTTCCTTGTCCGAAAAGACTTTGGATAAACCCTTTAATTTAAATACTTTCCCATTTGAAGAAACAGGCTGAGGATTGATGAATTTCATCAACTTCTCATCAGTCACAGTTGGTTTATCTGACTTCTTCGGTTTAGGAATTACATTAGGAATTTTCACTGAATTACCCAAAGGATTTAAGCCATAAACGGCTTGCTCAAACTCATCAGGTTCACACAGAATATGATTGTCAACAAGTATATTCTTGTTTTTGACAATCTCAGTTGGTTCAGACAACTCCTCGATAGAACCATCCAATTCATTTTTGGTAAATACAGCATTACTTTTGATGTCAATCTGTTCTCGAGTAGTTTTGGTTGAATCAACATCCTCAGATTCAACAGTAGGCATTTCAGAACATTTTTCCACATCGGGAATGCTACTATAATCTTCTTTAAAAGGAGGAGGAATCTCGACATATCCCAAACCCGCTTTTCCATTTTTCTTATGAGAATTGTTTTCTTCAATGATCTCATTTAACAAAAACGAGGAATCTCGAAATTTTCCAAGTTTGTTTTTTAAGTTCCATAACTTTATTTTCAAGATTTGAAATGCAGGTTCGGAGTTGTAGAATCTCCTTAAAATGTAGATCAACCACAATTATCATACACTGAATCTCAGCTTTGAGATCATGATTGCTCTCAGACAGATTTTGAATTTTTAGAGTAGATTGTTCTAGTAATTTGGATTTCTGTCTATAGCATTCATTGATCATAAAGTGATCTTTTGTGAGAGTAGTGTTCTGATTTAACGCTGTTCAAGTTTAGCTTTAAGTTCAGCACATTCAGAACACTCAATCACAGCAGCCAAGGGTTCAGATACATTAACTTAAGGAGTAGGACATACCTCTTCGATCTTAGCCATATAAGCATAAGATTCAATTTGATCAGGGATTGACTTATCAGATCCGATTTTCACAGATGAACTCTGATCAGAATCAGTTTCAGAGTCAGAGAAGTTACTTTCTTTAGATACATTGTCACTGCTTGCATCTTCAAACTTCTCAATTGTTTCAAAAACAGCAAGGTTGGCCTGATTTCCCAACAAACTTTGAGACCAGTCTAAACCATCATTTGCTACAAGAGCTTGAGTGTTGTTTGACTTATCCTTGTCAGCTTCTAATGAACTCCTTTTACTTTGGTCACTTCCTGATGAATTCTTACTTGGAGATCTCTGAGCATTTCGTGGACCTGAATACTCTTTTCTTGGTTTATCACATTCTTTGTCAAAGTAGCCAAAGTCCCCGCAATTATAACACTTGACCTTTAGTTTATCAAAACCAACTCGCTTGTTAAGAGTAGGAAGGTCTTTTCTGGTTCTTTGCATAAATCTTTTAACCTTCTGACAATCATTGCCATATTCCACTTGAGATCCATCAGCTCAAGATCATCGGGATCAATCTGGTCGTAGTCTTCATCGGTCAACTCACTTGTTGCAATCTTGCTACCAACCAGTTTTTCATATAAAGTCATGAATTCACACACAAAAGCAAATTGTTGTTCAGCTTCTTGTAGATTTACTTTTGGCAAAGAACTTGATGCATTGGCAGTTGACTCAGACTTAGCACCCGTTGCCATAAAGCATACATTAGGTGAGCTGATTACATTAGAGGTCTCATTTTGAGCTTGAGCAAAGAAAGCATTAATTGGAATATAACTTGAAGAATTGTTTGATGGCATTGCTCCCCCATAAAGTGAAGGATTCTGGGTTTGATTATCCTTTAATCAGTTTTGGCATTTCAACTCAAATTCTCTTTCTGCAATTTTATTAATGAATTGCACGACAGTAAGCTCTGTGTTACGAAAGAAACCGTTCTCTTTTAACACAAACAAGAAAGTAGACTATGATGAGGGCAATGCGTTCTTCAGTGTATCAATTTTATCGGCTTCAGTTGGCTCAAGATTTACACTTGCCATTTCCACAACAAGATGACTAAAATGATTAATCATCTCTTCTACAGTTTCATTCTTCATCAAGATAAAGTTTCTAAACTGAAACTTTGCCAGAGTTTTCTTACTCTTAAGCGTATTACCCAAGCTTCTTCTTTTCAGAGTATCAAAAAGAGATGCACAAATCTTTATAGTGCTGTATTGATGAAAGATCTGCTCAGGCAAAGCCATTGTAAGAGTCGAATAAGCTTTTGTCTCATTCTCAAAATCTTCCAATTCTTGTGCTTCATAATGCTTAAATTCCTTTGGAGTCCAACCCATATTGTCACTACCAACAAGAGGTGTTGCATAAACAACATCGTGATACCGTACGCTACTTGGATGCACCGATCCCAAATGGGCACGAAACCTTAGTTCCCAACGAGCAAAATCTGATAATTTTAGAAGTTTAGGACACTTGTTGTGACTACCAATCTCGTTGTCCATCGTCCGCATTTGTTGCATTAAAGCATTCTAGGATGCTAATGCGTAGTATGAAGCATTCTGAGAAGCCATTAGATAACACTTTTGAAACTTAGAGGACTAAAATTGTAAACACTTAAAACTTGTGGTTACTATTCAAACGAATGGGAGAACAGTAACTAATGTGAGGTGTAACAAGTAATGAACGAAAGATATTCGTTAAAGATTCAAGAGAATGTGAATGATAACGATTTTGAATAACGAATGAGAATACTGTTCAGACGAATGGAGTTTAGTGAATGTAAGGTATAGCGAATGTGTATCACGAATGGAGAATGAATAGCGAATGGGAGTTAACGAATGATCAGTTACTTGATTAACGAATCAGAATTCATCAGTTACGAATCAGAATTCAACAGTAACGAATAAGAATTCATATCTTCAAACATTCAAACTTCCAAACTTAATCCAAATTTGTCTGAAATCAATGAATCTTATATCAAACACTCTGAAACACAAATCCAAACATCACTAACTCAATCCGTAATCACAATTAATTCAATCAGAACCTCAATTGTCCAAATATCCAAACACCATGAACATCCGATTCAAACTTCAATTAACTAACAATTGAATCAATCAATTCATCAATTCTCTTCAATTCGATCTAAAGTCTCAGTTATCTAGCTTCAAATTACTTTAATCTCAGTCAATTTCAACTAGAATTGTTCAATTTCCAGAATATATGAATCTCTGTTTTTATCAGAATCAATTAAAACTCGAATACGATCAATTCATCATGAAACTAAGCCAATACAGGATGAATTAGACACGTTAATCAACGAACAACATTGAAGATCAGATCACAAGGGCTCTGATACCACTTGAGAGAGCCGGAGAGGATCTAGATCTTATGATGACATCGATGAATTCGTTGTGTATGCATACGATTAAGCTTGTATACTTTAACTGTGTGTAGTGTGTGTGTTGAGAGTGAATTTAGACAGAGTAACGAGAAGGTAAGAGGGATAATTAGAACTGTTACATTAGAAATATTTACAGGCGTATATATAGAAGATGACCTCATTCGTTAAGATAGCCTTAACGAATGGGTCATTCGTTACATTAACCTAACAAATAAACAACTTATTCGTTAATACATTTATCATAGAGAATAGCCTTCATTCAGTATGTTCCATTCGTTAATCTTGGTTAACGAAGAATGGAGCTTACATTATACGAATGTGACACATTCGTTATGGGGTAACGAATGCGCCTTACAATTAGGCAAATGAGCATATTTACATTAAACCCCCTATAAACTAGAATTATTACATTATCAAACAATAAAGATCGAGACGCATAAAACATGTATCAACAATCACAGCTGGCCCGTGACACTTATAATAAAGGTTGCTCATAAATCAAAACCACGGGAGAAGGCGAAGAGAAGAGCATCTACGAACTGGAATAATTTTCAAGTAAGAAGAGGGTCTATAGGAAAGAAGAAGCCATTGAAGTTCAAGAACGACCAGTCTTCTCGATAGATGTCATGCATCCGGCTCTTGCCAGGTAAGTTTAAATTTTGGTGGCCCGACTCATTAAAGATTTTAAATCATTTTTCAATTCAACTGAGAAAATTTCAATGTTTAATAAGTACCGGGTGGAACTGAATGGGTTGGATAGGGTCCAAATCAAAGAGAAACCTCCTGATTAAGTTTAAGTGTGGGGAGGTTCCGCGGAGTTTGTATAATTGTCGAGTCACTAACGTACTCTTTTGTAGTTTTTCTTTGTTTTTGTGTTTTTAAGTTTTGTAGGATTTGAGCTAGAAGAGCACCCCCCATGAAGTATATTGCAAAATTCAAGTGTAGGGATGGAGCAGCTGGAGCCGTATACTTTTATTTATGTATTTGCTGCTATTATTTATATTGTATGTTGTTTGGGGTTGGTTGGTCTGGTAAAATACTTAAGTGCTTAACATCTATAATAGTGATAAGATATATATTTAGAGTTTGTTTGTTTTTTCCGCTTCCGTTCGTGTTTGAGAGAAAGAGATAGCGTTTGATGCGTACGTTCAGAATTAGAGGGCATTCATGGATGAAGACTTTGGCATCAAATTTTCATGCGCATATTTCCAGCTAAGTCTTTTCCATTATTTATCTTGCTTGTTTATTTTTATTCTTTTAGGTTTTTAGTTTTTGTATTCTGTAACGCCCGTTAATTTTCGGTTCAAGGATTCGAAGCTTGTAAAGTATGTATATTTCTCAGGATTTAAACGACATCTCTCGGAAACCTTTTCGTCATCCCTGTACGTTAAATCATTTAACTTTTCTTCCAAATTTCCATAGAATTCAAATTTGAGGGGCTAGGTTGAAAATTTTTATATTATAACACAAAACTAAAAACCCTAACCCTCCCTCTCTTTGCTGTCCGATCGGTGCCATCACAGCCCCCTCCCCCCTGCGATTTTCCTTTTTCCAGCCAAGTTATGAGCATAAAACATCAATTGAAGGTTAGTACTATGTCCCTACAAGTCTTTTACACCTTAATTGATCGTTATATTACGCGTATTGATCGATAAACGACTTGTTTTAGGTTAACCGGGTGGCTGTCCAATTGAGCGGTTTCGGGACTGTTGTGGTTGAGGTTTTTGCACCAAAATCTTCCTAGGTATGTCTAGCATAACATAATAAAATAATC
Source organism: Bidens hawaiensis (assembly GCF_021521415.1). Lineage (NCBI taxonomy): Eukaryota > Viridiplantae > Streptophyta > Magnoliopsida > Asterales > Asteraceae > Bidens > Bidens hawaiensis. The sequence continues at coordinate 299,135 of NW_027491713.1, forward strand.
ATTTCATTGGTGTTCGTTAGATTGGTCAACTAGTTATAGTTTGAATGTTAGTGTTCGATTGACTAGAATTGTAGTTTGATACGTTTAACGTTGAAGTGATTAATGACCAATTCAGCTTGGGGGAACTTGGTTTGATGTACGGGCTATTGAAAAATCATTTTTAAAAGTTGTGGGGCTGAATTGGTTGTCGGTTGCTCAAACGGGTCGGTACAACGCGCAATTGCGTTTATTGATTAGTTGGTGCGTTGTACTTGCGAGTTGCCGACCCATTTGACACGTGTAGCGTCATGCCATTTGACTCGTGTAGCGTCGTGTGGACTTGGTGGCTGTGATTTTATCATATTGGGTCCACACGAGGCTGAGTTGGATGTTAACGGCCTAAGCGACTCTAAAACACGCGTGTTAGTGTCACCTAGTGTTTCCAGGGGTAAATTGGGAATTCTTTACTCCCGGGAGTATCTAAGGGTCGTGTTGGTGAATGTAAGGCCTCGGGGGCTGTTATGATTGAGTTTGATGAGGTTGAGGCTTCAAGTAACTCGAACCATGTTAGAACGTCTCATAGGATAAACGAGTCCTTTCGTTATCGATTGTAATGTTTGTATGTAAACCGACAGGTGTTTGAGTTTTGGGATTACTTAGGGATTTTCTAGCTCGTGGTGAATACGTGTCTTGTGTCAGGTGAGTTCATGATGCCCCTTTTTTCTCTTTTAAGATTTTGGGCTAGCATGCACACCTAAGCGATTTTGCTTGATGAATTGTTTAAAATTATTTTGGACGGGCTTACTTGTATAGGGTAGGCCTTGAGATGATATTAACGTATGTATGTATGTATTATTGTATGGCCAATATTTGGCGATGTTAGTAGTCGTTATTGACTATGGATGTTACGTATGCCTACTTTGTGTTTGCATACGTTGGATGAAATGTTACATGTTTGGGTTGTACGTGTGATCGACCATGATGTTATTACTTGGATTATATATATATATATATATATATATATATCTTTATAAGTACATCCCTATATATATACATATATATATTTATATATAAGGATGATTATTTAGTGATGATGATGGCCTAACTGATGTATTCCTTTTATATTTTAAAATCCATGGAATGACTATCATGATTACTAATATTGATGTTATTTATTAAAACTTGAACTCACTCAGCTCAAGCTGACTTTGTGTGCGTGTTAGTGTGAGTTTCAGGTTAAGAGGAGGATGCCTTATCGCTTGTACGTGCACGAAGCTACTTGGACGGTGAAGGGCATACGTGGATGGAAGATTCAAATATTAAACATTTCTTTTTAAAAGTTTTATCAAATATATTTAAATTGGTTTTAGGAACTTATTTTATCAATTATGGTTTTCCGCTAAATTATACGCTGAATTAGTTGTTTTAATGGAATGAACTGTTTTCAAGTTAAGAATTTTTATAAGTATTATGGATGAATATCAACTGTAGGATTCCCGGGATTCCGGATCTTACATATTCCTATTTTATTTTTATTTTTTATCCTTATCCTTGCATTGAGGACAATGCAAAATTTAAGTGTGGGGATGGGACACTTGAGTCGTAGTTTAATTATATTAAAAAAAAAACAACAACAACAAAAGTTTTGAAAAATGTCCCTTGATTTTGTTTCTTTTTGCGTTTAAATGGGAGATGAGGATACTTATTGGGAATCGGTTTTTCAAACTACTAGTAATATGATATTATTAAAGAACACGCACTTAACTTGGGATGTGTCGGTAGGCTCTGCTTAAGATGAAAGGGCAGTTTGATAGTTGTTTTAAAAGATAAAATATGATCTTTAGTGGGATACATGATACGAAATGAAAGGTCTGACATACTCAAGCCTCATTTTTAGTTCGATTTTAGAAAATTATGAATTTTATAGAAATCTGAATACGCTATCATACGATGCTTGGGTAGGTTTAAACGTTAAAGTATACCGTGTAGCCGGTGATATAAACTTAAAACCTTACATTTCTAGTTTTAGTGGTTAACACTTCATAGGCGTATGTTTTTATAGCCTTAAATCCTGTATTGATGGGATGCCTCAGGTTCGGAGACCACGGGTCTTTTTACGGTTGTTCACCTGCGTATCTTTGGACACTTAAATAAATAAAAGCTTTTAAGCATAAACCCGCAGTTTACTGCAATCATTACACTCACTTACATCAATTACAGTGAAGTAAAATCTTGATGATCTAGTGATCATCCCGCTGTTAGTCATACATGGTCCTCTTATTTGCGTCCCATACCATTAAGAACAGAATCAACTAGAGACACGGTGTATGTAAACCGACAGATGGAAACTTGTAAGATCACGTGTGGTAATGGGTCCGAGGTGTTGCTTGATAACGGGGGTATGTCATGTAGTAGGGAACACTAGCTAGTTAGTTGAATAATTGAACCTTAATCGTATCTAATGGATGCTTGGTATACCTTGATGTTTAAATTTAGGTGGATAAACAGTATCCTTGATCATCTTAGCTATTCATGATAAATGTGCAACAATGTTTTAATCTGCTATCTGTGAGGTTTAAGTCAAGTTGGGGTGGTTTAATCCGGTAAAATCTAAAATAAAGCGGGTCTTGAGTGCGGGTTCCACTAGATTATAATAATAATAATAATAATAATAATAATAATAATAATAATAATTATTATTATTATTATTATTATTATTATTATTATTATTATTATTATTATTATTATTATATTTATGATAATAATAAAAATAATAAAAATAATAAAAATAATAATAATAATAATAATTGGATCTTACTTGTCCCGGTAAAGACAAAGACATGGGTTTAAGTGAAAATAATATCGGTGATCACAGTTTTTGCGTTGTTCTAAATTTTTTAAGATAACCTATATGTTTGTAATACTATATTTCTTCGATCCTGATCCCATTGCAATGAGATATTTTCAGAGACGAAAAAAGGTTAAATGTGGGGATATTTGATATAATGTTTAATATATATTAATCCCATGTACATTTTATTTATTATTTTATTAATTTTGTTTGCTTTCTCGTAATATTTGTATACTACTAACATATTTTTATATTTTAGGTTTCGGGTTTGAACTGTGGTGATAAGAGGACGAAAAAGGAGCAAAAAACAAGCTGAACAGGAGAACCGATTCATCAGGAAATGAACCGGACCAGACCAGGAGGAGAACCGGACCAGCTAGGCCGGCCACCCCCCACACCTATCGGAGCGCCGCGCGACGGGGAAGGGGAAGCTCGCGGCGCGGCGCGGCGGCTCCATATTCCAGAATGTTCCAAGTCGTTACTCGTCTTTCGTATTTTTGGACACCTGTTGCCTATTAAAGGACCCCTAAACTCACCTTTAAGCATACCTTGAAGGTCCAGACGAATTTGGTAAGCTTCGAGGCGTACGAGATCAGTTTTAGGAAACTTTGGAGTCGAAGAATGAGCTGGTGTTGCGCGTATTGGTTGAAGATGAAGAACACGGGTTTTATCTTTTGTGTCTTTCGTTTTCATTATTTTACCGCCACGAATTCTTTGTTGTTTGTTTTGCATAAACCTAAGATGCTAGGCTAAATTGAATGAACTATCTAGGCTTATGATGAACTTACTCTGACGTTTTGATTTGACTTTGGGATTATTTATGTTATGGTTTTTATGGTTTAGCAAAAGATTTAATTACATTAAACTGATGCATATGGATGCTTAGGATTGTTTAATGAGTTTTATACCATAGTTTCCTTGATTATTGTTTGTCATGTGATAGGATTACTATTAGGTCAATTACTTTGTGTTTTGATTATTTTGTGATTGATGTCATGATAACGTCATAGGAATAATATTGTCAAATAAACCTAAGTGTGTTGCTAACGTAAAATTTGTAAAGTGCTAGGTAATTGATAAGTCTTTACTATTTATTCTTGCTAGATTTAGTTCTTTTTAAGGAGTCCGTCTAGGTTGATTATTTATTATTGTTTATCAAATAAATTAAATATGGTAAATTGCCTTTGATTTCCACGCTGTAAGGTAGGATTTCGTATAAAGGAACTAAATTATAATTAATTAGGTGACCGTAAGGGAACTTGATTTTCAATACTGATGTGCGTTAAAACCTGCTAGAAATCCATAGGTGTCTTTTGAGAAGGGTCAGAGGTCCTGTTCGGGTTTTCTTTTAAGTGTATATTTTACGATCCCAGTCTATAACTAAATATTTTCCCAGGTTAATTTATTACTGAAATTTAGGGGATTCTAGCCTAGGTAGTTTTCTCATTATCATATTATTTTCATAACAAACTTTGCTTTCATGTAAATTACTTGTTTTCTTAATTAGTTTTTAATTATAGTATTAAATTAGTATTTTAAATAACCCCCCCAAACAAATCATATTTATAAGTCGTGTTTGTAGTCGAGTCTAATCAGCTAATAAACATAATTAAGAGAGTCTTGTGGGTTCGATCCGGACTTACTTAGCTTTACTAGAGTCGATCAGTTCACTTGCCGGTCAGTAGCTTAGTCGAGTTTTAGAGAGTCTAGAGTATTACTAAGTGTTTATTTTTAGTTAATAAATATTAAACTACTTTTAGCACATCAATCATGTACAGATATAGAAAGACGAGTAGAAGAACTTGGATAAAACAATAACTCCTTTTCCAAATAAGCACGAACCAAGTCTTTATTTTGTACAAAATCATACCAAATCAACACCAATCCATTCTGTAATCCATTATCTATCTTGCTTGTTTATTTTTATTCTTTTTGGTTTTTAGTTTTTGTATTCTTTAACGCCCGTTAATTTTCGGTTCAAGGATTCGAAGTTTGTAAAGTATGTATATTTCTCGGGATTTAAACGACATCTCTCAGAAACCTTTTCGTCATCCCGATACGTTAAATCATATAACTTTTCTTCCAGGTTGCCATATACTTCAAATTTGTGGGGCTATGTTGAAACTTTTTATATTATAACACAAAACTAAAAACCCTAACCCTCCCTCTCTTTGCTGTCCGATCGGTGCCATCACAGCCCCCCATGCGATTTTCCTTTTTCCAGCCATGTTGTGAGCATAAAACATCAATTAAAGGTTAGTACTATGTCCCTACAAGTCTTTTACACCTTAATTGATCGTTATATTACGCGTATTGATCGATAAACGACTTGTTTTAGGTTAACCGGGTGGGTGTCCAATTGAGCGGTTTCAGGACTGTTGTGGTTGATGTACGGTCCTATTGTTCATAGCCGTGGTCTTAAGCCACGTGCCGAAGCTAAGCGTGAGATTCCTACTTCCCAGTAGGAAGCCCCGATTCATGAGGAATGGGATAACCCCGCCTTAGATCCTGCTATGCGCGCGGCAATCGCGGATGAGGTTTACCAGGTGCTTCATAACGCCATTCCCGAGATCGTTGCTGAGGCCGTTAGGGCCATGGTGGAGTCGTTGGTTGGTAAGAGTTCGGATAAGAGAAGGAAGAGTAAGGAAGTGCAGGTTGAAGAGGAAGAGGAGGTGTATGTGCCGAGTGGGGATGAAGATGAGATGCGGACTATTAGTGTATCTACCCAGGGTTACTCTTATGGAGACTTTAAGAAGTGTGACCCTCCTTCTTTCGATAGTACTAAGGACACGTTGGTAGCGCATCAGTGGGCGATGGAGATGGAGGTCGTTCTGAGAGTTAGTAAGTGCAAGGGGGATGACATGGTGACTTATTCTATGCCTCGTTTTGTTCTGAGGCACTATGTTGGTGGGATAATCTGGCGCAGGCCATGGGTGATCGTTCGATTAGGAGGATGACGTGGGCTGAGTTGAAGAAATTAGTTCTTGATCAGTTTTGTCCTCCGCATGAATTGGATAAGATGGAACTGGAATTCTTGACTTTGGAGGCGGGTAGTTTGACGCATCAGGAGTATACCACAAAGTTTAACCAGATGGCCCGTTTATGTCCCGATTTGGTTACTCCCGAAGCCAAGAGGATTAAAAAGTATGTGAAAGGGCTTCCAGCAGATATTCGTAGGGGTGTGGTGACCACCGACATGAACTCTTTTCACTCAGTGGTTACCCTAGCAGGTACATTGTATGATCAGAGGGAGAAGTTACCACCGACCGAGACTAGGAAGACGTGGAACACAAATTCGTACGGTAAGCAGCCCGGGGGAAGCAATTTTAATTCGTCTGAGAAGAGGGTAAAGACTGAGACTTCGGTTGTTAAGAGGGATGTGGCGTTCAGAAATTGCAAGAAGTGCGGGAAACCGCACAAGGGGAAATTTAAGAGTGGGTTTGGTTCTTGTTTCCGATGTGATAAGGTTGGACACCCCCATTTCGAGTGTCCGACGTTGACTTGTATCCGCTGTAAGGGTGCCGGCCACTTGGCATCGAACTATCCTACTAGCAAGGCGAGGGGGTCCGGTCAGGGGACTTCCTCGAAGGGGAAAGTGGAAGAGAAGCCGAAGGCCAGGGCGAGGGCCTTCAACATCTCCGAGAGAGAGGCGAAGGATGATGTTGATGTTGTTTCAGGTACTTTCTCCTTATCTATTCTTATATTCTGACGTTACAATTTCTCATTCTTTCATGATCGTATGTATGATTGTGTAGCTAAGTAGTAGTGTAATGTTACCCCAGGTACCTTTTTACTTGATGAATTATAGGCATCAGTCTTATTTGATTCGGGTGCCAGTAGAAGTTTTGTGTCTACCTCTTTCTATTCCTCGGTGAATAAATCACCCGAGCGCATAGTCGATGTGTTTGAGTTTGAGGTTGCAGTAGGAAAGTCTGTTTTCGTGTCTAGGGCTATTCACGGTTGTTCCATCGAGTTTTCTGGGTATAGATTTCCGGTGCGGTTGTACTTGATGCCGCTTGGCTGTTTCGATGTGGTGCTTGGGATGGATTGGCTCGCAAGTGTTGATGCTCAGATCGTTTGTGATCAGAAACTTGTACGTCTAAGGGCCCCGGATGGGACCCAAATTACGGTCTTCGGTGATCGGAATAGGCGACGCCACATATCATATCCATGCATAAGGAGGGAAAGTTGATGCGGCGGGGGTGCGAGGCGTATCTGGCGTATGCTACAAACGTGAATACCGAGGTGGCTACCGTCGGTGATGTTCCTATTGTTCGGGATTTCCCGAACGTATTAAATGATTTGTCAGATGTGCCGTCAGAATATACCTTGTACCAGGCGCCAAACCCGTTGCTCGAGCCCCTTACCGTCTAGCACCGAATGAAATAAAAGAACTTATGGCTCAATTGGAAAACTTTCTCGACAAGAGCTTCATTCGACCAAGCATCTCGCCTTGGGGTGCCCCGGTCCTATTCGTTAAGAAGAAGGACGGTAGCATGCGGATGTGCATTGACTACCGTGAGTTGAATAAACTCACTGTTAAAAATCAGTACCCTCTCCCAAGGATCGACGACTTATTTGATCAGCTCCAAGGAGCTAGTTGGTTCTCGAAGATCGACCTTAGGTACGAGTATCATCAGTTGAAAATTCGGGAGGAAGATATTCCTAAGACTGCCTTCCGCACTCATTATGGGCGTTATGAAATCCTCGTGATGTCTTTCGGTTTGACCAACGCACCGGCTGCGTTCATGGATCTTATGAACCGGGTGTGTAGGCCGATGCTCGATCGTTCGATTATTGTGTTCATCGAAGACATTCTTGTGTATTCCAAAAGCGAATCCGATCACGCCGGTCATCTCACGGAAGTTTTGGAAGCTCTGAGAAAGAACAAGTTGTATGCGAAATTTTCTAAGTGTTCCTTTTGGTTACGGGAGGCTCAGTTCTTGGGTCATGTTATTAACCCGAGTGGTATTTTGGTTGACCCTGCAAAGGTGGAAGCCGTAAATGAATGGGAATCTCCTAAATCTCCATCAGAAATTCGTAGTTTTCTAGGCTTGGCGGGGTATTACCGCCGCTTCATTCCCGACTTTTCGAAAATTGCTTCATCATTGACCAAGTTGACTAAGAAGATCGTTAAGTTTGTTTGGGGTACTGAGCAGGAGGAGGCTTTTCTCGAGTTGAAGAGAAGGTTGACGCATGCCCCGATTCTAGCTTTACCCAATGGCACTGATGATCTGGTGGTTTATTCTGATGCCTCTTACCAAGGGCTTTGGTGTGTTCTGATGCAGCGAGGCTGAGTCATCGCTTATGCCTCACGGCAGTTAAAGCCTCATGAGGCGAATTATCCTACCCACGATTTAGAGTTGGCGGCGGTTGTGTTGGCGCTTAAGTTATGGAGGCATTATTTGTACGGTGTCCCTTGCGTTATCTATACCGATCATAAGAGCTTAAAGTATTTCTTCGAACAAAAGGAACTGAATATGCGACAGCGTCGATGGTTGGAGTTGATTAAGGATTATGATCTGCAGATTATGTACCATCCCGGTAAGGCTAACTTGGTAGCCGACGCGTTGAGGCGGAAGGAGAGACCGAAACCTATTCGTGTGAAATCTTATCAGCTTATTCTTAAACCCGATATTTTGAGACAGATAGCCAACGTCCAGAATGAAGCTTTACATGTGGAATGGATTATGTCAGAGCATATTTGGGGCCAAGAGAAGTTGTTGGAAGACGTCGGTGATGGGGTGAAGTATAAGGATGGGCGTTTACGGGTACCCAGGTATGGGGGATTCCGGGGTAAAATATTGGATGAGGAACACAAATCGCGCTATTCCATTCATCCGGGCGCGACCAAGATGTACCAGGACCTAAAGAAAAATTATTGGTGGCCTGCGATGAAGTATGAGGTGGCTCGGCACGTGAGTAAGTGTTTGACGTGTCTGCAAGTTAAGGCCGAGCACCAGAAGCCGTTCAGGAAACTTCAACCTCTGGAAATACCTGAGTGGAAGTGGGAGCACCTTACGATGGATTTTATGACTAAACTGCCTCATACTCCAAGGGGTAGCTATGAAACCATTTGGGTAATCTATGATAGATTGACCAAGAGCGCTCATTTCTTGCCGATTCGAGAAACATTTAATTCTGAGTAGCTGGCCGATGTGTTTATTCGTGAGATCGTTTCTAGGCACGGGGTGCCGGTATCTATTGTTTCGGATAGGGATACATGATTTACCTCCAGGTTTTGGAAGAAGTTTCATGAGGAGATGGGTACCAAACTTCTCATCAGTACCGCTTATCACCCGTAGACGGATGCTCAGTCCGAGAGGACCATACAGACTCTTGAGGATATGTTGCGGGCTTGTGTTATCGATTTTGGTGGTAGTTGGGATCGTCACTTACCGTTGGTAGAGTTCTGTAAGGCCCCGAACCCCGGGAACCCCACAGTTGGTAATAGTTCAAAACACTCGTAAAAATAATTAAACTTAAAAACAATTCTTTTCATTAAAATAAGCATCACAGAGGATGGGGATCGGGTTATGTTGAAAGTTTCTCCTTGGAAGGGTATTATTCGTTTTCGTAAGAAGGGGAAGCTTAGTCCGAGGTTTATTGGTCCGTTCCTTATATTGTCCCGTGTTGTTGAGGTAGCGTATAGGCTGGAGTTGCCTGATGAGCTCACCGGGATTCATCCTACTTTCCACGTGTCTCATTTGAGGAAATGTTTAGCTGATGAGGAGGCCCATGTGCCACTTGATGATATTGAGCTGGATAGTAAGCTGAACTACGTTGAAGAGCCTATCGCTATTCTTGACGTCAGGAAAGGCGTTTAAGAAATAAAGTGGTTAGTCAGGTGAAGGTGCAGTGGAGGCACCGTAGGGGTTCCATGTGACATCTGCCCCGATCCGACCCGACCCAGGTACCCGTTTCTCTGATCCGATCTCTTTCTTTTATGATTTAATATTTATTTATACTTATATTTTACTAATAATAATATATTTTCCTTCCCGCCTCTTTTTCTCTCTTTCTTTCCGCCGTCCCGTCCCTCTTCTTTTCTCTTTCCGCCTTTTTTTCCCTCTTGTCGCCGTCCCGCCCTTAAGCCTTGTTTCCCTCTTTTTCTCCTTGTCCTTTGTTCCTTCCCGCCTAAGGTTGTCTGCGCAGCCCCACGCGCCAGACTCCTTACAAGGAAGCCTGCGTGAAGACCACCTGTTATTGCGATACGCAAGACGAACTGTCCCCGCAGCGCGCTAAGGATTTTAGTTCTTCCCGCGGCGCGCTATGGATACCGTTCTTCCCGCGACGCGCTAAGGAATATAGTTCTTCTCGCGACGCGCTTAGAATTGAAGTTCTTCCCGCGGCGCGCTTAGAAATGTAGTTCTTCCCGCGACGCGTTAAGGTTGGTTCAGCCTGCCTTCGCGCTCGCGCACTCTTGACCTTCTGTGTCTGCCTTCGCGCTCCAGCCTTCTCGCGCTAAACCCCCCTTTGAGTCTTTTCTTCTGTTTAATCCAGCCGTTTACTTTTGTGTTGTCTTATCTTCTGTGCTGTTGACCTAATCTGCTTTATGTCTGAAAGTTACTTTCGGCGCAGCATGCGCACCAACCCCATTGGTTGACAGAAAAAGTGACTGACATTATCTTTTGAGATCTGCTTTTCCATGCTTGACCAGTACCTTTATCTTACCCTCCCATGCCTGTTTACTGTTCCCTGTCAGCTTTATCTTGCCCCCTGCAGCTGCCATATCTTTGCATATCTTTTGCTTTTGGAATCTTTTGCTTTTTGAGATCTTTTCCCCTTTTCTAGGGATTGTGTTCCCTAGGGTTTCCCTATAAATAATAATGTTAATTTCCTAACACTACACACACAAAGCACTTAAACTCTCCTGTTCTCTCTTGCTCCTTGCCGTTGTTCTTTCTCTGCCGTCTTCCTCTCTGCCTCCGTCTTCCTTCCTGTTCTGCCCTGCTTTTCCGGTAATATATTATATATAATAATTTACTTATTAATTATGCTAACTTATAATCAAGACTTAAAACAAATCATTAAAACAATAATCTTATTTATAGGTTAACTTGTGCTTGTTTAGAGTTGGTTCTTGCTTTATCTTACACCGCACCGTTTATCAAGTGAGTAATCTCGTACCTAATCCCTTTTTATTTTTAATGTTTTGGGATGTTCATGTGTTCGTACAAACTTGAGTCTTAAACTGGTTTATGAACTTTAGTCGCGCAGTATCCCATGTGTTGAGGACGTTTACTTGGCTGTTTATTTGTATGTGTGTATCATTAACCGCTTTGTTCGGCCTATTCCGAAGTTTTCATGGATCCATTAGATGAACACGGGAGACCTATCGTTTACGGTTTTCTTTGTTTACACTTGCACAGATGTTTTCTTGTTTTTGTGCTCAATTGGGAGCACGGATTGAACTATGAGCTATGATCTATTTAGGCTTGATCACAATCTGATTACACCCTTGTTAAACACCAGACATACACGTGTTGCGCGCAGTGATTATTGTTATCTATTATTATCTATTAAACTTGATTTCTCACCAACACGCAAGTGTTTGACGTTTATTTTAACACATGTTCAGGTTTGCTGTAGCTGTTTTTGGAGCTTGTGGACACGTAGGGCGTTTTTACTTTTGGACCTAGATTAAAATGTATCAAGACAAGTTATTGTTGTTCGAATATTTTTGCCTTATAATATAATGATTTATGTTGATTTATGCTATCTTGTGTTTACTTTGCGCGTGCGCGAATGAATATATTTATTAAATATTGACACCAATAGTGTCACGAGTAATGAAACAATATGTGGCGCCCCGATGTATAATCCGCCTTTGGTCGGGGTGTTACAGATTGGTATCAGAGCTCGTTGACTTTAGGATAGGTGGTTAGACGTAACGGCCTAGAATACCTAAGAGACCCTCCTCGCGCATGAGAGAAATCTCATGTTTGCGCGCTTATTGTTAATTACTCGTTATTTATAAATATGCTTGCGCAGACGCAGTATATGATTTTATGTTTTATTTCGCGATATTTCAATTTTTGCTGAATTTCGATTTCTATTGATTTTACTTACATATTCGTTTGTTGGGAATTGAAAATCCGAAAAGTCATGGTGATACATGAATAGTTGATTTTCAATTTCCATTTACGATTATGTTCTGAGGTTGGAGGCTTGAAAAGTCATGGTGATACATGAATTGTCAACCTCCAATAATCGTTTTCTTGTATATTTTATATTGAGGATTGAAAAGTCATGGTGATACATGAATCGTCAATCCCCAATACTCGTTTGCTCGTATATTTTAAATTGAGAATTCGGAAAGTCATGGTGATACATGAATTGTCGATTCTTGATTCGAATTTGTTACCTTTATTAAGTCTGCATTTAGGGTCATTTATTTTACTTTAACTTTTGACAGTAACTGACTCCGCGAAACCAAGCTTTTCGAGGTTATACTTTGCGCTAAAACCAAGATATTAACTAAAATTAAAACTTTTATAGAATGCCTCCGCTATCTCGCCGTCATCAGAGGAGAGAAGCCTCGCGCAGACGTTCGCTGCAACGTTCCCGGGAAATGGCCGCCGCAATAGCCCAAGTTTTGAGCCAAAACAATGCTAGCACCTCTGGTTACAACATTAAGTCCTTTAACGCGGGTAACCCTCCAAAGTTCACAGGTCTTGAAGGAGCCACCGTGATGCTCCAGTGGCTTGAGAAAATAGAAAACACTTTCCTCCACACCCAATGCCCTCCAGACCGACGAACCCTATATGCCTCCAGTATCCTGGAATCTAGAGCGCTTACATGGTGGAATGGAGTAGCTCATGCGCGTGGCGCAGAAACTGCTTCCAGCATGCTCTGAGAGGAATTTAAGGAACTTTTGACGCGAGAATTCTGCCCTCCCAACGAAGTTAAGCGCCTGGAGGAAGAATTTTGGAATCTTAAGCAGTACAGTGGCGAAGCGCACGAGTACGCGACGCGTTTCCATGAACTAAGCCTGCTTGTCCCTCACCTTGTTACCCCTTCCCGCCGAGCCATAGAGAAATTCCTTGGGGGTCTCCCCATGGAAATTCAAGATTCTGTATGGGCCAGAAACCCAGTAACCCTCTCTGACGCCATCGAGTTGGCCGTTGTGCTCAGCGACAACCATGTCAGAGCAGGAACCCTGTTCCTGCGGGGATCTGAGAAGACCAAACCCACCAAGACTGTCCCTGAACCAACAGAAACCAAACCAGAACCCTCAAACCGTAACAACCTCAAGCGCAGGCGCATAGCCTATGCGCTTACCAACCCGCCCATTGTCCAGCAACCCGCCTACCAACCTCCAGTTTACGCGCCTAACCCACTGTCAACCTACCCAACCCCTCCTGTAGTCCATAACTATGCCTTAACCAATCCAGCACTCCCTGCCCCGCCAACCAAGAAACCTTACACAGGAAACCAACCCTTTTGCCCAACCTGTAGACTTCATCACCCAACCCAAACCCCGTGTTGACAATGTAACCGATGTGGCCGCGTTGGTCACTCTGCTGAGTTCTGTAGAGTCCCTCCCGCCAATCCAATTGCGCCAACACCACCAGTCTACCCGCAGAACCCACAACCAACATACCCTAACCCACGACCCAGGTCGTGCTATAACTGCGGTGATCCCAGTCATTTCCGGAACGCATGCCCGAGACTACAAGTTCAGATTACGCAAGCGAACCCAGTTAACCAAATCTCGAACCAAGTGGCGCGCGGACGAGCTTTTAACATAACTGCGCACCAAGCGCAAGCGAATAATGACGTAGTTAATGGTACATTTTTGCTTAACGGATTTTATGCTTCTGTACTTTTTGATACTGGCGCCGATCGAAGTTTTATTTCTCGCGCGTTTGAGCAGGAGCTTGCGCGACCGCGCAACGATTTAAAAGAAAATTTTTCAGTTGAATTGACTAATGGCGAAACTGTTTTAATTAACTCTGTGATTAAAGATTGCACGCTTAACCTTAACGAAAACGATTTTCTAATCGACCTCATCCCCATGCCTCTTGGAAGCTTTGATGTTATCATTGGTATGGACTGGCTTTCGCATAATCGCGCCGAAGTTATTTGCGCCAAGAAGTTGATTCGCATACCTCGAGAAAACGGTGATCTTCACATCTACGGCGAGAAACCCTCCAGCGGTCTTAAACTTATGTCTTGCGCCGAAGCCCGAAGACTCATGCGGAAGAAGTGTATTGCATTTCTAGCCCATGTGGTTAAACCTGCTGAAGAAAAGAAGCTTCGCGATATCCCTGTTGTGCGTGATTTCCCTGAAGTTTTTCCTGATGATCTTCCCGGTATCCCTCCCGCTCGTGAAGTCGAGTTCCGTATTGATCTTGTCCCTGGTGCTTCCCCCGTAGCCAAATCTCCTTACCGTCTTGCGCCCGCTGGGATGCAAGAATTGGCAAGCCAACTTCAAGAGTTGACTGCTAAAGGATTCATCCGCCCTAGCTCTTCGCCCTGGGGTGCTCCGGTGTTGTTCGTTAAAAAGAAAGATGGATCGTTTCGCATGTGTATTGATTACCGCGAGTTGAACAAACTCACCATTAAAAACCGGTATCCCTTACCGCGTATTGACGACCTCTTTGATCAACTCCAAGGTGCCTCTTGTTTTTCCAAGATTGATTTCCGCTCTGGCTATCACCAGTTGCGCATCCGCGATGAAGATGTTCCCAAGACTGCTTTTCGAACTCGTTATGGCCATTTTGAATTCTTGGTCATGTCCTTCGGTTTGACCAACGCACCCGCCGTTTTCATGGATCTAATGAATCGGGTGTGTAGGCCTTTCTTGGATAAATTCGTGATTGTGTTTATCGATGACGTTCTGATTTATTCTAAGACCAAGGCCGAGCATGAGCAACATCTTCGGTTGGTGTTGCAAAAGCTTCGAGCCGAGCAGCTATTTGCCAAGCTTTCCAAGTGTGAATTCTGGTCTGATGAAGTACAGTTTCTTGGCCATGTTGTGAACAAGATGGGTATTCATGTCGACCCATCCAAAATTGAAGCAATCAAGAACTGGATTACGCCGACCACTCCTTCTGAGATCCGTTCCTTTCTGGGCTTAGCTGGTTATTACCGGCGCTTCATTTCGAACTTCTCGAAGATCGCTTTGCCTTTAACAGCTCTAACGCACAAAGGTAAACCGTATATTTGGGGCTCGAAGCAAGAAGAAGCCTTTCTGACGCTCAAGCGATTGTTGTGTGAAGCTCCTGTTCTTGCGCTACCTGAGGGTAATGATGATTTTGTCGTGTACTGCGATGCCTCCAACCAAGGTCTCGGTTGTGTTCTTATGCAACGAGGCAAGGTTATCGCTTACGCATCGAGGCAACTCAAGGTTCATGAAAAGAATTATACAACTCACGATCTCGAACTTGGTGCAGTTGTTTTTGCCTTAAAGATCTGGAGACACTACCTTTATGGTACTAAGTGTATCCTCTACACTGACCATAAAAGCCTTCAGCATATCTTTGATCAGAAGGAACTTAACATGAGGCAACGCCGATGGAACGAACTCATCAGCGATTACGATTGTGAGATCCGGTATCATCCTGGTAAGGCTAATGTGGTAGCCGATGCGCTCAGCCGAAAACCCTGCCAGCTTAACTGTATCTTGCCGCGCACGCAGCTTCACTTCGCGCCGATTCAAAGCAACCTTGAATCGCGTATTCGTGACGCGCAGCGCGCATCCATCAGTAATGGTAACCTTCGCGCCGAGTTAGCGTGTGGCGCGGAAGCTCATTTTGTCCCTAATCTGAGTGGAATTCTCTGCTATCTAAATCGCATCTGGATTCCCTTTGATGAGAATCTTCGCGCTGATATCCTGAGTGAAGCGCACAAATCTCGGTATTCTATTCATCCTGGCGCTGATAAGATGTACAAGGATTTGCGCATTACTTATTGGTGGCCCGGTATGAAAAAGGATATTGCTATGTTCGTAGCTAAATGCCTGACTTGTTCTAAGGTAAAAGCTGAACATCAAAGCCCATCTGGTTTGCTCGAACAACCAGAAATTCCCACGTGGAAATGGGAATGTATAGCGATGGACTTCATTACCAAGTTACCTTTGACAACAAGCAAACATGATAGCATTTGGGTAATAGTGGATCGTTTGACTAAGTATGCTCACTTCCTGCCCATTCGTGAAAACTACCGTGTTGAGCAGCTCGCGCAGCTTTATGTCAAGGAAATTGTCTGCCGCCATGGTACTCCTTTGAGCATCATATCCGATCGCGATGGCCGTTTTATATCTCGCTTTTGGAAATCTCTCCAATCTGCGCTAGGAACTCGCTTGGACATGAGTACGGCATATCATCCTCAGACTGACGGTCAGTCTGAGCGAACTATTCAAACTCTTGAGGATATGCTCCGATCTTGTGTTCTTGATTTTGGAGGTAATTGGGATTCACACCTGCCTTTGATTGAGTTCTCTTATAATAACAGCTATCATTCCAGTATCGGAATGGCCCCATTTGAAGCACTTTACGGTCGTAAGTGCCGCTCCCCGATCTGTTGGAGCGAAGTGGGTGAAGCTCAAATCACAGGACCCGAACTTGTTCAAGAGACAATCGATAAAATCGCCAAGATCCGTGATCATCTGCTGACTGCCAGAAGCCGACAGAAGAGTTACGCAGATCGTAGACGGAAGCCTCTCGAATTTCAAGTTGGTGATCTTGTTCTCCTCAAAATGTCACCCTGGAAAGGTGTTGTCCGCTTTGGGAAGAAAGGTAAGCTTGCTCCTCGATATGTTGGACCATTTAAGATTCTCGCGCGTGTAGGAAAAGTTGCCTACAGACTTGACCTGCCGCCCGCGCTCAGTAATGTGCATCCAACGTTCCATGTATCCAATCTCAAGAAGTGTTTGGCTGACGAGAACCTTCACATTCCACTTGATGAAGTTCAAGTTGATGAATCCATGCATTTCGTTGAGAAGCCTGTTGAGATTATGGATCGCGAGGTTAAGCAAACCAAGCGCAGTCGCATCCCTATCGTGAAAGTTCGCTGGGAGTCCAAGCGCGGAGCCGAGTTTACATGGGAAAGGGAAGATCAAATGAAGATCAAGTACCCGCACCTGTTCTCTGCGCAACCTACTTCGAGATAAATTTCGGGACGAAATTTCTTAAAGTAGGGGAGACTGTGACATCTGCCCCGATCCGACCCGACCCAGGTACCCGTTTCTCTGATCCGATCTCTTTCTTTTATGATTTAATATTTATTTATACTTATATTTTACTAATAATAATATATTTTCCTTCCCGCCTCTTTTTCTCTCTTTCTTTCCGCCGTCCCGTCCCTCTTCTTTTCTCTTTCCGCCTTCTTTTCCCTCTTGTCGCCGTCCCGCCTTAAGCCTTGTTTCCCTCTTTTTCTCCTTGTCCTTTGTTCCTTCCCGCCTAAGGTTGTCTGCGCAGCCCCACGCGCCAGACTCCTTACAAGGAAGCCTGCGTGAAGACCACCTGTTATTGCGATACGCAAGACGAACTGTCCCCGCAGCGCGCTAAGGATTTTAGTTCTTCCCGCGGCGCGCTATGGATACCGTTCTTCTCGCGACGCGCTAAGGAATATAGTTCTTCTCGCGACGCGCTTAGAATTGAAGTTCTTCCCGCGGCGCGCTTAGAAATGTAGTTCTTCCCGCGACGCGTTAAGGTTGGTTCTGCCTGCCTTCGCGCTCGCGCACTCTTGACCTTCTGTGTCTGCCTTCGCGCTCCAGCCTTCTCGCACTAAACACCCCTTTGAGTCTTTTCTTCTGTTTAATCCAGCCGTTTACTTTTGTGTTGTCTTATCTTCTGTGCTGTTGACCTAATCTGCTTTATGTCTGAAAGTTACTTTCGGCGCAGCATGCGCACCAACCCCATTGGTTGACAGAAAAAGTGACTGACATTATCTTTTGAGATCTGCTTTTCCATGCTTGACCAGTACCTTTATCTTACCCTCCCATGCCTGTTTACTGTTCCCTGTCAGCTTTATCTTGCCCCCTGCAGCTGCCATATCTTTGCATATCTTTTGCTTTTGGAATCTTTTGCTTTTTGAGATCTTTTCCCCTTTTCTAGGGATTGTGTTCCCTAGGGTTTCCCTATAAATAATAATGTTAATTTCCTAACACTACACACACAAAGCACTTAAACTCTCCTATTCTCTCTTGCTCCTTGCCGTTGTTCTTTCTCTGCCGTCTTCCTCTCTGCCTCCGTCTTCCTTCCTGTTCTGCCCTGCTTTTCCGGTAATATATTATATATAATAATTTACTTATTAATTATGCTAACTTATAATCAAGACTTAAAACAAATCATTAAAACAATAATCTTATTTATAGGTTAACTTGTGCTTGTTTAGAGTTGGTTCTTGCTTTATCTTACACCGCACCGTTTATCAAGTGAGTAATCTCGTACCTAATCCCTTTTTATTTTTAATGTTTTGGGATGTTCATGTGTTCGTACAAACTTGAGTCTTAAACTGGTTTATGAACTTTAGTCGCGCAGTATCCCATGTGTTGAGGACGTTTACTTGGCTGTTTATTTGTATGTGTGTATCATTAACCGCTTTGTTCGGCCTATTCCGAAGTTTTCATGGATCCATTAGATGAACACGGGAGACCTATCGTTTACGGTTTTCTTTGTTTACACTTGCACAGATGTTTTCTTGTTTTTGTGCTCAATTGGGAGCACGGATTGAACTATGAGCTATGATCTATTTAGGCTTGATCACAATCTGATTACACCCTTGTTAAACACCAGACATACACGTGTTGCGCGCAGTGATTATTGTTATCTATTATTATCTATTAAACTTGATTTCTCACCAACACGCAAGTGTTTGACGTTTATTTTAACACATGTTCAGGTTTGCTGTAGCTGTTTTTGGAGCTTGTGGACACGTAGGGCGTTTTTACTTTTGGACCTAGATTAAAATGTATCAAGACAAGTTATTGTTGTTCGAATATTTTTGCCTTATAATATAATGATTTATGTTGATTTATGCTATCTTGTGTTTACTTTGCGCGTGCGCGAATGAATATATTTATTAAATATTGACACCAATAGTGTCACGAGTAATGAAACAATATGTGGCGCCCCGATGTATAATCCGCCTTTGGTCGGGGTGTTACATTCCAGGGCTACTTGGGAATCCGAAGAGGAGATGATGAAACTCTGTCCATAGTTGTTCCTGTCGCATCGGGATTCGAGGACGAATCCCATTGTAAGAGAGGTGGACTTGTAACGCCCGTTAATTTTTGGTTCAAGGATTCGAAGCTTGTAAAGTATGTATATTTCTCAGGATTTAAACGAAATCTCTCGGAAACCTTTTCAACATCCCGGTATGTTAAATCATTTAACTTTTCTTCCAAGTTGCCATATACTTCAAATTTGAGGGGCTAGGTTGAAACTTTTTATATTATAACATAAAACTTAAAAACCCTAACCCTCCTTCTCATTGCTTTCCGATCGGCGCCATCACAAAGCCCCCCGCCCCCTGCGATTTTCCTTTTTCCAGCCAAGTTGTGAGCATAAAACATCAATTGAATGTTATTACTATGTCCCTACAAGTCTTTTACACCTTAATTGATCGTTATATTACGCGTATTGATCGATAAACGACTTGTTTTAGGTTAACCGGGTGGCTGTCCAATTGAGCGGTTTCAGGATTGTTGTGGTTGAGGTTTTTTCACCAAAATCTTCCTGGGTATGTCTAGTATAACATACTAAAAAAATCATGTTCATTGGTGTTCGTTAGATTGGTCAACTAGTTGTAGTTTGAATGTTAGTGTTCGGTTGACTAGAATTGTTTTTTGATGCGTTTAACGCGAGGGTTGAAGTGATTAACGACCAATTCAGCTCTGGGGAACTTGGTTTGATGTACGGGCTATTGAAAAATTATTCTTATAAGTTGTGGGGCTGAATTGGTTGTCGGTTGCTCAAACAGGTCGGTACAACGCGCAATTGCGTTTATTGAATAGTTGGTGTGTTGTACTTGCGAGTTACCGACCCATTTGACTCGTGTAGCGTCGTGTGGACTTGGTGGCTGTGATTTTATCATATTGGGTCCACACGGGGCTGAGTTGGATGTCAACGGCCTAAACGACTTTTAAACGCGCGTGTTAGTGTCACCTAGTGCTTTCGGGGTAAATTGGGAATTCTTTATTCCCGGGAGTATCTAAGGGTCGTGTTGGTGAATGTAAGGCCCCGGAGGGTGTAATGATTGAATTTGATCAGGTCGAGGCTTCAGGTAACTCGAACCATGTTAGAACGTCTCTTCGGATAAACGAGTCCTTTCATTGTCGATTGTAATGTTTGTATGTAAACCGACAGGTATTTGAGTTTTGGGATTACTTAGGTATTTTCTAGCTCGTGGTGAATACGTGTCTTGTGTCAGGTGAGTTCATGATGCCCCTTTTTACTCTTTTAAGATTTTGGGCTAGCATGCACACCTAAGCGATTTTGCTTGATGAATTGTTTAAAATTATTTTGGACGGGCTTACTTGTATAGGTAGGCCTTGACATCATATTGTATGGCCAATATTTGGCGATGTTAGTAGTCGTTATCGACTATGGATGTTACATATGCCTACTTTGTGTTTGCATACGTTGGATGAGATGTTACATGTTTGGGTTGTAAGTGTGCTCGACCCTGATGTTATTACTTGGATGATATATATATATATAGGGATGTACTTATAAAGATGTTTATATATATGTATGTGTATATATATATATATATATATAAGGATGATTATTATTGAAGATGATGGCCTAACTAATGTATTCCTTTTATATTTTAAAATCCTTGGAATGACTATCATGATTACTATTATTGATGTTATTTATTAAAATTTGAACTCACTCAGCTCAAGCTGACTTTGTGTGCGTGTTAGTGTGAGTTTCAGGTTAGGAGGAGGATGCCTTATCGCTTGGACGTGCACGAAGCTACTTGGAGGGTGAGGGGCATACGTGGATGGAAGATTCAAATATTAAACATTTCTTTTTAAAAGTTTTATCAAATATATTTAAATTGGTTTTGGGAACTTATTTTATCAATTATGGTTTTCCGCTGAATTATACTTTGAATTAATTGTTTTAATGGAATGAACTGTTTTCAAGTTAAGTATTTTTATAAGTATTATGGATGAATACCAATTGTAGGATTCCCGGGATTCGGGGTCTTACATATTCCTATTTTATATTTATTTTTTATCCTTATCCTTGCATTGAGGACAATGCAAAATTAAAGTGTGGGGATAGGACACTTGAGTCGTAGTTTAATTATATTTAAAAAAACAACAAAAGTTTTGAAAAATGTCCCTTGATTTTGTTTCTTTTTGCGTTTAAATGGGAGATGAGGATACTTATCGGGAATCGCTTTTTCAAACTACTAATAATATGATATTATTAAAGAACATGCACTTAACTTGGGTGTGTCGGTAGGCTCAGCCTTAAGATTAAAGGGCAGTTTGATAGTTTTTTTAAACGATAAAGTATGATCTTTAGTGGGATACATGATACGAGATGAAAGGTCTGACATACTCAAGCCTCATTTTTAGTTCGATTGTACAAAATTATGAATTTTATAGAAATCTGAATACGCTATCATACGATGCTTGGGTAGGTTTAAACGTTAAAGTATACCATGTAGCCGGTGATATAAACTTAAAACCTTACACTTCTAGTTTTAGTGGTTAACACTTCATAGGCGTATGGTTTTATAGCCTTATATCCTGTATTGATGGGATGCCTCGAGTTCGGAGACCACGGGTCTTTTTACGGTTGTCATCTGGGTATCTTCGGATACTTAAATAAATAAACGCTTTTAAGCATAAACCGCAGTTTTACTGCAATCATTACACTCACTTACATCAATTACAGTGAAGTAAAATCTGATGATCCAGTGATCATCCCGCTGCTAGTCATACGTGGTCCTCTTACTTGCGTCTCATACCATTAAGAACATAATCAACTAGAGACACGACGTATGTAAACCGCCAGATGGAAACTTGTAAAATCACGTGTGGTAATGGGTCCGAGGTGTTGCTTGATAAAGGGGGTATGTCATGTAGTAGAAAACACTAGCTAGTTAGTTGAATAATTGAACCTTAATCGTATCTAATGGATGCTTGGTATACTTTGATGTTTAAATTTAGGTGGATAAACAATATCCTTGATCGTCTTAGCTATTCATGATAAATGTGCAACAATGTTTTAATCTGCTATCTATGAGGTTTAAGTCAAGTTGGGGTGGTTTAATCCGGTAAAATCTAAAATAAAGCGGGTCTTGAGTGTAGGTTCCACTATATAATAATAATAATAATAATAATAATAATAATAATAATAATAATTGGATCTTACTTATCCTGGTAAAGGCAAAGGCATGGGTTTAAGTGAACAACAATATCGGTGATCACAGTTTTTGCGTTATTCTAAATTTTTTAAGATAACCTATATGTTTGTGATACTGTATTTCTCTAATTCGGATCCCATTGCAATGAGACTTTTTCAGAGACGAAAAAAGGTTAAGTGTGGGGATATTTGATATAATGTTTAATATATATTAATCCCATGTACATTTTATTTATTATTTTATTAATTTTGTTTGCTTTTCTCGTAAGATTTGTATACTACTAACATATTTTTATATTTTAGGTTTCAGGTTTGAATTGTGGTGAAAAGAGGACGAAAAAGGAGCAAAAAACAAGCCGAACCGGAGAACCGAACCATCAGGAAACGAACTGGACCAGACCAAGAGGAGAACCAGACCAGCTAGGCCGGCCACCACCCCCCCCCCCACACACACACCTACCGGAGTGCCACGCGACGGGGAAAACGAAGCCCGCGGCGCGGCGCGGCGGGGCGGCTCCATATTCCAAAATGTTCCAAGTCGTTATTCATCTTACGTATATTTGAACACCTGTTACCTATTTAAAGACCCCTAAACTCACCTTTAAGCATACCTTGAAGTTCCAGACGAATTTGGTGAGTTCCGAGGCGTACGAGATCAGTTTGGGCAAATTTGGAGTTGAAGAATCAGTTGGTGTTGCGTGTATTGGTTGAAGATGAAGAACACGGGTTTATCTTTTGTGTCTTTCGTTTTCATTATTTTACCGCCATCAATTCTTTATTGTTTGTTTTGCTTAAACCTAAGATGCTAGGCTAAACGGCATGAACTATCTAGGCTTATGATAAACTTACTTTGACGTTTTGATTTGACTTTGGGATTATTTATGTTATGGTTTTTATGGTTTAGTAAAAGATTTAATTATATTAAACTGATGCATATGGATGCTTAGGATTGTTTGATGAGTTTTATTCCATAGTTTCCCTGATTATTGTTTGTCATATGATAGGATTACTATTAGGTCACTTACTTGGTGTTTTTGATTATTTTGTGTCATGATAACGTCATAAAAATAATATTGTCAAATAAACCTAAGTGTGCTGCTAACGTAAAATCTGTAAAGTGCTAGGTTATTGATAAGTCTTTACTATTTAATCTTGCTAGATTTAGTTTTTCGTAAGGAGTCTGTCTAGGTTGATTATTTATTATTGTTTATCAAATCAATTAAACATAGTAAATTGCCTTTGATTTCCGCGCAGTAAGGTAGGATTTCGTATAAAGGAACTAAATTATAATTAATTAGGTGACCGTAAGGAAACTTGATTTTCAATACTGGTGTGCGTTAAAACTTGTTAGAAATCCATAGGTGTCTCTTGAGAAGGGTCAGGGGTCCTGTTCGGGTTTTCTTTTAAGTGTATATTTTACGATCCTAATCCATAACTAAATATTTTCCCGGGTTAATTCATTACTGAAATTTAGGGGATTCTAGCCTAGGTAGTTTTCTCATTATCATATTATTTTCATAACAAACTTTGCTTTCGTTTAAATTACTTGTTTTCTTAATTAGTTTTTAATTATAGTATTAAATTAGTATTTAAATACCCCCCCCCCCCCAAAACAAATATTATTAATAAGTCGTGTTTGTAGTCGAGTCTAATTAGCTAATAAACATAATTAAGAGAGTCTCGTAGGTTCGATATCCGGATTTACTTAGCTTTACTAGAGTCGATCGGTTCACTTGCCAGTTAGTAGTTTAGTCGAGTTTTAGAGAGTCTAGAGTATTACTTAGTGTTTATTTTTAGTTAATTTAGTTAGTAAATATTAAACTACTTTTAGCACATCAATCATGTACAGATATAGAAAGACGAGTAGAAGAACTTGGATAAAACAATAACTCCTTTTTCAAATAAGCACGAACCAAGTCTTTATTTTGTACAAAATCATACCAAATCAACACCAATCCATTCCGTAATCCACACGAATTAATTTACAAACATTCCGAACACAATCCGCACACAATCCATGCCACAATTCAGTTACATCTATACCAATTTTGACCAAATCAAGTTAAATATAAATGTTCAAACAACTGTTCGTTCCCGCTCAAATCAAATCTAACTAAAACTGAACAATTCAGTCCAATTCAACCGATCAATACTTAATTCCTATTCATACGAGAAATCCTTAAATCGATTCTCATTCAATTATCACTTAAATTCAATCTAATTGGTTCCCAATAAGTCCGTAAACTGTCTGTATGATTTTTTCAATCAATTTGTCCCAAAACACAATCAATTAGCCTAATTCAGTTCACAAATTGATCAATAAGAACATCTTAATACCACTAGAGGAAGCACGATGTTCATCATGATTCACAATACACTTGGGTCTAGTCTATGATATGATCAATCAATGACAATTAGGGCTCAGTGTGCGTAAATGTGTGTTTTGAGAGAACAATTGAGCAGACTAATGACTCGGGAGTGTATAAAATAATCAGATCGTTATAATTAAAATTTGTTACAGGACTGTACATGCACAGCGAATGAGTCACATTCGCTCGATATTCCCCTAGTGAATAGCCTTATACGTTAACATCTCATTCGCTAACATTCCCTATCCAATGAGAAAACCAAAACATGTTCATTCGCCAACATCCCATAGCGAATGACCTTAACAATAATTATTATAATGGTCCCTATACTATTACAAATATCCAAATCTAATAAGCAAAGACCGAGACGAAAACTGATGTATCGACATCACTAGAGTCGATTGATTCACTTGCCGGTTAGTAGTTTAGTCGAGTTTTAAAGAGCCTAGAGTATAACTTAGTGTCTATTTTAGGTTAAATTAGTTAAAAATTATTAGACTAATTTTATATATTTGAACTTATATATTCTAGAAAATTATGAGTTTGAAACACTTCTATTTGATGTATACAAGTGTTTAGGGAGTTTGGTTTACCTTAGTTTGTTTGTCGGTAACTTTAATGGTCGAAAAATCGAATTTTAAACACAAACTGACACGCTAATTAGGGATTGTTTTAGAACAGCCTCTAAAGTCATAAAATACTTATACATAACATAAGTTAATGTATAAAAGGTGGACAAGATAATAAAACTTGATCCTAGATGGTTCGTGTCGTGAAAACCGACATGAAAACGTTAAAACTTGCCATTTTGAGAAAATAATAACTAAAATGAAAAATAAAATATTTTTACAACAGAACTTTTAAAACATAACTATTTTTATATAAAAGGTGTGTTCAAAAAATTTAAAATATAAAGTTTCTCACGAAAAGTTAATCGGTTTGCCGTTAAACGCGAAACCGGAAAAACTGACAAAAACGACACCATAATCATAAGTAGAGGTGGCAATATGAATGGGTTGAGTTGGATTTGGGTGATAGGTTAGAATAGGTTTGGGTCAAGATGGATTTTTCAAAAAGAGGGTTAGGATGGGTATGGGTCAAGATGGGTAAAGTTAATCCATCTTGACCCAAGTAAAGGTTAAAATGCAAAAGGTTTCAAAAACCACTCAAATAAATATTCAAAAAATTTAACAAAAAATTAATAACTCAAAATATAATTCAAAAACGCAAAAACTAAAATTGCTGAGATGCATCCCCTGTCGTCCTCGTTCACAAAAAAAATAATAAAAAAATAAAAAGAAAACTCGGTTTCGTCTCAGTTCAGGTTCAGTTTTTTTCGGTTCATTTTTGCTTTTTTTTGTTTCGGTTTCAATGTTTTCGGTTTTTGTTCGGTTTCGGTTTCTCGGTTTTATTCGGTTTAGGATGGGTATGAGTCAAGATGGGTAAAGTTAACCCATCTTAAACTAAGTATAGGTTAATACATAGGGTTTCAAAAACCCCTAAAAAAATATTCAAAAAAATTAATAAAAAAATAATAACTCAAAATATAAATCGAAAACGCAAAAAGTAAAATAACTAAAATGTTTTCCCCGTCTTCTTCGTTCATTAAAAAAATCTCGTTTTTGTTTCGGTTCAGGTTCGTTTTTTTCAGTTTTTTTCTCGCTTCGGTTTTGCTTTTTCTCATTTCAGTCGGTTTCGGAATATGTTCGGTTTCAATGATTTCGGTTTTGATTTCTCGATTTCTATTCGGATCAGTGGGTTTTGTTTGAAATAAAATTGGATAAAACTTGTTTTAGTCCATTCTAACCCATAAACAAACCCATTCTAACCTAAAACCAAAAGTCACTAGCATTTTCCCAACCCATCTTGACTTTCTTGCAAAATTCTTTTGATCCATCCTGACCCATCTCAATTTTAAAAGTTATCTAAATTGACCCAAACAACCCATTTGGGTTTGTTTTGCCACCCTTAATCATAACAAGAATAAAACTTATAATTTTAAAATATTCCAATAACTAAAGCTCTATTTTTATAAAAATAAATAATACTAAAATAATATAATTACTAGCTATATGCTAAATAAGATAATTATTAATTGATGTTATTTGTTTATCTTCTAATTGTTAGATAAATAGAAATAGGTGTTTTATATGATTGTATGCTTGTGTGATAACATAGATTTAGACTTAAATAAAATAAAAAGTCGTCAACGAGTCATTTTGAACTCAAACTAGTAAAAGAAATATTATAAAATAGAAAGTTGTGTGAAATATTTTTAAGTTGTAAAAACAACTTAAAAGATATATTTAGTGAAAGTGTACTATATAATTATAGGACACGAGCCCTTTTCAACAATCACTAAACGAGCTATAAATTATGAGTTTCTTTTAAAAATCCTCTCGTTTTAAATATTTAAATGTTTGATAAATATTTTTTTGGGGAAAGACATATTTAAATTAAATGTATTTTATTTTACAAACCATGTTAATATGAAATGAGTCAATCTGGTTAAATCACGGTTAACCGAATTAATAAGGGCATAGGAATGTTGATAGATCTATCGGGGTAACCCCCCCCCCCCCTTCCGGTCGTGCTGGATTAAAAGTGAGAATATTTTGACTTTGGTAGGTTTTAAGTTATCATTTTGATAGTCATACACGTGCTATACTCTTTGATCGTTTAAATTTGTTTAAGAAATAAAATGTTGTGCTTTCATAAAAATTGATGCCATCGTCATAGAACGGTGAGGAACTATATGCCATTGTCTTTGAACGGTGAGAATTTGAGGTGTAATAGTTGAAGACTATTATACCATGGTTTTTATATAAAAATATTTTTAAACGAGAATTCGCCAAGATTCGTGTTGACAAACGTTTTTAATATGTCTTTCAGGTAAGTGATGGTTTCATGACAAGCGAGGGAATAGCAGTGTGGTGTTTTAAATATATAACGTAAAAACTTGGATATACAATAAAGGCCATGTCTTATGACACGTGTAACTCTAATCTACCTTCTACCTATATATTAAAGTAACATAGTTTTCTACATGTCATTCAATTAGACCCTCCACATAGGATGCCAATTGTACACATTTCCATTTTTACAATTTTTCCTTCATGAAAAATATGTTGTTGGTGGGAATTGAATTCACTACCTTACTTTTAAAATGTTTGTGGCTTACCAACTCAATACGGATAAATTGATGTTAGCTTTCTCTTTTTCTTAATTGGTATAGATTCATAAGCTTCCATTTTGTTTTATCACCCGTGTATCACACGGGCTATATCCTAGTATTTGAATAAAAGTCCAACTTTTGATTTGAAAATGATTGCTTTATTTTGGTTAGCTAAACGACATATGTCACCACCCGAATGGCTTAGTCAAAGTCTTCCGTTATTTAAATCATGGTTTTCGGGGTGTGACAAATTTACACTTATCTTTATTTTGTTTGCGAACCTTAAAACCTTATATTATTTATGTTGGAAAAATCAAGGTCAGTTAAGTATGTTATAAAAAGAATAGAAATAAATTACCATGATTTTAAGCATTTTCAATTTATACCAACTCTCATAAGTTACATTGCTTGTGAGATAATGGTACTAAGTATCGGTATCGAATCGGGTGTTTTCGGTATCAATTTGGTTGCAACTTTTTGAAGTTTCAAGTTCGGTACGATACCGTTATTTTTCCGAATTTTGTCTTTCGTACTGAATCGATACCCATATTTATCCCTAGATTACATAACTGAGTTATTAATTGTGACACCCGGTAAATTCCCAATCCCTTAAACCAAGTAATCAACCTAAATATTAGGTAATTATGTTATATGCGCCTTGCGCGAGCGCGCTATGTTAGAATCAGCGCGTGCATTTGTTATGTGCGCCCTGCGCGAGCGCGCCATGTTAGTCAGCGCGTGCATTTGTTATGTGCGCCCTGCGCGAGCGCGCTATGTTAGAATCAGCGCGTGCATTTATTATGTGCGCCCTGCGCGAGCGCGCCATGTTAGTCAGCGCGGGCATATTATGTGCGCCCTGCGCGAGCGCGCCATGTTAAGAACCTGCGTGGGCATATGTTATATGCGCCATGCGCGAGTGTATTGGTTTTATGTACCTTAACGTTATGTTGTCTAATGGGTTGACCATCCCGCATGATGCTAAGGCGGGTGCATCCTAAATCGTTTATGCGCGTGCGGAAGGGAACTAACCTCCCCGCATGGCGGGAACATTGAGAGCTAGTTTGTCTGAAGCTCCAAGATGGAATTGACTTCAACATAACTGATCACTATGTTGAAATACCAAGACCACCTGGAGAATCTACAAATGAAACTCAATGTCCCTAACTGCGAGAAGGTTACGTGCCTACCCGCAGCAAAGAAATGTCCTTCACGCAGAAAGCTATGCGCACAAAGTGATACGCACAGAACACTCAGTCTATTCTCCAGACGTAAGGAGATTACTCCCGCCCAAAAGGAAACAGTAGCGTGTTTCAGAGATTTTCCACTTTTTACTGTACACTGACAAAAGTACCAGAAAAAGCACACTGTAACATGAAAAGTCAACTGTCAGCCACCCTATTCTCACCAACCCCAGACCTGCATGTCCTGACCAAATCAAATCAAAATCTTTTATCCACTACTCCACTCTTAAATAAATAATAATAATTTCCATACTTTATCATCATTACACCTAGATATGAAAAGATTACAATCCCCTAAAGCAAGGGATTGTGTTCCCTTGAGTTTGACTATAAATATGTAACCTAAGTTATCACCCAAACACACTTCAAACTTCTCTCTTAAGAACTGCAAACTTGCACTAATCATCTCCCAAGCATCCGTTGTTTTCATTTCCGATCCTGTTACTAGGTAAGCCGAGAATATAACCTTGAGATCTACTTTCCAACCCTTATATTCTCCTATTTCTTGATCTTAATATATATACTTCTTAATCGTATTCTAGACCTTCAATTCAAAGGCCAACACCAAGAAAACCCGAATCTCGATTAATCCCTTAACAAGAACCTCAGGTGAGTCTCACAGCCCCTATTTTCACTGTTTTCACTATTTTTAAACTGTTTTCGGGGCGAGGGACACGTACTTAAATAATGTTTTATCATGGTATACTTACAAGTTATGTAAACGATTGTGTTTAAATTATGTTTCATGATGAGCAATGCAAACGGTTAGCTATGATTTACGATGTATGTGCGCCAGAACTCGAGTAAGTGATCACTTTACCATTGGAACTCTAAGGGTAGGGACTGCTGGTTTGATCCGCCCACTCGTAGGGGTCGCACCTCTTACACAGACGAGTGCCTAGTATGGTCATGGGGCAGTACTATGGGTTTGAGCCCGCTCGTAGAGGTCGCTCCTCTTACGCAGACGAGCGCCTTGTTTTCCGGCACAACGTCTGCGCGTAACCCGCGGGACGGTATTATTCGCTCGTAGTGGCAGCGCCACTTACACAGACGAGCACGGTTTTTCAGATGTGTCCGCGCGTAACCCGCGGGACGGTATTACTTGTTTCGCTCGTAGTGGCAGCGCCACTTACACAGACGAGCACAGTTCCCAGAAATGTTCGCGCGTAAACCGCGGAACGATTTTTATCAGATTATGTTTTCAGAACTGTTTTACTAAGCATGTGTTTCAATGATGCTATTATGTTTATGACGCGATACGATTTATCAAGTTACTAAAACTTGTGAACTCACTCAGTTTATACTGATTCAAATGTTTTACGTGTCTTTCAGGAGATAACTAGGTAGCGCATGGAGTCACACTTAGAGCACCTCACGCTGAACATCTAAAACTAGCTTTTTGGAAGATTTTAGTTCTATCCCTTCGATGCGCGTGGTTGTTCCCGCCGCGCAAGGGGATATGGCGTGGAAATCTTCAACAGTTTTTATACTTGGATGTTTTTATGTAATTTTTAAACAATGTAATGTATTTGTATTAAACTTTTCATGCGCAATGAAAATCTTACTTTGAATGTTTGCAATGGCCCGTGCTTAATTATCAATCCCCACTCGCGCGCGCCCGGCTGTTTCCGCCGCTCAGGGCCGGGTGTGACAGATTGGTATCAGAGCACTGGTTATAGCGAACTAGGAAAAGAAGTTTTAACCTAGACTATAACCGTTGGGGAATCGCATGAAATATTTTTTTCAAAGAAAATATTTTCAAAAGAAACTATACACACACTTAGGAACACGGGTCACACAGTGTCTAGTGAATAAAGATAAAGAACATTATGTGCTCAGAGTACATGCGCTAAGTTTAATATATTTTCACTCTTTTAAAGCGAGAATGCCTCCAACCAGAGCCAAGGGAATTACCATGACACCCGAGGAACTCGCGGAAATAATCGCGCAGGCGATTGCGACACATGAGGCCAGCAAGGCCGAATCAAGTCAGGGTCGTCAGAACGAGACCCCAGAACCCGATTCAGGAGCCTTGGACAAAGGGTGCTCCTATAAGACATTTATGGCCTGTAGGCCTTGGCCATTCAAGGGTACCGAAGGGGCCATTGGGCTCTACAACTGGATTGACAAGATGGAGACAGTTCTCTCCATTAGCAGATGTAGTGAGAACCAGAAGGTTCTTTACGCGACATGCATGTTCCAAGAAGCAGCTTCGTCTTGGTGGAAACTTCAAGTGAAGACTTTGGGGCGAGAAGTTGCTCTTCACAAGACCTGGGAGGAACTGAAGGAAATGATGATGAGAAAGTTCTGCTCTCGCGCAGAAATCCAGAGTCTGCAGCAGGAATTCTGGAACCACACCATGGTAGGAACGGATATCGACGCCTACAACAACCGGTTCAACGAGCTTTGCCAGTTGGTGCCAGACATGGCAAACACGGAGGAAAAGAAGATCGAGAGGTATATTTTTGGGTTACCTCCTGTTGTTAGGGTTCCGCTCAACGCCGCAGCGCCTCCAACCTTTGATGAGGCGGTAGCGCGGGCCATCACCCTTACAAGGGATACGGTCCGTGCGGGTATGTTAACTACGCGCGGAAACGAGCAGCGAACCTCTGACTCCAAGAGGAAATGGAACTCTCACCACCGAGGGTCCGACTCCAAGCAGCCACCGTTCAAGAAGCAGGAAAGCGCAAGGGTTTACGCGATCCAAGCCGCGGAGCCATCAAGGAAAGGATACAGCGGGCCTTACCCATGGTGCAACAAATGCAAGTATCACCACGAGGGTGAATGCGCAAGAATCGAATGTGCCAAATGTGGCAGGCCAGGGCACAAGACGGTGAATTGCCGTGCTAAAGAAGCTGGAGCCAGTGACAACTGCTACGCATGCGGAAAGCCAGGACATTTCAGTCGGGATTGCCCGCAAAGGGGAAACCAAGCTCGCGGGAGAGCTTTTGTGATCGGCGCGGGTGAAGCTAAAGAAGAGCCGAATGTGGTAACCGGTACGTTTTTGCTTAACGGCCATTTTGCATCTGTCTTATTTGATACTGGCGCTGACCTAAGTTTTATATCTGCTGAGTTTAAAAACTCCCTAGGCTTAGCAACCAGTAGGCTAGACACACCTTATACTATAGAACTAGCCAATGGAAGGCAGTTATGCGCGAACGAAAGAACTGAACAATGTGTTATAGTCATGGGAGGTCACGGGTTCAATATTAACTTGTTACCAATAGACTTGGGAAGTTTTGACATTGTGGTAGGTATGGATTGGTTAGTCGAGAACCGCGCGGAAGTTATTTGCCATGAGAAGCAGGTTCGGATCCCACTGTTGAACGGAGAAACCTTGGTAATTCAAGGGGAAAGAAGGGGAGTTGCGACGAAACTGATTTCGTGCCTAAAGGCGCGCAAGTGCCTAAGGAAAGGGTGCTACGCCTTCCTGGCGCATGTCGTAGAGAAGAAAGGAGATGAGCGAAGAATTGAAGACTTACCAGTAGTGCGCGAATTTCCAGAAGTTTTTCCTGAAGATTTGCCCGGATTGCCGCAGCCGCGACAAGTAGAATTTCGTATTGATTTAGTCCCAGGAGCTGCGCCAGTAGCTCGAGCGCCTTATCGATTAGCTCCATCTGAGATGCAAGAGCTATCCAATCAGCTACAGGAACTATTGGATAAGGGTTTCATACGCCCAAGCTTCTCACCTTGGGGAGCTCCAGTACTGTTTGTTAAGAAGAAGGATGGTTCGTTCAGAATGTGTATTGACTATAGGGAGCTGAACAAGCTGACAGTCAAGAATCGGTACCCCTTACCGAGGATTGACGACTTATTTGACCAGTTGCAGGGATCCAGTTATTATTCGAAGATAGATCTACGGTCAGGATATCACCAACTTAGGGTCCATGAGGAAGATGTGCCGAAAACAGCCTTCCGAACTAGATACGGCCATTATGAGTTCTTAGTGATGCCTTTCGGGCTAACTAATGCGCCGGCTGTATTCATGGATCTGATGAACCGCGTGTGCAAACCATACTTGGACAAGTTTGTGATTGTGTTTATAGATGATATTCTGATTTACTCTCGGACCAAGGCCGAGCATGAGCAACACCTGAGATTGATTTTGGAATTGTTGAGGAAAGAAAAGTTGTATGCAAAGTTTTCCAAATGTGAGTTTTGGCTTAGAGAAGTTCACTTTCTCGGTCACGTTGTAAACGAGAAAGGAATACACGTTGATCCTTCCAAAGTCAAGGCCATCGAAAACTGGGAAGCGCCAAAAACCCCAACTGAGGTGAGGCAATTCCTAGGACTAGCTGGCTACTATCGACGCTTCATTGAGAACTTCTCCAAGATAGCTCTACCTCTGACCGCGCTAACTCAGAAAGACAAGAAGTTTGTTTGGGGCGAAAATCAGGAAACAGCATTTCAAATGTTAAAACGGAAGTTATGTAGTGCGCCAATTCTGTCTCTGCCCGAGGGGACGGATGACATCGTCGTCTACTGCGACGCTTCACATCAGGGACTCGGATGTGTCCTTATGCAGCGAGACAAAGTCATAGCGTATGCCTCGCGCCAACTCAAGACCAATGAAAAGAACTACACAACGCATGATCTGGAACTTGGAGCGGTTGTCTTCGCGCTAAAGATTTGGCGCCATTACCTCTATGGTACAAAGTGTATAATCTTTACGGATCACAAGAGCCTTCAACATATATTTGATCAAAAGGATTTAAACATGAGGCAACGAAGATGGGTGGAGTTGTTGAATGATTATGATTGTGAAATTAAGTACCACCCTGGAAAGGCGAATGTAGTAGCAGACGCGCTAAGTAGGAAGGAGCGAATAAAAACGCTACGAGTCAAGGCTCTAAGGTTGACCATTCACACAGATCTCTCTACCCGCATCCGAGACGCTCAGCAAGAAGCCTTGAAACCAGAGTTTGTTAAGAACGAATGCCTTGGGGGTATGATTAAAAGTTTGGATCTTAAAGAGAACGGCAATCTATTTTTCGCTAACCGCATATGGGTCCCTCTCAAGGGAGGATTGCGCGAGCAAGTATTAAACGAAGCTCACAAGACACGGTATTCCGTACATCCTGGCGCAGACAAGATGTACCAAGATGTTAAAACGCTGTATTGGTGGCCCAATCTTAAAGGCGCCATCGCAACGTATGTCAGTAAATGCCTGACGTGTTCGAAGGTGAAGGCTGAATACCAGAAACCATCAGGATTGCTTCAACAGCCAGAAATTCCCATGTGGAAGTGGGAACAAATCTCTATGGACTTCATCACCAAACTGCCAAGGACACCTGGGGGTTACGACACGATCTGGGTTATTGTGGATCGGCTAACTAAGTCAGCGCACTTCCTGCCGATCAAGGAAACCGATAAGATGGAAAAGTTAGCCCGATTGTATATTCGAGAAGTAGTTTCAAAACATGGAGTCCCAGTGTCCATCATTTCTGATAGAGATAGTCGGTTCACCTCAAGATTTTGGAGATCGTTACAAGGGGCTTTAGGTACTCGTCTTGACATGAGTACGGCATATCATCCTCAAATGGATGGGCAAAGCGAGCGAACAATCCAGACATTGGAAGATATGCTACGCGCGTGCGCGATCGATTTCGGAGGTAGCTGGGATACTCATCTCCCATTGGTTGAATTTTCTTACAACAACAGTTATCACACAAGCCTCATGGCTGCGCCGTTTGAAGCTTTGTATGGGCGCAAGTGTAGATCCCCACTGTGCTGGGCTGAAGTGGGTGACAAGCAAATGACTGGTCCAGAATTGATCCAAGAAACAACAGACAAGATTTTTCAGATACGGGATCGCCTTAAGACAGCGCGCGACAGACAGAAGAGCTACGCAGATGTGCGAAGGAAACCGTTGGAGTTTCAAGTAGGGGATAGAGTACTTTTGAAAGTCTCTCCATGGAAAGGAGTCCCCCGTTTCGGCAAGCGAGGGAAGTTGAATCCGCGCTACATTGGACCATTTGAGATCCTGGAAAGGATCGGTCCGGTTGCTTATAAACTCCGTTTACCCGCCGAACTCAGTGGAGTTCATGATACGTTTCATGTGTCCAACCTCAAAAAGTGCTTATCTGACGAAACGTTGATTTTGCCGTTGGAAGAGATTCACATCGACAAACAGCTGCACTTCGTAGAAGAACCTATAGCAGTAACCGATTGGAAAGAACAAAAGTTACGCAGAAGCAGAATCAAGTTAGTAAAGGTTCAATGGAACTCGAGGCGTGGGCCTGAATTCACTTGGGAAAGAGAAGACCAGATGCGCATGAAATACCCACACCTCTTTCAGAGCATGGCTTCTGCCAGCAACGTCTCCTAAATTTCGGGACTAAATTCGTTTAACAGGGGGAGAATGTGACACCCGGTAAATTCCCAATCCCTTAAACCAAGTAATCAACCTAAATATTAGGTAATTATGTTATATGCGCCTTGCGCGAGCGCGCTATGTTAGAATCAGCGCGTGCATTTGTTATGTGCGCCCTGCGCGAGCGCGCCATGTTAGTCAGCGCGTGCATTTGTTATGTGCGCCCTGCGCGAGCGCGCTATGTTAGAATCAGCGCGTGCATTTATTATGTGCGCCCTGCGCGAGCGCGCCATGTTAGTCAGCGCGGGCATATTATGTGCGCCCTGCGCGAGCGCGCCATGTTAAGAACCTGCGTGGGCATATGTTATATGCGCCATGCGCGAGTGTATTGGTTTTATGTACCTTAACGTTATGTTGTCTAATGGGTTGACCATCCCGCATGATGCTAAGGCGGGTGCATCCTAAATCGTTTATGCGCGTGCGGAAGGGAACTAACCTCCCCGCATGGCGGGAACATTGAGAGCTAGTTTGTCTGAAGCTCCAAGATGGAATTGACTTCAACATAACTGATCACTATGTTGAAATACCAAGACCACCTGGAGAATCTACAAATGAAACTCAATGTCCCTAACTGCGAGAAGGTTACGTGCCTACCCGCAGCAAAGAAATGTCCTTCACGCAGAAAGCTATGCGCACAAAGTGATACGCACAGAACACTCAGTCTATTCTCCAGACGTAAGGAGATTACTCCCGCCCAAAAGGAAACAGTAGCGTGTTTCAGAGATTTTCCACTTTTTACTGTACACTGACAAAAGTACCAGAAAAAGCACACTGTAACATGAAAAGTCAACTGTCAGCCACCCTATTCTCACCAACCCCAGACCTGCATGTCCTGACCAAATCAAATCAAAATCTTTTATCCACTACTCCACTCTTAAATAAATAATAATAATTTCCATACTTTATCATCATTACACCTAGATATGAAAAGATTACAATCCCCTAAAGCAAGGGATTGTGTTCCCTTGAGTTTGACTATAAATATGTAACCTAAGTTATCACCCAAACACACTTCAAACTTCTCTCTTAAGAACTGCAAACTTGCACTAATCATCTCCCAAGCATCCGTTGTTTTCATTTCCGATCCTGTTACTAGGTAAGCCGAGAATATAACCTTGAGATCTACTTTCCAACCCTTATATTCTCCTATTTCTTGATCTTAATATATATACTTCTTAATCGTATTCTAGACCTTCAATTCAAAGGCCAACACCAAGAAAACCCGAATCTCGATTAATCCCTTAACAAGAACCTCAGGTGAGTCTCACAGCCCCTATTTTCACTGTTTTCACTATTTTTAAACTGTTTTCGGGGCGAGGGACACGTACTTAAATAATGTTTTATCATGGTATACTTACAAGTTATGTAAACGATTGTGTTTAAATTATGTTTCATGATGAGCAATGCAAACGGTTAGCTATGATTTACGATGTATGTGCGCCAGAACTCGAGTAAGTGATCACTTTACCATTGGAACTCTAAGGGTAGGGACTGCTGGTTTGATCCGCCCACTCGTAGGGTCGCACCTCTTACACAGACGAGTGCCTAGTATGGTCATGGGGCAGTACTATGGGTTTGAGCCCGCTCGTAGAGGTCGCTCCTCTTACGCAGACGAGCGCCTTGTTTTCCGGCACAACGTCTGCGCGTAACCCGCGGGACGGTATTATTCGCTCGTAGTGGCAGCGCCACTTACACAGACGAGCACGGTTTTTCAGATGTGTCCGCGCGTAACCCGCGGGACGGTATTACTTGTTTCGCTCGTAGTGGCAGCGCCACTTACACAGACGAGCACAGTTCCCAGAAATGTTCGCGCGTAAACCGCGGAACGATTTTTATCAGATTATGTTTTCAGAACTGTTTTACTAAGCATGTGTTTCAATGATGCTATTATGTTTATGACGCGATACGATTTATCAAGTTACTAAAACTTGTGAACTCACTCAGTTTATACTGATTCAAATGTTTTACGTGTCTTTCAGGAGATAACTAGGTAGCGCATGGAGTCACACTTAGAGCACCTCACGCTGAACATCTAAAACTAGCTTTTTGGAAGATTTTAGTTCTATCCCTTCGATGCGCGTGGTTGTTCCCGCCGCGCAAGGGGATATGGCGTGGAAATCTTCAACAGTTTTTATACTTGGATGTTTTTATGTAATTTTTAAACAATGTAATGTATTTGTATTAAACTTTTCATGCGCAATGAAAATCTTACTTTGAATGTTTGCAATGGCCCGTGCTTAATTATCAATCCCCACTCGCGCGCGCCCGGCTGTTTCCGCCGCTCAGGGCCGGGTGTGACATTAATGATGATCAAAATAGTAATACACCTACTTATATGATTCTTCTAGTTTTCTACGTAAAACTAGACTATGTATTGGACGCATCTTTATATACGATTTATACAAACACATCATGTTTGGATTTGAAACATGGTCACCATGTGTGGTCTTAATAAGGTTTTTCGTTGATAGTGCCGCATGGCATCGTTATTCGTTAGTTTCATATCATTAAATATGAAAATAATAATAAGCATTCTGCCTAACTTCCTTATTTATCACACGATTAAAATGTTTATCAACCACGTTTAAAAAGTCCAACATGGCAACAAATATTTAGGGGATGCTTGTTTTTTGACAAAAGATCTTCCTGACCTTTTATGTCTGCGTCGCACAAACCAACATTTAGACATTTCATTAAAAACGCATCTCCGCGCCCTCTTATCCTAGAAGACATAGACTTTCTTCTTTTCAAGTCTTCTACCTCTTCTTTATTTCCCATCATGTATCTCATTCAAAACCCTAGCCCCCTTTCATCCTACCATCTCCTCCCCTTCATCTCCGGTGGCCTACACCTCCGGCGACCGTAACCCCTCACCTCCAGCGACCTCCACTGGCGACTCCTCTTTTCAAGTAATGCAGAGGATTACTGATTATTTGTTTGATTTGTCAAATATTGTGTTTTTATGTGATATAGAGGAAACCCTAATTTGGGTCTAAGTTGTTTGATTTATGTTATAAAGAAAACAAATTTGCTTTAAAAAGGTACTCCCATTTTATGATTTGTAAAAAAGATTTCAAAACAAATTTGCTTTAAAAAGGTCATATTATTATGCTTGATTTTTAAATTTGATTGATTTTAAGGTCCATGATGCTGTACCTCACTTTCAATTTATTGTTATATGGATTCTTGATTGCTTGTTTTCTGCATGTGTGTGATCAAATGCTTTGCTTGCATAACAAAAGATGATTGCTTGAGTTTGATTTTAGTTTCCAAATTGGTTTTGTGTGATACCCTTTTGACCAATTGGATCATACAACTAATACAAGAAATGAAGAGGATTACTGATTATTTGTATAATTTGTCAAATATTGTGTTTATGTATGATATAGAGGAAGTCCTAATCATTTGTTGGGTCAAATTGTTTGATTTAGAACAAAGCTTCTAACTTTATGAACATCAAGAAAATGTGGTGTTGAATGGTTTGAAGGAAAAACATAATAAATTATTGTACTGTTGTTTGACTATTATTTAAATTTCGATGTTGAATGACATTTTTATTTAAATTTCAGCTTATTTAAAGATTTCTGTTTTGTTTTAGCAGTCTACAGACGTTAAAAAACAAACAGTCTTCTTCTTGCAGACTGCAGAGGTTTGGTCCACCTCTTCTGCTACAGATGACTGCAGATGTGGTCAGACATTTTATCTCTGAAAAAACAAACACCACCTTAAACTAAACAATATGAAGCATACTTCCCGCCATTTCCAAACCCTCATAACAAACAACCCTTTAAAAGAAATAACCATAAATGCAGCATGTATTACCAATATGTTGAAGAAAAAAAAAAGAAGATTTTATTGTTCAAGAACTGCATAAAGCTTCAATCGCCAAGCTTTTTGTCACACCAGGGCACGGGTTGCCAAATGTAGCCGTTGCAACAGGAACCGAACACTTATTCTTCCCTATACAAACCTGCATTGTTCATCAAACATGGCTTTATTACGCTCATCAATCAAAAAATTCCAGATCAAAATCAAGTTTATGCTCTACTAAATGCTATAGCTCATTAAACTAGTTATATACTTATTATTATCTTTAATTATTATAGCCTAAAGGGTATCTATGTGTAATATCTTACTATATATGACTCAATATATAAAAAGCCTATGCACACAATCAATATACAATAAATGTGATTTAACTCGGCCAGATTGAGGTTTGTCTATGTTGTTGAATTAAATCAAACAAAAAGATACAACAATAATACCTGTTGGACTACAGGCAAGGCATCTGTATGACAACTTCCTTGAGTAAAAGTGCCACAGTCTCCTTTGGGATTCCCGAAACTAGCAAACCGAACGGATGTGATTTTCCAGCCTTGGTCACAAGTTAACCGAACTTCAGGGGTTTCAGAAGTGGAATCAGAGTTGGGTTTCCAGAGGTCAACGGGAATGGAATCATCCTCAAATGCATGCCCACACGCCTCCTGCCCGGTCCGTGTCAGCACAGAAATCTTTGACGGGTCACCACCAATCTCTTCATGAAGAACCAGCAAGTTCTCACCAGCATGCACCCACGTTCGGGGCACGTGATATCTAGAACATATTCTTTAAATCAGTATACGCTCTTTATAACTCTTACATACAATATTTTGAGTATGCTACTTACAATACTTGAGCAGGTTGACCACACTTCTTCTGGCATTTTTTTGCATCATAGGTTCCCCGATAGTCACAATGATCGGTGCACCCCGTCGACGGTGAAAGGTAAGTTGACCAGTACCGTCCTATACATTGACCGTTGACCCAAGCTTGACCTTTCCCCATACTAGCAAGGTTCAGTGATATAGGACCTTTTCCTTCAGGAGCCGTGAATGTGGACTGGGAATAAGTAACAGAAATTACAGTGTTGATCACACACGAATAAACGGTTTTGAACAATGCATTACATACTTTATACCATATGAGACTCTGATTAATGGGTAAGGAAGCGCCGTGGGTCCACATGGAGCTATTAGCAAGATCGGTTTTATCAAGTCCAAGGCTTTCTCCTTCAGTTCCCACCTGAAGGCAAAGAAATGTTGCATAAAAAGGCAGGTGCTTGAGGTAAAGACAAACTCATAATAGCAGACGGAAATTAGTAACTAATATATATCGGCTATTAGACCCCCGCAGTTGAAACTGGAGGGTCTCGAATGCTGAGACTGTTCTTGAAATCATCAAACAGCACAAAAGGGAGTCCTTTGGTGAAGATGTCGGCTATTAATTAATGTTAAAACATGAACCTGATAGGTCCACTTGTTAGATGAATAGTCCTTTTTGGTGTTCTTCAGGTCAGCAAGGATGACTGAATATAGGCCCGCCCCCATGACATCAAACCATGGACCATAGTTCTGTAGAAAAAATATAAAAAATAAAGATATGATGGCATTATAGTTAGATATACTAAAAACAATATTGCCTTTTTGTCTTGCTATAATCCGCCAGACCACTAACAGGTTGTAATCTCGTTAAACAGGTTGGTGGGGCGTAATAAATGGAGTGAATGGGTTCGTTTAATTAAACGAAAAACACAGATACGGGCAAGTAACTAGCAAAAAGAGAAAAGAGACAATCACCTGTACACCAATCAACATATTAATTATATCCAATGTGTTGTTTCCTGGTTCGAGGCTAATCTTTTCACTTATGTTGAAGCTTGCATCATCATGATAACCATATCCAAACGCTACAATTGAATGAAGAAAAGTAAACATTGCATAGCACATGCGTAGTTAATTAGAGTTACACATATGCATAAGAATTACAATAACTGCCCTATAAATCTATAATAATAGTACCTAGAACCTTTTTGTTCAGGAAAACCAGAGCAGCATGTCCCAAACTCTGAATGAACAAAAATGCATCTTTCTTTTCATCTGCTTCTATGCTGCAGAGGTGACAAGATATCATCATATAAGCAGTCACATTACATTTGTATGATTACATGCGATAAAATGGGCTGATTTGGACAATTTAACTACAAATTACCTTGTGCTATACCATAGAAAATTGCTAGTGTCTTTTGTGGTACTTATCTGCTCTAGCAAACTAGTTTCCGTGAACGAGTCGTTACTCCAAACGCCCACTTTTTCCAAAAACCAGCTCCAAGGTGAAGTTGACAATGATAATTCACTCACACTGCCACCAGGAGCTGCTGTGGCATCACCAATACTTTTCTGAGCAACAACCTTTATCCATATTCAACATTAAGAGCATATATAAACACACCAGATGTCAGATTGTATGTGGTTAAATGAATAATAAAACATCCTTAAGTTTACCTTTGCTGTGTTGAAAATAACATCCTTACAATCTGGAAGGATGCTAACAGACCATGCAGGGAGAAAATACAATTTTCCATGAAATGTCACATTTGCATCTGCACAGCTACCATAATTTGCAAGAAAAGCTGCACAAGCACCGTCTTTTTTATAGTATACATCTGCCTGGTGAATAAATCGATTGTGTTAATAAGAGTAGACACAGTACAGTGTAATATTTGATATAAATTTAAATTACAGCTTTGTGGAAAATTAAGAAGATGCTTCAGTTTTTAATGAAATATGTATGTATCTAGGCTGTAGCATACCTCTAAGTTTATACCAAGAGATTGATGAACATGATCTCCATTCACCAAATACTCTTCACAATGTTGTATTGCCATGTGTAGGTCTCGCAAGTGGCCCCACTTTGGCTGCCTTATAAATCCTGCAAAAGTTATCCTCATTAATCAACTGAGACTTCAATAATACAGTTAGTAGTAGTTTATTTAAAATCAGAAAATTACCATACTCATTAATTGGAGCATCATAATCATAGCTTGTAGCAACCAGTGGGCCCCCAGCTGTCCGCCCGAAATTTGTTCCACCAAAATACTGCAAGGGTTTTTAAAGTACATGTCAGTCTATATTAAATAATGCATGTTGACATGAAGCAAAAAATAGGTTGAATTCACCATATAATAGTTATGAAAAGTGCCTCCTTTTTCGAAAAACCGTGCAACAGCAAAAGCCAAATCTTCAACGGGTCGGTAAGGAACAGGGTAACCAAATGAAAGAAACCTGCAAAATCAAAGAGAGATAGGAGACCAGCTGTGTATATGCTTTCATGGAGAGTAGCAATCCACAAAATAGGTTAGCTGTACCATCCCGTGTAGTCCTCGGTCCAAATCTTCGGCTTTAAGGGAGAATTTGGGACGAAAGTATCACAATAGAATCCATTGCATGTGTTTATCTGGATTATAGCATGTCAGTTATCCTATAAACTGAGATATGCTTTCTAAATGGTAACCTTGAAGGGGTGAAAACAAGCCGAGCCCCTTCTAAGCTACTCAAGATCGGCTTGCTAAAAGCTCTAATCTAGTTGAACGTAAACGAGCCCGAGTCTAAATTGGAGCTCCATTAGTAAACAAGCTCGAGCTCAACAAGCATCATTATTGTCTTATTAACTAGGTTCATTATAGTATTTAATTAATACAGTTAGTTTTATTTAGATAATAAATATTATAAAGCAAATAATATTGAAATAAATAACTCAATAATATATATATTCTGTTATGGATGCAAATTACAATTATGTGTGTGTGTGTCTGTGTGTAAACTAAACAAAATAATAAACGAGCCGAGCTAGATTTTAGAAAATTACTCACAGACCAAGCTCGAGCTTTAGAGATAGAGCTCAATACAAGCAGATCCTGAGCTCTGATCAGTTAAACAAGGTACTCAGGCAGTCGGGCTCGAATGTCTACACCCCTAAATTTAATGCTATAGGTTGTGAGATAATTTGACATACAATCGGATCAGGTGCATCACTCTGTGAGCACATCACCCAAGGAACAAATAACTCAATAATATATATATTCTGTTATGGATGCAAATTACAATTATGTGTGTGTGTGTCTGTGTGTAAACTAAACAAAATAATAAACGAGCCGAGCTAGATTTTAGAAAATTACTCACAGACCAAGCTCGAGCTTTAGAGATAGAGCTCAATACAAGCAGATCCTGAGCTCTGATCAGTTAAACAAGGTACTCAGGCAGTCGGGCTCGAATGTCTACACCCCTAAATTTAATGCTATAGGTTGTGAGATAATTTGACATACAATCGGATCAGGTGCATCACTCTGTGAGCACATCACCCAAGGAACGGATGTGTTAAGACTAAGAGCAGTTTCTGCTGCCCATTTTACATACAACTCTCCACCAACTCCATAGACCCACTCCACATTTCCATATTCATTCTCCACCTGTTTAACAGAGCAAACCACACCACATGGATATAGACCCGGAAGCACAAAACAGATACAACTTTAAAAGTATAAATAGAAATCACCTGAGCCAGAATAATTGGGCCTCCTTGTGATGCAAAAAGATTCTCGTCTTTCATTAAATTAACAATTTTAGCAATAAAAAGTTCCATTTCTGCCTGCACCATATTTTCGTGTTAAAATCTGCAACAACTGCTCACTAAGAGCATTCTCATCCAACCCCTTATATTATGTGAGGGGGTGTTTTTATAATTTAGAGAGTGATTTAGAGTGTTGTGAGTGAAGAGTTTTTATATTTTAGAAAAAGTAGTGATTTTTCTGTTCATCCCCTATAATTTTTTAATATATTTTGAAAGTGGTTGTGAGTAAAGGAAAGAGAAAAGGTAATGATAAAAGGTATAAAAAGTATTATTTAATTGAAATGGAGAGAGAAAATAAAGTGAGTTTTAGTGTAATTTTTGGTTTGGAGATAGGGGTGGGATGAGAATGCTCTAATAAGCCTCACAAAATTGCCCGAGTGGGTCAAGGATCATATGGGTTCGGATTCAGCTAGGCTTGGATCAAAATAGATCGCTTTTAAAAAAAATATCAATACAGTTCGGGCCAGACCGGTCTCGGGATTGTATGTGGCATTGGAGTACCTGAAACGGGCCATTTATGGTCCGGAACTGAATTCCTGGAATGAAGTGCAACCAAA
Source organism: Bidens hawaiensis (assembly GCF_021521415.1). Taxonomy (NCBI): domain Eukaryota; kingdom Viridiplantae; phylum Streptophyta; class Magnoliopsida; order Asterales; family Asteraceae; genus Bidens; species Bidens hawaiensis. Next base: position 343,465 of record NW_027491713.1, read on the forward strand.
GAGGAAATCCTCTGCTTAACAAAACATAAAAATGAATTAAATGGACAAAAAGGGTGGGTTCTAATTCAGCAAAGATGTAAAAAAACAGACAAATAAAATTTGACGCATGCATACGGGCCAAATTTATACTTCAAAACTACAGATTATAACAAGCAATAACCAACCCATAATTCCACTCAGCACATGCATATGGACCAATACGAAGATGAACAAACAGGCCTGCATCCTGAACCACCTTCACAAACTTAACCAAGTCAAACCGCCCTTCAAAGTAGTACTGTCACATATAGAAAGTAAATAATAGTCATTATAACAACTCATTTCCATGAACTCTGTAAATTTGCTTTGATGGTTTCTTATATACTTTGGTTTATATTATATCATGAAAAAATCTTCATTATATAAGCATATAGAGATGTGCATTCAAAACTATACCTGCCCCTTCACCGGCTCATGATAATTCCAGAAAACATAAGTCTCGATCACATCCAATCCTCCTTCCTTTGCTTTCTCAATGATATCCGGCCACATCTATAGTTCAAAACAGATCAACCAAAAAACTTTAATGGTATATTGATTGTGCACACATTAGAGTTACATAGAAACTCTTTATATAAAGCTTAACACTACGCATAGGTGCACCAAGATAAACTACAAAAGTAATCGTCTACTGGTCGATTATACGTTATAAAGTATGCTAATTACAGTTAAATAAATACATAAAAGGTCTAATAAGCACATCATCAAACACATTCTCATGTGATACATGAAACAAAATCACCACTAACATAACAAAACGGAAAAGTGGATTTAAATAATCCCAACAAACGAAATGTTTGCTGGCGGTCCCACCTTTTAACATATTTTCCACCAACGGACCCTTACTAACGAAATCCTAATGTTGTTACTTGTTAGTCACCTGAAAAATGTTTTTGGCTGGAAAACTAAACCTTTTTCGCCGGAAAACCACCACCACCATGGCCGACAACCACCACCAACTGACTCCACCGGTGGTTCTAGGGTTCCGACAACCTCAATAATAGGGATTTTTATTAGAAAAAGGTTCCTAAAGGACTGATCTAAGGTAACAAATAGGTTTAGGACAAAAAGGTTGAATTTTCCGTCCAAAATCATTTTTCCGAAAACTACAGCGTTAAGATTCTCATGGTTTGTTGGTAGAAAAAAATTAAAAGGTGGGACCACCAGCAAACATTTCGTTAGTTAGGACTGCTAGTTGGCAGTAGTGAATAGTTGAGATTATATAAATCCAATTTCCTAACAAAAACATTTAAAAAAAAATAAAATGCATAAATAAAAAAAAATGAACTGACTTCAGGAGTGGCTCTGGGATAATGAAGAGATCCAGATTGCAAGATCCTCCTTCTTCCATCTATAACCAAAGCTTTACTGTCATAAGTTACTGTCACAGAAACCCCACCTAATTCACCATAAACCACAATTAGTAACAAAATCAGTCCAAATTTCCCCATGAACTCAATTCAAATTGCAGAAAGGTAGCATACAGAAGAATGTATTAAATAGAGTTAATATTTGGATGTGATGGATTTGTTGAAGAATAATAATATGAAGTAATAAATAATAAGACGGAAAATGGAATGGGTTTTGGAGTGTACCTGTTGTTGAGATTACTCCAACCGATGATCCCTAAACTTGATTCCTATGATTGTTGTTTGCTAAGGTTTAATGGATACGACAGTGTGTGTGCGTGTTGCTTTCCCGCCATTCTTAAGCCTGTCTGTTACTACTTGTCATGTTTAATGTATCCAAGAGCTGAATGGGATGCGAGAAGGAATGGATAATTACAGTCTCTTTTTATTTTGTTTGGTATTAAAAAAAAATTGTATGAATGAAATAAAAATAATAAAAACACTCCTATCTCAAAATAATCTTTTCACCTGAAAAAAAGACTTTAAAGGCGACGGTGGTGATGTTAGTTCTGGCGACAAAAATGGCGGTGGCAGTGGCGACAGTGGTGGTGCTCTCAGCTTCTTCCTTCCAAAACGAAAACAGATCAACACAATGAAACCAACAATAAGTAGGGAGGCAACGGAGCATATCACAACCACCTCAACAAGGGCCCGGAAATCAGGTGAGTGATAATAAGCAAGTTGTGTTGGTGGTTGGAGAGAAGCTGGTGGACTCAATGTGGTGGTAGAAGAGCAGCTGGTGGAGAAGTAGTTGGTGGTTCGTGTGTGAGATGACAAGATGGTGGGTGTGGTTTCCGACGAGGACGAGATCGCCGGTGGTTGTTCACATCCGGGGATGGTGGGGATCGAAGCTGCATCTCTCGAAACATGGTGGTTTGCTAGTTTAGAAAGGAAAGGAAATGAGATAATGTGGTTTCCTTATACCCAGGGTGTAAAATCCCTAGACTCTCTCCTAGGGGATAATGATTACGGCACGGTAGTAACTAAGCCAGGGATCGATGTCTTTTTTCATGATACCCAAAGATCCTTCAAGATTACTCTTAAGGGGTTACTCCCAATATACTGTACATGTACGCACGAATATACAATTGTACATTGCTAACTTTAGTTTTTTGAAAGGATAATTGAAGAAACACTAAGAGTATGTTTGGTTGGAGGTAATGGAATAAAGGGGGAATGGAATGGTAGAGACAAAGGAATGAAATGGATAATTAACATTCATTTCTCTTGTTTGGTTAACCTTTGGGAATGGAATGAATTATTACTTTATTTTGTTTGGTATCCAAAAAAATTGTATGAATGAAATAAAAATAATAAAAACAGTACTCCTATCTCAAAATAATTTTTTCACAAAAAAAAAAGACTTTAATGGCGACGGTGGTGGTGTTAGTTCTGGTGACGAAAATGGCGGTGGTGGTGCTCTCAGCTTCTTCCTTCCAAAAAGAAAACAGATCAACACAATGAAACCAACAATAAGTAGGGAGGCAATGGAGCATATCACAAGCAACTCAGCAAGGGCCCGGAAATCAGGTGAGTGATAAAAAGCAGGTTGTGGTGGTGGTTGGAGAGCAGATGGTGGAGTCGGAGGTTGTGGTAGGAGAGCAGCTGGTGGAGAAGTAGTTGGTGGTTCGTGTGTGAGATAACAAGATGGTGGGTGTGGTTTTCGACGAGGACGAGATCGCCGGAGGTTGTTCACATCCGGGGATGGTGGGGATCAGAGCTGCATCTCTCGAAACATGGTGGTTTGCTAGTTCAGAAAGGAAAAGAAATGAGATAATGTGGTTTCCTTATACCCAGGGTGTAAAAACCCTAGACTCTCTCCTAGGGTATAATGACTATGGCATAGTAGTAATTAAGCCAGGGATTGATGTCCTTTTTCATGATACCCAAAGATCCTTCAAGATTTCTCTTAAGGGGCTACTCCCCATATACTGTACATGTGCGTACGTATATACAATTATACATTGCTAATTTTAGTTTTCTGAAAGGATAATTGAAGAAACACTAAGAGTATGTTTAGTTGTTGTAAAGGAATGAAGGGGAATGGAATGGGAGAAGGAATTTAATAGACAAGGGAATGAAATGGATAATAACAATTCATTTTTCTTGTTTTATTTAACCTATGAGAATCGAATGAATTATTACTTTATTTTGTTTGGTATTAAAAAAAATTTATAAATGAAATAAAGATTATAAAAAACTCCTATCTCTGTGACATTCATGACAAAACCGTATACAGCCCAGTTCGGTTTTAAGTACTAGACATTGAACAACATCACAACCTAAGCCTAATGCCACTTTCTGAGCGTTCCAGCTATACCCAGATTAGTTATACAGCCTAGTTTAGTATTGAGATTATAATAATATTAAAATATTAATATTATTATAATATTGATTATAGGGGTTAGTGATACGAACCAGACGAACTACAAGCTGACGCTGTACTGAATCCTTATTAAACCGTGAGTTTCATGACCCCACTTTTAAACTGTTTTTACGAACTTTCGGGGGGTGAAAAACATGTTGATACATATCTGTACACTATGAATTGTTTGATGATGGGAATTATCTAAGTGCTAAAACACGAAAGTCCCCACGAACACAGTGATTAACTTCGAGCCGGTGGCTTGTGAATAGTACTATTGGTTTGACAAACCCAAACGGAATCGGCCTGGTTGTCGTGTCACATAGCGCCATTTGCACATGACCATACTTATACAATCAGGCTATGTAGTGTTAGACATAGCTACCGGGGCATGTTATGGGCGGAAGGGGAGCCACAGTGGTTGATTGAGCGTGGGAAATGGATACACGCAACACAGACAGTCAAGGCTTCACTGTAGCTTAGCATAATTACATCATAAACATACAAACAAACGTACTTGTGAACGTACATATATACATACTTGCGTACTTACAACTGTGATTGTTGTATGCACAACTGATTTTTGAAACTCGTGAAACTCACCAACTATTTGTAGTTGACCCGTTTTAACATGTTTTTCAGGTACTGGATTGGATTAGAAAGTCAATGTGCAACGTGTTTGACTTGCGATCAATGTTGGGTGCATTGATGCAAGTGTGCTAGTAAGAAGTAAAGTCGCTTAATGAGCTGGATTTAGTTTGTATCACCTAGTTGTAAACAAAGTTAGATCGATGTAAAATATTGTAAACTAGTTTATATAGTTCTTTATAAACAATGTGGTTGATACCAGAGGTGTATGTTACATTTCCGTTTTACGCTTCCGCAAATCTCTCAACGGGGTGTGACAGAAGTTGGTATCAGAGCCATTGGTTATAAAGGATTAGGTTATCCCTTAGGGTACCTAAAATATAACCGTAGGTTCGATTAACTTTGGGGAAAATAATTAAATAATAATTTAATATTATATACTGATGGATGCAGGGATGAACTCGTAGGGCAAGTGAGTTATTGTGGTCTGGAACATAATAACAAACTTGCTTGTACGAGGGAATTCGGGGAGAAGTTGCGGAATGTGCGATAGGTAAAACTGGCAACATATGTGTATAAAAGGTAATACTGAGTACGTATATATATATATATATATATATGTAAAACACATACGTGCTTATCTGGAACAAGGTGTACGAATACGTGTACGTACTGTACTGTCGATAATACTAAGTCTCCATGTAACGAATATTATATTCAATTATAATCAATATTAATTTAAAATTGAACTTTATTAAAAAATAATAATAAAATTATATTTTATCGTAATTAATATCGGATCTAACTCTAACAAATAATATATATTTCATTGGGCCTTAAGTAATAATATCCCTTGCTTTGATTCATACTATCGATAAATATTATGTTTATGACAAATCGTTGAACTGAAAGATGTCGAAATTGGTAGCCTCATATCGGATGAAGAACTGATGCGCCTGCAAACAAGAATGCGAGGATGTTCTAGCAAGTTCAAACTAAACCTTATTGTATAATTAAATTACAGACGGAGCGTAAATTCAAGGCCAAAAAAGGAACCGTGGAAGGTATGATATACGTTTGTCCATTTCAAGGGAACACAACACTTCCCGATCCGGGCTTAATCTTAATCTCACTTACTAGTTTCTAACAGCAAATTGAACTGCTTTCTAGCCATCTCTCCACTTCCATTGTTTAAAAATTAAGCACTACTCCCAAGAAAATACTTAAGAAAAAGTTTGGTTTATCAAACTACAACTCTAATAGCTATCCTATTGATTTTCAATAATATAACAAACCGTGACCACCTACCTATATCATCCACCAGCTATAAAAATAATAATAGCTCTATACCTCACCAGTACCACCGACCTTGACGAACCCTTTTTAACTAATAAATTTATCAAATAATCTGGGTATGAGTATCTCCAACCACTCATACATTATTGCCACTTCGACCAGTTTATTATAAAAGAGAACCCTCACGCTCATGGGCCAGTGATGTATCTTGGCTGGTAGGCCTTATGCTTACTCCCAACTAACAAATTATCACTTCTACTAAACATAGCATGCTTGTGAGTACCGAACAACCTAATAAAAGAATTTTCTATAGTTACATTTAATAGCTTCGAAAGGTCAAGAAGAATACGCAAATGCCTCCCGGATACAACACACTGTTTAAACTCATAATGAACAAATGTCTATTTACGGGAGAGACAGGATAAAACAGTTACCCAATGGTAAGGTTACATCTGTATAATTGTGGTTAAGTTGTGAACTATTCGTGAATATTATACTATGTGCCCGGATAAACAAGGATAGTATGACACTGTTGTGTATAATTCCGATACTCTATGCAAGCATTCGATAGTATGTTATGCTCATACGGAGGATGATTTAAATCTTTTAGTACAAACATTTACCTCTACCGGGTTAAAATTACTTGTCACTGGGTGACGACTTTCGATATATACATGCAAACAATGGCCTTATTAGGCTAAATCTACGTACTATCCTTAGTATATGGATACAGGATTCGATGTGTGAGGTACTACATGCTATTTGAAATACTTGAGTATTCGCTAATGTAATTCCCTGCGCAATGGGTATAAGGGGAATTACTATTAAGTGAAGTATAGTTGTTTATCATTATAAGATGACCTCGAATAAAACACACAGGTGATCTGAGGCAATTGTAGCCAAAATGATTGTTCGACAACCGCAGTTGGTAACTCTGACAACTGAGTGATAATAAGTAGGTTGTGGTGGTGGTTAGAGAGCAGCTGGTGGAGTCAGAGTTGGTGGTAGTAGAGCAGCTGGTGGAGAAGTAGTTGGTTGTTCGTGTGTGAGATAACTAGATGGTGGGTGTTGTTACTGACGAGGACGAGATTACCGGTGATTGTTCACATCCGGGGATGGTGGGGATCGGAGCTGCATCTCTCGAAACATGGTGGTTTGCTTGTTCAAAAAGGGGATAGGAAATGAGATAATGTGGTTTCTTTATACCCAGGGTGTAAAAACCTGGACTCTCACCTTGGGTATAATGATTATGGCACAGTAGTAATTAAGCTAGGGATCGATGTTCTTTTTCATGATACCCAAGGATCCTTCAGGATTTCTCTTAAGGGGCTATTCCCCATATACTGTACATGTGCATACGTGTATACAATTTTAGTTTGTTGAAAGGATAATTGAAGAAACACTAAGAGTATGTTTGGTTGGAGGTAATGGAATGAAGGGGGAATGGAATGGGAGAATTAATTAAACAGACAATGAAATGAAATGGATAATTACCATTTCTTTGTCTTTTTTGGTTAACCTATGGTAATGGAATGAATTATTACTTTATTTTGTTTGGTATCCAAAAAAAATGTACAAATAATAGAAACACTCCTATCTCAAAATAATTTGTTCACCAAAAAAAAACTACAATGGCGACGGTGGTGGTGTTAGCTCTGGCGACGAATATTGTGATGGCAGTGGCGACGGTGGTGGTGCTCTCAGCTTCTTCCTTCCAAAAAAAAACAGATCAACAAAATGAAACCAACAATAAGTAGGGAAGCAAGGGAGCATATCACAACCAACTCAGCAAGGGCCCGGAAATCAGGTGAGTGATAAAAAGCAGGTTGTGGTGGTGGTTGGAGAGTAGATGGTGGAGTCGGAGGTTGTGGTAGGAGAGCAGCTGGTGGAGAAGTAGTTGGTGGTTCGTGTGTGAGATAACAAGATGGTGGGTGTGGTTTCCGACGAGGACGAGATCGCCGGTGGTTTTTCACATCTAGGGATGGTGGGGATCGGAGATGCATCTCTCGAAACATGGTGGTTTGCTAGTTCAGAAAGGAAAGAAAATGAGATAACGTGGTTCCCTTATACCTAGGTTGTAAAAACTCTAGACTCACTCCTAGGGTATAATGACTATGGAACAGTAGTAATTAAGCCAGGGATCAATGTCCTTTTTCATTATACCCAAAGATCCTTCAACATTTCTCTTAAGGGGCTACTCCCCATGTACATGTACGTACGGATATACAATTATGCAGTGCTAATTTTAGTTTTTTGAAAGGATATTTAAAGAAAGACAAAGAGTATGTTTGGTTGGAGGTAATGGAATGAAGAGGAATAATGGGAGAAGGAATTAAATATACTAGGGAATGAAATGGATAATTACCATTCCTTTGTCTTGTTTGGTTAACATATGGGAATGGTATGAATTATTACTTTATTTTGTCTGTTATCCAAAAATATTGTATGAATGAAATTAAAATAATAAAAACACTCCGATCTCAAAATAATTTTTTCACCATAAAAAACTTCAATGGCGACGGTGGACGTGTTAGCTCTGGCGACGAAAATGGAGGTCGCAGTGGCGACGGTGGTGGTGCTCTCAGCTTCTTCCTTCCAAAAAGAACACAGATCAACACAATGAAACCAACAATAAGTAGGGAGGCAACGAAGCACATCACAACCAACTCAGCAAGGGCCCGGAAATCAGATGAGTGATCATACGCAGGTTGTGGTGGTAGTTGGAGGGCAGCTGGTGGAGTCGGAGGTGGTGGTAGGAGAGCAGCTAGTGGAGAAGTAGTTTGTGGTTCGTGTGTGAGATAACTAGATGGTGGGTGTTGTTTCTGACGAGGACGAGATTGCCGGTGGTTGTTAACATCCGGGGATGGTGGGGATCGTAGCTGCATCTCTCGAAACATGGTGGTTTGCTTGTTCAGAAAGGATAGGAAATGAGATAATGTGGTTTCCGTATACCCAGGATTTAAAAACTCTAGACTCTCTCCTAGGGTATAATCACTATAGCACAGTAGTAATTAAGCCAGGGATCGATTTCCTTTTTCATGATACCCAAAGAACCTACAAGATTTCTCTTAAGTGTCTACTCCTCATATGTTGTTCAGGTGCGTACGTATATACAATTATACATTGCTAATTTTAATTTTTTAAATGGATAATTAAAGAAACACTAAGAGTATGTTTGGATGGAGGTTATAGAATGAAGGGGGAATGGAGTGGGAGAATGAATTAAATAGACAAGGGAATGAAGTAGATAATTACCATTTCTTTGACTTGTTTGGTTAAACTATGGGAATGGAATGAATTATTACTTTATATTATTTGGTACCCAAAAAATTGTAAAAATAATAAAAACACTCCTCTCTCAAAATAATTTTTTCACCAAAAAAAAAAATAAAAACTTCTATGGCGACGGTGGTAGTGTTAGCTCTGGCGACGTTAATGGTGGTGGCAGTGGCGACGGTGGTGGTGCTCTCAACTTCTTCCTTCCAAAAAGAAAACAGATCAACACAATGAAACGACAAGAAGTAGGGAGGCAACAGAGCACATCATAACCAACTAAGCAAGGTCCTGGAAATCAGGTGAGTGATAATAAGCAGGTTGTGGTGGTGGTTGGGAGCAGCCGGTGGAGTCCGAGGTGGTGTTAGGAGAACAGCTGGAGAAGAAGTAGTTGGTGGTTCATGTGCGAGATCACTAGAAGGTGGGTGCTATTTCCGACGAGGACGAGATTGCCAGTGGTTGTTCACATCCAGGGATGGTGGGGATCGAAGCAGCATCTCTCGAAACATGGTAGTTGGCTTGTTTAGAAAGGAAAGGAAATGAGATAATGTGGTTTCCTTATACCCAGGGTGTAAAAACCTAGACTCTCTCCTAGGGTATAAAGACTATGGCACAGTAGTAATTAAGCCAGGGATCAATGTCCTTTTTCATGATACCCAAAGATCCTTTAAGATTTCTCTTAAGGGGCTACTCTCCATATACTGTACGTGTGCGTACGTATATACAATTATACATTGCTAATTTTAGTTTTTTGAAAGGATAATTGAAGAAACACTAAGAGTATGTTTGGTTGGAAGTAATGGAATGAAGGGGGAATGGAATGGGAGAAGGAATTAAATAGACAAGGGAATGAAATGGATAATGACCATTCCTTTGTCTTGTTTGGTTAACCTATGGGAATGGAATGAATTATTACTTTATTTTGTTTGGTATCCAAAAAAATTGTATGAATGAAATAAAAATCAACACTCCTATCTCAAAATAATTTTTTCACCAAAAAAAAAACTTCAATGGCGACGATTGTGGAGTTAGCTCTGGCGACGTGAATGGTGGTGGTAGTGGCGATGGTGGTGGTTCTCTCAGCTTTTTCTTTCCAAAAAGAACACCGATCAATACAATGAAACCAACAATAAGTAGGGAGGCAACGGAGCACATCACAACCATCTTAGCAAGGGCCCGAAAATCAGGTGAGTGATAATAAGTGTAAGTGCACGGATTTGGTGTCCGCAACTCTTCGATTAGGATATAGGTAGTTTAGTCTTTACACTTAATGTATAAAGGCTCATTCGCTAAGCATGTTTAGCTAATGAGGCCTCATTCGTTAAGACAAGGCTATTCGTTAATATAAGATTCGTTAAGGTATACCCATTCGCTAAGGTTGTTTAGCGAATGGGCTATGGAAAGACTTCATTCGTTAGTACAGTTAGCGAATGAGAGGCCTCATTCGTTACACTGTTTTAACGAATGGGACATGCCTATAACTAGTCATTCTATGATAGAGTTGCATAGAGATCTGTGCCATTTTTATTCCTTTTTTTAAAACGTTGAAGGGTTTAACGAATGTGAACTTCATTCGATATATGCTTATTCGTTACGGAGATGGACTCAGTCGTTATTTTTTTCTGACATCCGTCAGTTTCATAACGAATGTGAGTTAACGAATGTGGTTTAACGTATGTATACATTCATTAATTGGTTAACGAAAGAGACCACATGGGTAACGAATGTGGATGGTTGCTGGACGAATGTGAAACTATTCTAGCAAATGAATACCAAATAACGTATGAGGATCTTAAAAAAAGAGTATTTTCGGAAAATTTTCTTAAACGAAATTTTTCGAGGATATTCCGAATATGTGGGATACTCTTCTCTCAAAATTTGGTGATATATTTTATGGCCTACTTTTCACGCATGTCGAGGAGCCGAGGGGGAGTAACTGATTAAGTTAAAGACGCGTTTGTTGAAGATTTTAGAAGATTTATTCAAGACCTTGCCAAATTTGTCAAGAAATAGGGGAGATAAAACTTTCAAAGAGTTTATTAAATTGGTATCTTCCTACGTTTGCAAAGATTTCTTGAAAAATTACTACAATTCGGGTGGTAATACGTGACTGCAAAGCTATGTTTGACCAAGTTCAAGACTGCTATTATTCTTTCATTGTGGATTGATTTGTTCAAGATTAAAACCTGACTATGTGGGATACGAGTGTCTGTTCGTTTACCTCTTTCTGAGGGACTTTGATCCTGACTATGTTGGCTACGAGTATTCGGCGGATTGCTTCTGTTGAAGGGGACAATTCTAGAATGGGTCGATTTGGTTGAGGAATATATAAGTCTTGTCATTTAATTGAAGAATCTGATCGTTCGGGATTGATTAATGAAGGATGGAAATCTAAATCATATGCCCAAAACAGTAGTGCATCCAAGCGTATTGGTTGCGAAAGAGCTTCAAAGAGTTATATTTTGGGATAGACGTTATCGAGAGAGAGAAGACCAAAGTGAAAGATGCAGAACGATTGGGTTGTTCATGAAGATGTGTGATGAGGTTAAAACGTAAAGACATTTTTGCTTTACCAGTGCGACAGATAGCCGATGACTTGCTGCTAATTGACTCGTTTGATGGAACCATATCATATGCTAGTTGGATGATCAGAATGATCACCTTGAGATGCTTATTTGAGGGGGAGATCTGATACGAGTAGCTACAAGTTTTGGTTTGCTTACAAAGAGTTATATTTTGTCTGTTTACACAAGCCCGAGAATCATTAGCCAAGGGGGAGGTTGGTATTACGGCTGATAATCTGCAGTTAAAGTATTCAACTTTAACGTATTCGTCGCTAAAGTATTGGATGCTAAAGTATCGGAAAACATTCGACAGCTACGGACAAGGGGGAGTTTGAAAGTGCACGGATTTGGTGTCCGCAGCTGTTCGAATAGGATATGGGTAGTTTAGTCTTTACACTTAATGTATAAAGGCTCATTCGCTAAGCATGTTTAGCGAATGAGGCCTCATTCGTTAAGACTAGGCTATTCGTTAAAGTATACCCATTTGCTAAGGTTGTTTAGCGAATGGGCTATGGAAAGACTTCATTCGTTAGTACAGTTAACAAATGAGAGGCCTCATTCGTTAACACTGTTTTAACGAATGGGACATGCCTATAAATAGGCCTTCCATAGTAGACTTACATAGGGATCTGTGCCATATTTATCCATTGTAATGTTATGCTGCTGGATTTTCTCTGTAACATATTCCTCCATTAATGTATCAATGTTTAACGTATTGAACACTAGTTAACGTATCGGTATTGCGACTAGATCTTGGCTCGTATTTAAGTTTTTACAATTGGTATCAGAGCCAGAAGTTGCTCATGATACGCAACAGTTTGTGTTCTTCGTGTTGAGGTATGAATTTGATCTGAATTGGACAGAATCACTGGATAATCGATGAATCTGATGATATAATCGTATTCCTGATCAAATTCTGAGCTTACGGATACATTTTGGAGGCTAATTATGATACTTTGATGAATTCGCCATTAGCCACGGTTGCTGGTTGATCTTAATTGATGATGATTCGAAGTGTTAATGATGAAATTTATGCTTGAATCATGTTCATAATGTATTTTCGAGTCTACATTGAAGATTTGGAATGATAATATGAAGATTGGATGAAGATTTGAATTTTCCGATGAAGATTTGCGTTTTCCGGCAACTGTAACTATTTTTTCCGGCGAAATACGGTTTTTCGGCTACAGTAACGGACTAACGACTCATTTGTTAATTTAAATACTCATTCGTTATGGAGTTTTAACGAATGTGCTCATTCGTTGAAGGGTTTAACGAATGTGAACTTCATTCGTTATATGCTTATTCGTTATGGAGATGGACTCATTCGTTAAACATACTCATTCATTATTTTTTTCTGACATCCGTCAGTTCCATAACGAATGTGAGTTAACGAATGTGGTTTAACGTATGTATACATTAGTTAATTGGTTAACGAAAGAGACCTATTCGTTCATGGGTAACAAATGTGGATGGTTGTTGGACGAATGTGGCACTGTTCTAGCGAATGAATACCAGATAACCTATGAACACGATCTTAACGTATCAGTATTTCTACTAGATCTTGGCTCGTTATAATAACCTTTTCTCAACTGGTATCAGAGCCGAAGGTTGCTCGTGATACGTATCAGTTTGCGTTCATCGTGTTAAGTTTCTGTTTGATCAGATTTGAACCGAATCAGTGGATAATCGGTGAATTGGATGTTATATTCTTGTTCCTGATCAAATTCCGAGCTCACGGATGCATTTTGTTGATTAATTATGAAGAATAGACGAATCCACCATTGATGACCTTGGTTGAAGCTTTCAAGTTGCAGATCAAAATTAACAAGGAATCGGTGTATAATTGATAAAATTGAATGTTAATTCAAGTTCCAGATGCAAATCCAAGTCTTCTTGATGAATTTGATGATTTGATATGAAGATTTGATGATGATTTGAAGTTTCCAGCCACTGTAACTAAATTTTCCAGCGATTCACTGTTTTCTAGCTACAGTAATCGTTTGAAGGATGATTCGTTAATTTAAATGCTCATTCGTTACGGAGATTTAGCGAATGAGTTATTTGTTACAGTGTTTAACGAATGTAAAGCTCATAACGAATGAAACCTTATTCGTGAATTGTTCAAACGAATGAGAGGGGGATTTAACGTATGGAGGCATTCGTTACTGGGTTAATGAATGGTTAAAGAATGTGATCCTTTCGTTCATTGTCAAATGAATGAGGGTCCTTAAGGTATGTGGTTATTCGTTAACAAGGTTAACAAATGAGACCCATGCGTTCAAATCTAACGAATATGAAACCAGGGGTAACGAATGTGGATGGAATTCAGACGAATGTGAATAGTGTAACATATGAGGAGTAAAAAATAAATAAATAAATAAAATAAAAATCAAAAGAGTATTTTTGGAAAATTTTCTTAAACGAAATTTTTCGGGGATATTCCGAATATGCTGGATACTCTTCTCGCAAAATTTGGTGATATATTTTCCGGCCGACTTTTCACGCATTTCGATGGGCCGAGGGGGAGTAATCGATTAAGTTAAAAAGGCATTTATTGAAGTTTATAGAATATTTATTCAAGACCTTGCCAAATTTGTTAAGAATTGGGGGAGATAAATACTTCAAATAGCTTATTCGATTGGTATCTTCCTACGTTTTGTAAGGATTTCTTGAAAAATTACTGCAATTCGGGTGGTAATTCGTGATTGCAAAGCTATGTTTGACCGAGTTCAAGAGTGTGTTTGTTCTTCGATTATTGATTTATAAAAACTTCAAAGAGCTTATTTGATTGGTATCTTCCTACATTTGTAAGACTCCGAATCTCGGGAATCCTACAGTTGGTATTCATCCAAAATACTTATAAAAATACTTAAACAAAAAAAACAGTTCATTCCATTAAAATAACCAATTCAGAGTATAATTCAGCGGAAAATCATAATTAATAAAACAAGTTCCCAAAACCCGGGAATTATGCTCAAAACCAAATTGAAATGTATTTAATAAAACATTAAAAGAAAAATGTTTATTATTATTAAAACTTCCGACTAAGCATGCCCTCCACCGTCCAAGTAGCTTCGTGCACGTCCAAGCGGTAATGCATCCACCTCCTAACCTGAAACTCACACTAACATGCACACAAAGTCAGCTTGAGCTGAGTGAGTTCAAGTTTTATTAATTAACATCTATAATAATAATCATAATAGTCATCCCGAGAGTTTTAAAATAAACGGGATACAACAGTTAGGCCAAATAAACGGGATATAACAGTTAGGCCATCATCAACAATAAGTAACCTTCCTTATATATATGTATAAACATCTTTATAATTATATATAAACATCCTTATAATTATATCCCTACATATATATCATCCAAGTAATAACATCAGGTTCGAGCACACGTACAACCCAAACACGTAACATCTCATCCAAGTAATAACATAAGGGTCGAGCACACGTACAACCCAAACACGTAACATCTCATCCAACGTATGCAAACACGAAATAGGCATACGTAAACATCCGTAGTCGATAACGACTACTAGACATCGCCAAATATTGGCCATACAATAATACATACATACATACATACATACATACATACATACAATAATATCATCTCAAGGCCTACCCTAAACAAGCAAGCCCATCCAAAATAATTTAAACAATTCATCAAGCAAAATCGCTTAGGTGTACATGCTAGCCCAAAATCTTAAAAAGAGTAAAAGGGGGCGTCATGAACTCACCTGACACAAGGCACGAGTTCACCACGAGCTAGAGAACCCCTAAGTATCCCCACAACTCAAAAGCTTGTCGGTTCACATACAAACATTACTAACGACATCGAAATGACTCGTTTATCCTACGAGACGTTCTAGCATGGTTCGAGTTACCAAAAGCTTCGACCTCATCAAACTCATTCATAACAGCCCTCGGGGCCTTAAGTTTACCAACACGACCCTTAGATACTCCCGGGAGTAGAGAATTCCCAAATTACCCCCGGAAGCACTAGGTGATACTAACACGAGCATGTAAGAGTTGTTTAGGATATTAACATCCAACTCAGCCCCGTGTGGATCCATTATGATAAATTCACAGCCAACAAGTCCACACGATGCTACACGAGTCATATGGGTCGGTAACTCGCAAGCACAACGCACCAACTATTCAATAAACGCGAATACGCGTTGTACCGACCCGTTTGAGTAACCGACAGCCAATTCAGCCCCATTACTTATAATAATCATTTTCCAACAGCTCGTACATTAAACCGAAACAATCCGAACCGAATTGGTCATCACTTACTTCATCCGTCGCGTTAAACGCAACAAATCAATATTCTAGACAACCGAAAACTAGTTTTCAATCTACAACTAGTTGACCAATCGAATGAACACCAATGAAAATGATTTTTAAGTATGTTATACTAGACATTTTTACGTTACCGGTGCAACAGATAGCCGATGACTTGATGCTAATTGCTCAAAGATCAAACCATATCATATGCAAGTAGGATGATCGGAATGATCACCTGGAGATGCTTATTTGAGGGGGAGATCTTATACGAGTAGCTACAAGTTGTTGGGTTGCTTACAAAGAGTTATATTTTGTCTGTTTGCGCAAGGCCGAGAATCATTAGCCAAGGGGGAGGTTGGTATTACGGCTGATGATATGCAGTTAAAGTATTCAGCTTTAACTTATTCGTCGTTAACGTATACGTCGCTAAAGTATTGGATGCTAAAGTATTGGAAAGCATTCGGCAGCTACGGACAAGGGGAGTCTGAAAGTGCACGGATTTAGTGTTCACAGCTGTTCGAATAGGATAGGGTAGTTTAGTCTTTACACTTAATGTATAAAGGCTCATTCGCTAAGCATGTTTAGCGAATGAGGCCTCATTCGTTAAGACTAGGCTATTCGTTTATGAAAGATTCGTTAGGGTATACCCATTCGCTAAGGTTGTTTAGTGAATGGGCTATGGAAAGACTTCATTCGTTAGTACAGTTAACAAATGAGAGGCCTCATTCGTTAACAATGTTTTAACTAATGGGACATGCCTATAAATAGGCCTTCGATAGTAGACTTGCATAGGGATCTATGCCATATTTATCCATTGTAACATTATGCTGCCGGATTTTCTCTGTAACGTATTCCTCCATTAATGTAT
This sequence comes from Bidens hawaiensis, assembly GCF_021521415.1. Taxonomy (NCBI): domain Eukaryota; kingdom Viridiplantae; phylum Streptophyta; class Magnoliopsida; order Asterales; family Asteraceae; genus Bidens; species Bidens hawaiensis. The sequence continues at coordinate 360,165 of NW_027491713.1, forward strand.
CAATCTTTAACGTATGAACACAATCTTAACGTAACGGTATTGCGACTAGATCTTGGCTCGTATTTATGTTTTTACAATAAGCAGGTTGTGGTGGTGGTTAGAGAGCAATTGGTGGAGTCGGAGGTGGTGGTAGGAGAGCAGCTGGTGGAGAAGTAGTTGGTGGTTCGTGTGTGAGATAACAAGACGGTGGGTGTGGTTTCCGACGAGGACAAGATCACCGGTGGTTGTTCACATCGGGGATGGTGGGGATCGAAGCTGCATCTCTCGAAACATGGTGGTTTGCTAGTTCAGATAGGAAAGGAAATGAGATAGTGTGATTTCCTTATACCCAGGGTGTAAAATCCCTAGACTCTCTCCTAGGGGATAATGACTATGGCATGGTAGTAACTAAGCCAGGGATCGATGTCCTTTTTCATGATACCCAAAGATCCTTCAAGATTTCTCTTAAGGGGCTATTCCCATATACTGTACTTATGCGTACGTATATACAATTATACATTGCTAATTTTAGTTTTCTGAAAGAATAATTGAAGAAACACTAAGAGTATGTTTGGTTGGAGGTAATGGAATGAAGGGGGAATGGAATATGATAAGGAATTAAATAGACAAGGGAATGAATTGGATAATGACCATTCCTTTGCCTTCATTGGTTAACCTATGGGAATGGAATGAATTATTACTTTATTTTGTTTGTTATCCAAAAATATTGTATTAATGAAATAAAAAGAATAAAAACACACCTATCTCAAAATAATTTTTTAACCAAAAAGAAACTTCAATGGCGACGATGGCGGAGTTAGCTCTGGGGAATGGAATATGATAAGGAATTAAATAGACAATGGAATGAATTGGATAATGACCATTCCTTTGTCTTCATTGGTTAACCTATGGGAATGGAATGAATTATTACTTTATTTTGTTTGTTATCCAAAAATATTGTATTAATGAAATAAAAAGAATAAAAACACACCTATCTCAAAATAGTTTTTTAACCTAAAAGAAACTTTAATGGCGACGATGGTGGAGTTACAATAAGTGGGATTACTGCCTGCATTTGCCGAGCAATCATCTCGGCTATTTCTGCCTCAGTCATAGGGTTTGCTTTCTTTGGGGCCATTCTATAATGATAAACAATATAAGCCAATTAGTACTAATTCCAATCTACGGCACTGTGTAATAATAATCTCAATAAATGTTGTACATGTAAACCAGATAACATACTAACATTTCACAAATTGTTCTGTACATTGATAATAAAAGGTACATAGACTTAGCCTGATAAAGGCCAGTGCTTGCATGTATATATCAAAATTTGTCACTAAGTGACGGTTAGACTTAACCCTATAAGGGTCAGTGGTTGTAATAATGTACAAAATTGTGCCCCATATTAACATAACATACTACTATATACATACATGGAGTATAAAAAGATCATGTACACATATCTGTAACATTCCGCATCTATCCATACAGACGATAGGCTAGCCACAAACATAAAAATAACACCACCGTAATCACCCAGTAACAGTTCCACAGCGGAACTGTCACCCTATCCAAACACCAGTGGTGGTAGGCATCTGACTGCTGCAAGTTCAGTACTATTTGATGTAACGTCGATAAGTACTCGGTCACATCCCTCCTCTCCTGATTAATGTTAGCTATGGCTATCGAGTGGTCTATCACACGGTCAGTCAGGACAGCCATCCAAGAGTTGTTTCCTGCGTTTGGGAGGTCAGGGCGAGGAGTAGGTATACTCAATGAACGGGAAGATGAAGTGTCTGCCCTAGGGCGTGAAGGTCCTCCCCGGTCGTGGGTAGATCTGAATGGAATCGAGGTAGGGTCAATCGGGGTTACCCGAATACGTGCAGTCTGTCGGACTCGCGCAGTAGCTGAAGTCGTCGGCGACAGGTGTATAGGTGGAGTGGGTGATCGGGCTACTCTAGCAGGTGAACGATACTGACTGTTAACTTCGTTTTGATCCCTGCGTGGTGACCTGGGTGGATAACTATCGCATCTGTAGCCGGATAGATCAGGCACATTCCTGGGTAGCTCTCTACAGATAACTTCTTCTTCCACCTCTTCCTCCTCCTCCTCCTCCGGTTCCTCTTCTGGGTCCTCCTCTTCTGGATCCTCCTCGGATTCCTCCTCTGGATCCTCCTCGGATTCTTCCTCGATATCCTCCTCAACAGAGATTACCGGTTCTTCTTCCGGTACGTACTCGTTATTCCTTGACATGACTCTGCACAAAGGTTAGTTATAAGAATAATAACTATTGCTAGCGCTAACTATTGTCGAAAAGATTAATTAATTAAACCAAATTTAATATTAATTATATTAGAATATAATATTAGTTTTATTAAAATTTTAATTATTATTTAAATCAAAATTGAATATAAATGAATATAATATTCATAGTAAAATTCACCGTCATCAACAGTATCGTACGTACACGTATTCATACACCTTGTTCCAAATAAGCACGTATGAGTGTTACATATATATATACTTTCACATTACCTTTTATACACATATGTTGCCACTTTTACCTAACCACACGTTCCGCGACTTCTCCCCGAATTCTCTCGTACAAGCAAGTCTGTTATTATGTTCCGGACCACAATAACTCACTTGCCCTACAAGTTCATCCCGACATCCATCAGTATATTCTATTAAATTATTATTTAAATATTTTCCAGAGTTAATCGAGCCTACGGTTATATTTTAGGTACCCTAAGGGATAACCTAATCCTTTATAACCAATGGCTCTGATACCAACTTCTGTCACACCCCGACTAGCACAATGCGGAAGCGTAAAACGGGAATGTAACAGACACCTCCGGTATCAACACATTGTTTATAAAGAAACATTACAAACTAATTTACAATATATTACATTTCTTTGTTCTATCATTGTTTTACAGTCTAGGTGATACAAACAAAACTAGTTCGTTAACTAAACGTTCTTACAATAACACCCTTGCCTCTAATCACATAGCGTCAACCACACACCTTGGGCAAGTAACAGATCACCAAATCATTCCAATTTAGGTACACCTGTAAAGCAGTTTAAAACGGGTCAACTACTAGAGTTGGTGAGTTTCACGAGTTTCAAGAAAACAGTAATGAGTATTCACAAGTCAACACTTGTAATCATGAAATAAGTATGTATGTATGTAAATGATGTAATTATGCTAAGCTACAGTGAAGCCTTGACTGTATGTGTTGCGTGCATCCATTTCCCACGCTCCACCAACCACTGTGGCCCCTTTCCGCCCACAAAATACCCCGGTAGCTATGTCTAACACTACATAGCCTGTTTGTATAAATATGGTCATGTGCAAACGGCGCTATGTGACACGGCAACCAGGCCGATTCCGTTTGGGTTTGTCAAACCAATAGTACTATTCACAAGCCATCGGCTCGAAGTTAATCACTGTGATCGTGGGGACTTTCGTGTGTTAGCACTTAGATAATTCACATCAATACATGTTTCAGGTATGTATATGTAATCAAACATGCTTTTCACCCCAAAAGTTCGTAAAATTGTTTAAAGTGTGAGGTCATGAAACTCACGGTTTAGTCGATAATCAGTATTGTATCAGCTCGTGGTTTGTTCGATCTGCTATCAGTAGTTCCTATAATCAATATTATAATAATATTAATATTTTAATATTATTATAATCTCAATACTAAACTGGGCTGTATAACTAATCTGGGTGTAGCTGGAACGCCCAGAAAGTGGCAATAGGCTTAGGTTGTGATGTTGTTCAATGTCTAATACTTAAAACCGAAATTGGCTCAGATTCCTGTTTTCCCAGCTGGGCTAAGTTGTTCGTTTGCGCGTTCAGAAAACAGTTATGGGGAAATAAGCTTGGGTAAATGTATTGGTTAACAAAATGATTAATTTATAAAGAAGGATTATCTATTAGGGTCCCGGATTAGCCACGGGGCACGTTTCTGTTTATTCAGTTTGATTTGAGAAGAAATGCGCACAATCCACCCGGATTGTCCAGGTTTCTCATAGAAAAGTTCATTTTCACTTAATTAGTCCAAAAATATGATTTTTGATCACTCTTGGTGTTTTGATATTCCCGTAGGTTCGTTAGTCGCGAACTTGCCGGTTTTTATAAAAACTGAATTTGTTTAATATTCAAATTAGCATAATTAATTAACCGTTAATCATTAAATTATGAAAATTTAACCACTTATCAATTAAAATATGTAGATTTTTATAAAAATATTTCTTGAATTAATTACTGATTTATTAATTTATAAAAATTCATTTTATCAGCTATATTTCGCCTGAAAATCGTCCGTTTACCCCAAACAATTTCCAAAAATTCCACAAAAATTCCTGAATACTCAAATAATGTCCCAAAACAACCTGTATCAATTTCAAAATGTAAAAAGTTTGTGCGATATTCTTTTCGGCCCAAATTCGGCTATAAAAATTCACACGAACGCATATACACAAAACACCTTCAGACTTCTCCAAATGATCCCAAAATTCATATGTGATCAAAATACAAGAAATATGAGTTCCCAGAAAATTTTTATAATTTTTGAAGTATTTTAGTTATTTTTCCCAAATAAACGTCCCAATTTGGTAATAAATTCGCCAAATATTCTCGGATGGTCGAAAAATTACCAAATTTGAACAGGGACTCAATGACGTGGTCCCTGATGTCCCTGCAAAATTTCAAGGCCTAAAAATATGCACATCACAACCTTAGCCTAAATAGCCCGTAAGCGAGTGTTTCGGCATTACCTTAGCGGGTTTGGCTCGTTTTCGACTTTTTAATCAAGTTTTCAGGTTCTTGTGCTTCTAATAAAGCTAGGTACAAGTCCTATATCACAAACCAAGCAATATTTCATCAACATAACAGCCCTTAACTTAGGGTTTCGGCTAGTGCACAAAAACGAACTTTTGAACCGTAAAAACGCCGTTTGAACCCTTCATCCGTGTTTATGGCCAAAAAAACTATCAAGACAGGTTCCTTACCATGTGTATGATCAAAACATGTTTATGGACCATTTTTGGGATTTTTACATGGTTAGGAATGATTTTTAGTAATCAAGACATGTTTTTATGGTATTAATCAAGGTTAAACAAGTACAAAAGCTACTTATCTAAGCTCTTTACCTTAGGGTTTGAAGGATTTCTGGAAAATCAGCTTGCAGCTACTTGGACCTCAACTTTTATAAACCAAAATGAATAAACAAGCTTGCAAAACAAGTTTTATAAAAAGAATGGGGGGTGGGGGTGGGCTGTCCGATCGGAACCCCCTTATGGGCCCATGATGGGCTGTTTTGGCCCAATGATCTGGTTTCTCAAGCCCAAATACGAAAAGCCCGATCCAAATTTTATTCGGGTTTGGTTTTTGGCTCGAAAAACTTATTGGGTGCGTTAAACAGCGCGAAAACGAGTGTTTTTCGGCTAATTTTGTGTAAAATTATAAAAACATACTATATGTTTGTAAAAATCAAAAATATTTTCAGGGATCGCTTAAAACATTTCAAGAAAGTGTTTGGTAAGTCTTTTTCGGCTTAACGGATAATACAATGCTTGGTTTATAACTATCTTTTGCGTTTAAATCTATAGCGGGTAGTTAAACGAGCATGTTTTCGTTTAACTTGTTTGCTATCAAACTAAGACCATATTTCTAATATTTTAGCTTGTATAGATCGTATATCACTTATAGATGGCCCCCCAAGATATCTGGGTCATAACCCGACCCGTTAGGTTAATCGTTCGTTTGTTACGCAAAAGACGTTTATTTGCTTAATCGGTAAATAGGTACTAAGGTGTACCTTGTTTTGGCTCAAATGTCACAGTCTTTCATTTCTCCGGTCTCGGCCGGTTGAAATGTTGGGCTAGTAAGGCAAGGTTACATGGAGGACTTTGTAGTCCTTGTTTATATATTTAACAAATCTAACCATATAACTTGTTATACTTGCTTAACTTCTACATATTTTAGTTTATTGTTCATATTTGTCAAGTTCCATGGTATTGGGTATGTGGTGACTAGCCTTGGTTTCATCCCGAGTTGAGAACCGAACCAAAAACTGAACTTTTGTTTAAAAGCATTATTGTTAACTTTTTGAATGTAAAACTTGAGTATTATTATTTATAAGTTATTTTACAAGTTCCATGGTAATTGGGTATGTGGTAACCATCCTCGGTCTTATTCCGAGTCAAGGACCGAACCAAAAACCGAACTTTTGTTTAAAAGCTTTATTGTTAACTTTTTGAATGTAAAACTTGAGTATTATTATTTATAAGTTATTTTACAAGTTCCATGGTAATTGGGTATGTGGTAACCATCCTCGGTCTTATTCCGAGTCAAGGACCGAACCAAAAACCGAACTAAACCGAGTTCACTCGCTTAAGACACACAAGTGTGTTTTTAGCCACCAAAACTCATATTTTTCTTCAAGATTATATTTTAAATCAATTTTAGTTAATTTCTAAACATACTTGGCATGTCGGTAACCAACTTGATCTTATAAAAAGTTTGAACCGATAAGGTCGTATACTCGCTTAACGAACGTTAAGGTTCTTCACAATAGAACTTCATACTTGGTTAAGTCTATTTTGATTTTATTGTGTTATCTCATAACATTTATTATTTTGGGAAGTTAACTGTGAGCTTGGTCAATTATCAAGTCTCGAACCGACAAACCCGAACACTCGTTTAAACCTCGTCTTGGTATTCTTATAACCAAGGGTTTTGCAATATCGCATTTTAACCCACAATATTACTTAACATAGGTTGAGTAAAAAAAGAAAAAAACTAATGAATAGAATACCGAGACCCGGTTTCGAGTAAACTTATTTTATAAAACTCGTTTCTTTAATTTCTCAAAAATTTACATTTTAAATCCTAAACTTTATTTATTTACTTTATTTGTCATGTATTTTATTTTAAACCCTTCCAAGACTACCTACTAACACAAGACCCGCTTAATATAGGTCTTGCTCGTTAAACCGATCTCTCCGATTATTCACGACACTATCTTTCAAGTTACTTGTTAATGTGAGTACTTTTTCATCCCCCGTTTTCCATATTTCGTTTTGGGGTGGCATTGCATACTTATTCAAATTCAAATGATTTATACTTGAGTCTTAAACCACAACACGTATTGTATATGTTTACTTAAATAAATGCTCGATTTGGTGTTATAGCTTTACATGATTATGTGCAAATTTTTGAATGCTAAGGCGGGTAGCCTCTTGAATGCTAAGGCGGGTAGCCTCATGAAAGTATGATCATACGTTAATTCCGAGTATATATGGTATCCCCATATAGAAAGGTGTCGTCAATGTATTTTTATTGACGATTTCATTATTGTCGTTAATGTATTCTTATTGACGGTTCGTCAATGTATTCTTATTGACGGTTTTATTATCTAAATTGTTGTTATTATTTATTGTTTTCATATACTAGTTGTGGATTTCATACTATATAGTTATTGTCCAAAACTATGAAAATTGCTCACCAACCTTCGTGTTGACAAACTCTATTTTATGCAATGTTAAAGGTTTGATGTTAGCTTGATTGGATTACTTGAAGAAACTTATTATCTTGGCTTTAGGATATTAGAAAATAAAAGAACAAGTTATTTGTTTATCTATCTCTTTGGCATTTTGTATGAACAATTGTTGTATTATTTATGATTATATGGATTTAAATGAGTTGTTTAAATATTGTAACTTTATAGTGTCATTGTGCAATGAGCAATCATGTCACGCCTCGACGTTTCCGCCTTCATTGGTCGGGGTGTGACAGCGGTGGAAGTGGCGACGGTGGTGGTGCTCTCAGCTTCTTCCTTCCAAAAAGAAAACAGATCAACACAATGAAACCAACAATAAATAGGGGAGGCAACGGAGCACATCACAACCAACTCATCAAGGGTCGAAAATCAGGTGAATGATAATAAGCAGGTTGTGGTGGTGATTGGAAAGCAGCAGGTGGATTCGGAGGTGGTGGTGGGAGAGCAGCTGGTGGAAAAGTAGTTGGTGGTTCGTGGGTGAGATAACTAAATGGTGGGTGTTGTTTCCAACAATGACGAGATCGTCGGTGGTTTTTCACATCCGAGGATGGTGGGGTTCGGAGCTACATCTCTCGAAACATGGTGGTTTACTTATTCAAAAAGGAAAGGAAATGAGATAATGTGGTTTCCTTATACCCATGTTATAAAAACCCTAGACTCTCTCCTAGGGTATAATGACTATGGCACAGTAGTTTTTAAGCCAGGGATCAATGTCCTTTTTCATGTTACCCAAAGATCCTTCAAGATTTCTCTTAAAGGGCAACTCCCCATATACTGTACATGTACGTACGTATATACAATTATACATTGCTAAGTTTAGTTTTTTGAAATGATAATTGAAAGAAACACTAAGAGTATGTTTGGTTGGAGGTAATGGAATGAATGGGAAATGGATGGGAAAAGGAATTAAATAGACAAGGGAATGAAATGGATAATTACCATTCATTTGTCTTCTTTGGTTAACCTATGGGAATGAATTATTACTTTATTTTGTATAATATCCAAAAAAAATTGTATGAATAATAAAAACACTCATATCTCAAAATAATTTTTTCACCAAAAAAGAAACTTCAATGGCGACGGTGGTGGTTTTAGCAATGGCAACGAAAATGGTGGTGGTTGTGGCGACGGTGATGGTGCTCTCAGCTTCTTCCTTCTAAAAAGAACACTGATCAACACAATGAAACCAACAATAAGTAGGGAGGCAATGGAGCACATCACAACCAACTCAGCAAGGGCCCGGAAATCAGGTGAGTGATAATAAGCAGGTTGTGGGGTTGGTTGGAGAGCAGCTGGTGGAGTCGTAGGTGGTGGTAGGAGAGTAGCTGGTAGAGAAGTAGTTGGTGGTTCGTGTGTGAGATAACTAGATGGTGGGTGTTGTTTTCGATAAAGACGAGATCGCCGGTGGTTGTTCACATCCGGGGATAGTGGGGATCGGATCTACATCTCTCGAAACGTGGTGGTTTACTTGTTCGGAATGGAACGAAAATGAGATAATGTGGTTTCATTATACCCAGGGTGTAAAAACCCTAGACTCTCTCCCAGGGTATAATGACTATGGCACAGTAGCAATTAAGCCAGGGATCAATGTCCTTTTTCATGTAACCCAAAGATCTTTCAAGATTTCTCTTAAGGTGCTAGTCCCCATATACTGTACATGTAAGTATGTATATACAATTATACATTTCTAATTTTAGTTTTTTGAAAGGATAATTGAAAGAAACACTAAGAGAATGTTTGGTTGGAGGTAATGAATGAATGGGGAATGGAATGGGAGAAGGAATTAAATAGACAAGGGAATGAAATGGATAATTACCATTCCTTTGTCTTGTTTGGTTAACCTATGGGAATGAAATGAATTATTACTTCATTTTGTTTGGTATCAAAAAAAAATTGTATGAATAATCAAAACACCCCTATCTCAAATTTTTTCACTAAAAAAAAAAACTTCAATGGCGACGGTGATGGTGTTAGCTCTAGCGACAAAAATGGTGGTGGTATTGGCGATAGTGGTGGTGCTCTCAGCTTCTTCCTTCCAAAAAGAACACAGATCAACACAATGAAAACAACAATAAGCAGGGAGGCAACGTAGCACATCACAACCAACTTAGCAAGGGCCCGGAAATCTGGTGGGTGATAATAAGAAGGTTGTGGTGGTGGTAGGAGAGCAGCTGGTAGAGTCGGCGGTGGTGGTAGGAGAGCATCTGGTGGTGAAGTAGTTGGTGGTTTGTGTGTGAGATAACTAGAAGGTGGGCGTTATTCCCGACGAGAAAGAGATCGCCGATGGTTGTTAACATCAAGGGATGGTGGGGATCTGAGCTGCATCTCTCGAAACATGGTTGTTTTCTTATTTAGAAAAGAAAGGAAATGAGATAATGTGGTTTCCTTATACCTAGGTTGTAAAAACCCTAGACTCTCACCTAGGGTATAATTACAATGGCACAGTAGTAATTAAGCCAGGATCGATGCTCTTTTTCTTGATACCCAAATATCCTACAAGATTTCTTTTAAGGGGCAATCCCCATATACTGTACATGTCCGTATGTATATACAATTATAAATTACTAATTTTAGTTTCTTGAAAGGATAATTGAAGAAACACTAAGAGTATGTTTGGTTTGATGTAATAAAATGAAGGGGGAATGGAATGGGAGAAGGACTTAAATAGACAAGGCAATGAAATGGATAATTACCATTTCTTTGTCTTGTTTTGTTAACCTGTGGAAATGGAATGAATTATTACTTTATTTTGTTTGGTATCCAAAAAAATTGTATGAATGAAATAAAAATAACAAAAACACTCCTATCTCAAATAAATTTTTCCCCAAAAAAAAAACTTCAATGGCGACGGTAGTGGTGTTAGCTCTGGCGATGAAAATGGTGGTGACGGTGGTGATGCTCTCAGCTTCTTCCTTCCAAAAAGAAAACAAATCAACACAATGAAACCAACAATAAGTAGGGAGGCAACGGAGCATATCACAACCAACTCAACAAGGGCCCGGAAATCAAGTGATTGATAATAAGCAGGTTGTGGGGGTGGTTGGAGAGCAGCTGGTGTCGGAGGTGGTGGTAGGAGAGCAGCTGGTGGAGAAGTAGTTGGTGGTTCATTGGTGAGATAACTAAATGGTGGGTGTTGTTTCCAACAAGGACGAGGTCGCCGATGATTGTTCACATCCGGGGATGGTAGGGATCGGAGCTGCATCTCTCGAAACATGGTGGTTTACTTATTCAGAAAGGAAAGGAAATGAGATAATGTGGTTTCCTTATACCCAGGTTGTAAAAACCCTAGACTCTCTCCTAGGGTATAATGACTATGGCACAGCAGTTTCTAAGCCAGGGATCAATGTCCTTTTTCATGTTACCCGAAGATCCTTCAAGATTTCTCTTAAGGGGCTACTCCCCATATACTGTACATGTAAGTACGTATATACAATTATACATTGCTAAGTTTAGTTTTTTGAAAGGATAATTGAAAGAAACACTAAGAGTATGTTTGGTTGAGGTAATGAAATGAATGGGGAATGGAATGGGAGAAGGAATTAAATAGACAAGGGAATGAAATGAATAATTACCATTCCTTTGTCTTGTTTAGTTAAGCTATGGGAATCGAATGAATTATTACTTCATTTTGTTTGGTATCCAAAAAAATTGTATGAATAATAAAAACTCTCCTATCTCAAAATAATTTTTTTCACCGAAAAAAAAACTTCAATGGAGACGGTGGTGGTGTTATCTCTGGCGACGAAAATGGTGGAGGTAGTGGCGACGGTGGTGGTGCTCTCAACTTCTTCCTTCCAAAAATAACACAGATCAACACAATGAAACCAACAGTAAGTAGGGAGGCAATGGAGCACATCACAACCAACTCAGCAAGGGCCCGGAAATCAGGTGAGTGATAATAAGAAGGTTGTGGTGGTGGTTGGAGGGCAGCTGGTGAATTGGAGGTGGTGGTAGGAGTGTAGCTGGTAGAGAAGTAGTTGGTGGTTCGTGTGAGATTACTAGATGGTGGGTGTTGTTTCCAACGAGGACGAGATCACCGGTGGTTGTTCACATCCGAGTATGGTGGGGATCAGAGCTGCATCTCTCGGAACATGGTGGTTTACTTGTTCGGATTGGAACGGAAATAAGATAATGTGGTTTCATTATACGTAGGGTGTAAAAACCCTAAACTCTCTCCTAGGGTATAATGACTATGGCACAGTAGTAATTAAGCCAGGGATTAATGTCCTTTTTCATGTTACCCAAAGATCCTTCAAGATTTCTCTTAAGGTGCTACTCCCCATATACTGTACATGTACGTATGTATATAGAATTATACATTACTAAGTTTAGTGTTTTGAAAGGATAATTGAAAGAAACACTAAGAGTATGTTTTGTTGGAGGTAATGGAATGAATGGGGAATGGAATGGGAGAAGGAATTAAATAGATAAGGGAATGAAATGGATAATTACCATTCCTTTGTCTTGTTTAGTTAAGCTATGGGATTGGAATGAATTATTACTTCATTTTGTTTGGTATCCAAAAAAATTGTATGAATAATAAAAACACTTTTATCTCAAAATAATTTTTTCACCGAAAACAAAACTTCAATGGCGACGGTGGTGGTGTTAGCTTTGGCGACGAAAATGGTGGTGGTAGTGGCGATGGTGGTGGTGCTCTCAGCTTCTTCCTTCCAAAAAGAACACAGATCAACACAATGAAACCAACAGTAAGTAGGGAGGCAGCAGAGCACATCACAACCAACTCAGCAAGGGCCCGGAAATCAGGTGAGTGATAATAAGTAGGTTGTGTTGGTGGTTGGAGAGCTGCTAGTGCACTCGGAGTTGGTAGTAGTGTAATATCCAACTTTTTGTTAAATAATAATTGACGGAAAGTTTTGTTATTTAACTGTGTGTCGTTAAGTTAATCGTGTGTTAAGTGTTTGGATAATATTTGGATTTGGAATTGTGAGTGGGTTGTGGGGCCCATGGCCCCCTATATAAGCCTAACCTCTCCATCCTTTTCACCATTTTGTTACCTTTCACCACACACACACTCAAGAACACACACACTTTCTCTCTACATTTCGGATCCAAATCCGTGTAAAAAGAAGGAAGAATCTCGTGTGTAGACATCATCAAACAACAAGAATCACGTCCAGATCTACGTATTGTCCGGATCTGAACTCGAACCCGAAGCAAAAGGTAGGTTTCGGTTTAAATGGTTAAGTTTTATGGTTAGAACCGGCATGCAAACAGATATAATAATAGATCGGGTTGTGAAATGTAAGAAAAATATAAACTTGGTAAGTTATAACCTCTTGGGTGCACTTTAAGATAAAAAGGTGGTGTTCGGACTATGAGAGAGATGGGTTTAGGATCAGGCACATGGGGTCAGAATGTGTCGAAAGTTGAGAAAGAGAAAAAAATCAGGTCCTGAGGAGGAGCCACGAAGTAAAATGGCTTTAAAATGGTAAAAGAGAAAAAAGGAAGGCATTTCGCTTCGCTCAGCCATGAGAAGCGAAACAGGCATTTCACTTCGCTCAGCCATGAGAAGCGAAACAGTCATTTCGCTTCGCTCAGCCTTGAGATACGAAACAGGTTATGTGAAGCGAAATTCTTTGCGAAATTCCTCCCATGCGAAATTGTTTAAGTTGTTATTAAAATGTGACCCGATTAATTTTCTGATGCGTTTTTGTTGAAAGACTGTTAATGAAAATAAAATTTTTCCGAGCTGACCTGGCAGCTCAACCCAAGCTAGGGGCTCTGCCCCTTGGACCCTGCTAGGGGCTGCCGCCCCTAGACCCCGCTACCAGGGGCGCTGCCCCCAGACCCCCCGTTAGTTGAGAGTTTCATTAACTTAGATGTAGGAAGTAGTAGTGATGGATAATTGATATGCGTAATGTATTGTACAGTTAGACGTGCACAACTAAGAAAGGGCATTACCATTAACGGCGAGAGAAACCGACTCCAAATGAGTTCTAGCCCCCATTTCCTTGTTACGTTTTCGGGGCTGTGTGCATACTCCTAGGTGGCAGTTAAAATGCTTGTCTAAAGTGATAGGTATATGATACGTGTATAATCGTGCATTGAATGTTATTACTATATGATGGTTATGTGAATGAATGTGTATGTAAATATTATATACATAAGACAAGTAAAGTATGCACTTATGATAAGGACCAGACCCTTATAATATCTAAGATGATAGGGACCAGACCCTCATAATATCTGAGATGACAGGGACCAGACCCTTATAATATCTGAGATGATAGGGACCAGACCCTCATAATATCTAAGATGATAGGGACCAGACCCTTATAATATCTGAGATGTTAGGGACCAAACCCTTATAATATCTGAGATGTTTAAGATAGAATAGCTTATGGTATACCATAGGGTTTTATGAAAGAAAGTATGTAAGTACGTATGCATGTATATAAAGTATGTGTGAAAGAAGTAATAGCAAAGCAAGGTATGAATACGTATCTTCGGAGGCGTATGAGTAAGGATAAAAATGTATTGTATGTTAATTGATTAACTAGAACTCACTCAGCGTAGCTGACTTTTAGTATGCACGCAGGCAAATAGGTTGAGGCAGCTGGCTTGAGGAGGGGCACATGGCACGAGCTAAAGAGACTGGCATCTATGAAGAAGTGTCATAACTATTTTATGTTATGTTATGAAAAGAAAATTTGTATGTTAAAGACAAAAATGAATGTTTGTAATGTGATGTTTGAAGTTTTAAATTATTCCGCGAAAGTTTAAATTAACTCTGATTTTAGAACTGTGTTTATGAGTAAATCCAACACCAAAGTAGGGTTACCGGGAACGGGGCCTTACAAGTAGGAGATCAGCTGGTGGAGAAGTAGTTGGTTGTTCGTGTGTGAGATAACTAGATGGTGGGTGTTGTTTCCGACGAGGACGAGATCGCCGGTGGTTGTTCACATCCGGGGATGGTGGGGATCGAAGCTGCATCTCTCGAAACATGGTGATTTGCTTGTTTAGAAAGGAAAGGAAATAAGATAATCTGGTTTCCTTATACCCAGGGTGTAAAAACCCTATACTCTCTCCTAGGGTATAATGACTATGGCACAGCAGTAATTAAGCCAGGGATCGATGTTCTTTTTCATGATATCCAAAGATCCTTCAAGATTTCTCCTTAGGGGCTACTCCCCATATACTATACATGTACGTACGTATATACAATTATATATTGCTAATTTTAGTTTTTTGAAAGGATAATTGAGGAAACACTAAGAGTATGGGAGAATGAATTAAATAGACAAGGGAATGAAATGGATAATTACCATTCATTTGTCTTTTTTGGTTAACCTATGGGAATGAAATGAATTATTAATTTATTTTGTTTGGTATCCAAAAAAATTGTATGAATAAAATAAAAATAATTAAAACACTTCTATCTTAAAATAATTTTTTCAGCAAAAAAAAAAACCTCCAATGGCGACGGTGGTGGTGTTAGCTCTGGCGACGAAAATGGTAGTGGCAGTGGCGACGGTGATGGTGGGGTGGCAGTGTCAAGTGGTGGTAGCATTGGTAGTGATGGAGATGGCAAGGTGGCGGTGATGGGCTGGTTGCGGGGGTGACAATGTTTGCGGTGGTTACAATGACGATGGTGGCGACGGCGGAGGCGGTGGTTACCTGGTGGTAAGGTGGTGGTGGCGGAGGCGGTGACAATGGCGGTAAGGTGTTGGCGGTGGCGACGGTAGTGGTGGTGGTGGTTGTTGTTGTTGTTAGGTGTTGGTGTTATTGAGAAATTATGATGAAGGAGGAATGGAATAGAAAAATAAAGGGGGGGGGGGGTAAGGAAGCTTTTGATGGAATGAGATCTCTTGTGTAATGGATGATTTCATTCTATTAAGCAGCCAAGCATCACTTTTTTTTATTCCAATGCAATGAATCATTTCATTCCCCCTATCATTACTGCATACCAAACACTACCTTTGTCGTCCTTTGGTTTTCGGGTTCTGGTTATTGGTTTATATAAATTGTTTGCCAAAAAAAAAAAACAAACAAAGCAAAGCAAAGACTTTTGGATTTTGACTTATCATAGGGAGATTTTCATAAATTGAGGAATTGTAACTTATTATTAACCTTTTGTGTTTGGTATACTCTTACACCTCTTGTCCATAATTCACCCCCTGCCAATCTCTTTACCTCTCTCAACTACCATTTGCCGATCTTTTAACTTTCATCGATATATACACCTGTTCAAAAAACACACGATCTCTGGCACTAGTCCCTACCTCATCTCCGTACATCCCTACCCAGTTTGTTTAATTTTCTTATGAGGGGATGCTAATAGTCAAACTGAACCGTTTGTGAATTGTTCCATGAAAAGTTTCCTCATGTTACGCTTGTTTAATCAGTGAATGCGCATGGAAAAAGAATTACAGTTGATTAATTAATGAAATAACATGAACAAAGCTAAGTTTTGTTTTGTGTTTATGAATGTTCGGTAATGTGTTCATTTATACTCGTTCGTTTGTTTGACTTTTGTTCATTTGTAGTTTTTAGGATATCAACTTTTTAGATGTTTTGGGTGACTATATTTGGATTGGAAAAGAAAAATGAAAGGAAGATCGTGGGGAGAAAGTTTGGAGCTAAAGAAAATAATCAAGACTTTAACACTCGTCTTTTAAACAAAATGCTAGTGTAAAATATACCGTACATAAATGAAAATGAAATTGATGTTGCTAGATACCTAATCTTTTTATGTAAGTTTTGACGCACATGCATCAAAAAATCATTACTATCATTTGGCACACCATTGTAATAAATGAAAATGAAATTGATGTTGCTAGATACCTAATTTCTTTATGTAAGTTTTAACGCACATGCATCAAAAAATCATTACAATCATTTGGCACACCATTGTAATCGGTTATTCATATAAGCATGTGAGTCAAAACCCACTACATTAGTTTTAGACCATTACATAGAATCAAAAATTCAAAAATTTTGACGTGTTGTTCTATAGGTTTGACGCACCGCTGTTACAAAAAGCGCACAAAATTCATTACACCAATAAATGAAGCTTGTAGATTTGATCCATGATATAAACATGTACACCAATACCTAGTCCAACATTGCATGAAAAGTTATTTAGTAAGCAAGAAGGGGTTTGGTACCCATACTTTATAAAATTCAAAAGGTCCTTTTCATCATTTCTCAAAATTGATCCCAGCTTTATCAAGACACTGGTATCATAACAGGAGACTAGTTTAAAAGGGTTTACATTATAATTTACAGGTAGTAAAAAAGATAATGTAGTTACGTTATACAACTATAAACTATAAAGTCTCGTTCGACCTATTCCCACACGACACCCACTATTCCTCTTCATCTCTTTTCGGTGATTTACCTGAAAGCAAACACCATGACACATTAATAAAGATAAATGAAATATCGATGATTTCCCCTCAAAAGCCAATTCATATGTTTGCAAAACAATTCATAAGTATTGAAGCAACTTAGTGAGTTATTTAATATATTTGAGACAATAATATGATTCAAACTAGCCCAAAATAAAAATCTAATGAAAATGGTTAACACAACTTAACATATATTTTTAACCCACATGTTCTAGAGTTAGTATGCTACACCCTACACATTGTAACACGATAAGCACGTAACTTGCTAGTTTATCCAACAAACAACCAAATGTATATTCGCATACACACCGAATAAAGTGAGCCATACAAACACATTTATTCTTAAATTGACATTTGAGTGTAACTAAATAACTTTAGAAAACTCTGTATACTCATCTTACAATTTTAGGTGTACCAATTACTATTAGACAAGCCCCTACACACAAGATGTTTAAATACCTAAAAACAACCTAATTTCCTAAGCATGTTAATTTTGACAATAAACATCATTAAATTGATTTATGGCCAATTCCAACTTTTTCAAGACCAATTCAGCTCTAATTTACTAAATTCAAGAACTGGAATCTATTGGATCAAGTTTATACATATAAAAGTGGATTTAAGCTTAAATTAGCTCAATTTCAACCCTACCTGGTCTATTTGGTTCAAAATCATGAAAAATGAGTTACAACATGTTTTGTTATTGGGATAGAAGCATTATTAACTATTTGAATTATAATATCCGAATCACAGCATGCTTAAAAATCGGAATGTTACATGGTTTAAACACGTTTGGTTTCAGGTTCATTATCCGTTATCATCCAGTTCTGGTCAAAATGTTTGTAGTTAATAAAGCTATAAAAAAGATCTAGTACAAAATCATAGACAAAGAAAATAAAATATTCAAAACAAAACTCTAATCACTAACCATAACAGCATCTAAAACATAAGCAAAACTGTATGCATACTACATAAAACACAATATAATAATGAACTAACCTTGTTGCAGTTTAGACCCTTCATAAGAAAACAACCTCACTGCATTTCCAAAGCTTGCATCAGCAACTTCTTCTTTAGACAAATCAAGCAAAGATGCCACATAAGCAAGCACAAAGTGAATATTAGCCAGATGATTAGCCATCTCTTTCGGATCACCATTATTTTCATCTTCTTCCACCAAAAAAAGGGATTGTGACCCGTTTGATTTGGGCACCGCATCTGGAGCATCCGTCTCCAACAATAGCCTATCAAACGGCACCGTTTTCACCATCTTCTTCGCCTTCGTTTCCTTCATTCCCATAATAAACCCCGAGAACGAAAAATAAGCCCCGAGTTTAACAAACTCGGGCACCATCTCTGCAGACCCTAAATACGAGTGCAAGATTACACCCTCAGGAAATGGGCCAACCGATTTCATAATATCAAGAACATCTCCAAACGCACGTACGCAATGCACCGAAGCAGGTCGTTTAAGTTCTTTAGCGAGTTGAAGCTGCACACGAAATGTTTCAACCTGATCTGCGTAATCGATTGTTTTTCCATGTGACCCTTTGTCTAAACCGATCTCGCCAACTGCAGCGGAAGGGTTCGCGTTAAAGAGTTCACGTAAGGTAGTTAGCCAGTTGGCGGTTCGGTTCGTGATGAACCACGGGTGGAGCCCGAACAATGGGATAACACACGGGTAGGAGTCACTCATCTGCTTTACTAAATGCCAGTCAGTTTCACAAACACCATTGACTGCAAAATGCTGTATGTTGTGTTCTAAAGCGGTTTTGATTAAATTTGGGGCCTTGTTGAAGATTCTCGGATCTTGTAGGTGACAATGAGCATCAAAGAGTTTGATCATGGTTTTAAGATGTAATGTTGCTTCAAATTTTTGATAGACGATGGATTTTTTGCTGTCAAGTGAAAGGTTTTATTAAAAATTAGTCCTGTAAATAAACTGAAAGTTCAGGAACTGTTTGACGAAAAATTCTTTTAACAATTCTCAGGGACGGCCCTAGTTTGTTTATAGGTATGTTTGACAAGGAGCTTTTAGGGGCTTCAAGCTTCAAGTTTTTAAGAAAAAGCTCATACTCAATTAAAACCCTTGTTTGGTTGAAAGAGCTTGAGGCTTTTAGGTCATGAGAAAAAGCTTAAAGCTACTACTAGTAGCGTTTAGAAAAGGCTAAAAAAATAACCTTCCAAATTAAGTTCATTTAATATTTTTTTTAGGTATTGCCTATTTTGGTCATTTTATACATTTTGTTAAAAACTCCCGCTACAGCTGCTACCAGCTAGTTTTGCCAAACATACCCTATGTTCGTGAATTGTTCCTTTAGTTTTAAACAAACAAAACACGAACATGCCCATTTTCAATAAAAAAAAAAGAAAAGTTAAATTATAATTGTAACATATTGGGTTAAAGTTAAAGTTAACATGCTCGTTCGTGTTGATTTACTTGCATGCCTAACAATTAGGGAATTGTAACTGTAAATCGTTGTTAGGTTTTTACATAAACTGAAACCAAAATCAAACCAAAATTTCTTCCCCAAATTGAATAAAAATGAATTATGCATTAGGGTTTTGAATTGCAGCTGAAACAAGTAAACCTGAACTAATACATACATACGCTGCTTCAGAATTTGTGCATATTATCGCACAGAAAACAACAAACGTACAAATTCTGATGCACAAGATGCAAGTAGTAATAAGGGTTATAAATCAATTTTATTAATGCCTGTTGAAAAATATATATTTTTTATGAAATCTTCTTTTAGTTATGTATTAACTATTAACGTTAGTTAAACGAATGTCTTAATCGTTGGTATATACACTCCCTAAGGCACAATGTTGCTCCTATAAATGAACCGAACGTTCGGTGAACTATTCGTGAACTGTTTGGCGGGAAGTTCGTTTATGTTCGTTTATTTAATAAACGAACGAACATGAACAAAAATATTGTGTTCGTTTAATTAAACGAACGAACATGAACACATGTTCCGTTCGATCATTTATGTTCATGAGCGTTCGTTTATGTATTAATAGAAAATAATTAAATATTATCTGGATAAGTCATCTACTTAAAGGTTTTATATTTGTTAATTTGTGTTCATTTAAGTGTTTTTATTTAAGTTCGTTTATATTTGTGTTCATTCGCATTTGTTCATACATGTTCGTTTATCTTTGTTCAGTTATATTCGTTTAGATTTTAAACAAACGAACACAAATATCCATTTTTAAATAAACGAACATGAATATTTGTTGGATTAAGTGTCCATGTTCTTTTAAAGTTAAATGAACGAGCACGAGCATGCCCTTGTTTATGTTCATTCGATTCGTTTACAGGCTTTCATTATTCACATTGATGAATACACCGGTCTCAATCTCTAGGCTCTGCCGGTTTTATTTGTGTTCGTGAACACATTAATTTCCTTAATGAACGAACACGAACATAAAATCTCGTTCAGTAAGTGTTCGTGAACACATTATTTTCTTAACGAATGAACATGAACAAGGCCTTGTTCGTGTTCGTTCAGTTCGTTTACAACCCTACCCAATATACTGGGAGACAAATTTGACATTTTTTGACGATATTCAGTGGTAACACCCCCCCCCCTCCCACGGATATATGGGACGATAGGGGCGTATGGATTTGTCGCTTGCGTGTGTTGTGCTTATGAATAGTTTGTTCGGAGCTCGGCTTTTTATTCCATGATAGCTTTTCAAAAAATAAAAATAAAAATAAATAATAATAATAATAATAATAATAATAATAAAATAATAATAAAAAGGGGACTACAAAAGTCTACTGCACTATTACACCCCTAAATAAAAATCGCCTCTTTGTTGGCATGACCCTAGGAGTCGAAAATCACCTTCATTTTGTAACCCTTCACTACACATAGCCTAAGTAGCTAGTGTGTTTTAATCGTTTACTACTCTTTTTAGTGCCGGTGTTATTTAATAAATGATTTTGACTAATTTAATGGTTTGTTAACCTAATTGAGAATATGGTTTAGGCATCTTTTCATAAATGGACTGGAAAGAGTTAGGTCATTGGCGAACCTACTTATAATGTAGGGGTTCGTCATTCCCTGTATAAGAACAAAATTAGTGCAAATACAGTGTATTTTTAAATCCCAACCGATTTCTGTAAAATTTTGACCTCGATCCCTATGAAATTTTGAAACGACTCCCAAAAAAGTTTGAGATCGACCCAAATAAAAGATGAAATGAAAATTTTGCAAAATAAATTATATAAATGTATATTAATAATTTTGCCTATTAAATTTGAGTTTAATACCAAATTTTAAGTCCAATAGTCCAATACTCAATCCAATTGTAAGCCCAAAACACAACTCATTCAAACTTTACCCAATTTTTGTCCAATACCCAACCCGGTCCTAATTGGTTTGAAAGGAGAGAAACGATTTGGAAAGTTGAATGGTTTAGAAAGTCTTGTTCAATTGATTATTCAAACAAAGAAACATCGTTTATTTGCATTGGGGAAGCATTTATTAAAGTTTGCTATTGTATTACTCGTTGCAACCACAAACATTAAAATATGCTTTTCAACGACGAACTATGTAAAGTCTGAGTTGCGTAATCGGATTGATGATGAAAACTTAAGCGATGGTTGTATTTATTTCATTGAGAAAGACTTACTTAGGAATGTTTAAGTATATGATATGATGGTTAGATTTCAAAAAAATGAGAACCCGTAGATAACAACTTTAAATATATTCCATTTTAATTATGCATTTCTAATGAAACAGTTGTACCTTTTTTTGTTATCTATTTTTTTATATGATCCGACCCGATTCGATCCGGCCCAACCAGAACGGTCAAACCGGGTCAATAAAAAAATTTATATACTTATTTGACTTGGTCCAGATAGTTGAACCGGACCAAAAAAATATTTATACAACTGAGTACCGACGTAAAAACTTTCTTACCCGTGTTAAAAAAAATTTATGGGTCCACCACTGGTCTTACCGGTTTATCGATCGGATAGGTTGGCTAGTTGAAACGGATTTAAGAACCGAGTAACATACTAAATAATGTAAAAGCTAAAATTATGCATATAGATACACGCGTGCGTGTATATATATAATGTAAACCAAATATGAAACTACTGTATGTGGTGATGTGAACTTGCAATTTTAATATAACAAGGTTTTTTGACGCCGTGTTGTTAGAGTGGTTGATTTGAATAGTCAACGATGGACGACAATTGACGAAGCTAAACCATCAGTGTTCAATAAGCATAACAAACTATTAAAACCCAGTCAAATCATCTTATTGTTGCTGCTACTACGAAATGCTTGCAAAACCACATAAAGTTTCGAATGAAAATCTTGTTTCTTGTAAATGAAAAACAACAAATTTAAAGTTATCATATTTATTTAAAGTTTCAAAAGCAATGAAACAACACCCATGTTGGAGTCAAAGCCAAAGATCTTTGACTCTTCTTGTTTTAACTAGATGTGCGCCCGCGTAATGTAGATGGTGTTTAAACGTAGACTCTGTTAATCACGTAACAATTATGAGTGTTCATGGTTATGGTTCGGTTTGAAACCTTGAAACTGGTCATGGGTGTGGTTTCATAGTTGGTTTTTCTACTTTCGGTCGGTTTCAAAATTTTCAAACCGTAGCAAACGGTTTGGTTTGCGGTTTATACAGGGAATTGGCTATATGAAACCAAACCAAATTGTAAATGTTGAATGCATTTTAATCTTTTTTATTATTTAGTATTAGATATTTTTGTTATATATAATAGATATAGTTGAAATATAATTTAACAAGGTCTTTTTTAATACAAGTAAATTGGATATTACAACTTTAAATCAACTCAATTCCAGTATGATTTGTTATACTCTTTGTTCTTGTTATTATTTTGCATCCAAGGTATTCCATTAATGTTTACCAGTTATGTGGCTAGAATTATCATTCTTTATATTATGATCCTTTCAAGTATCATATTTTGTTAATTGCTAGCTAGGATTGATGGTATAATTAAGTTAATAATCATTTTAAACAAAATTTATTATCAAAGCTTAAAATATGAAACCAAACCGGAACCAGATCGTTAGTCACGGTTCAATTTAAATTTTCAATGGTTCAGTTTTTGATTCGGAAGACAAAAAACGGCACTAACGGTTAGACTCACAAGTTTAAACTTAAAAACCATCAAAACCAGTATTGAACACCCCTACGTAACATATTAATTTTTTTAATTGAAAAAAATTATAACAATATCATATTCAAATTAAAGATAATAAAATACTTGTTTTTATGGTGTAATTTGTTTATAAAAATATTAACGTATGAAAAGGTTATAGTCGTTTAATAATCGCGTGTGGTAAGTTAGTTTACAATTGAAATTAAAAACATAATATGGTTAAAAATTATGAGGCAAACTAATAAGTTGAACTATTGTGTTTAAAAGACATGTTTACCTCTAAAATCAAATGCACTTTATACATTAGTATTTGTGGAACTTTAAAATCAAATAATTAATTTACCATTTTCTTATGTATTATTATTATTATTATTATAATATATATAGACAAAACCCCAAAATTCCTATGTGTCGCGATGTGGTCGCTCCCCCTTTTATGAAAGCCACCAGATTGCTTGATTTTTAAATGAAGACCTCTAATTGATTTAACCCAAATTCATAGGTATGGGACTTACCAAAACCAGATAGCTCTTAAACGGGTTATAACATCTAATTAAATTAAAAATTAATCTTACCAATTATTTGATAGGAAAATCCTATAAAATAGGGATATATTAAAATTTAATATCCAATTTAAAAAGAAAAAGAAATTATTTAAAATTAATAAACAATTTCATAGTAAAAAACATAAGCGGGTAATGGGTCATCAAATCCAGATAGCTTTTAAACGGGTTATAACATATCATTTATTTATGAAACCCCTTCATCATCAAACCCTAAGTATATTATTAACTTTCTTACAATAAAAAAAATTAAAAAACAAAAAATAAATATTAAAAAAATGAAAAATGTAAAACAACATTCTCTCAAACCATTGATTGCTTTATTTGTAAATGAAGGTTTTTCATGCATTTGACCCGAATTCACGGGTGAAGGTCTCACCAAACCCAGATAGCTCTTAAATGGGTTATAACATCTCATTATATTAAAAAATAATCTTGTAAAATATTTGATATGAAAATCCTATAAAATAGGGATATATTAAATATTAATATCCTATTTTATTTAAAAAAAGATATTATTTATAATTAAGAAACAATTTTATAATAAATAAAATAAACGGGGTAGTGGTCTCACCAAACCCATATAGCTTTTAAACTGGATTATAACATATAATTTATTTGTGAAACCATTTTATCATCAAACCTCAAGTATATTAATTATTAACTTTTTTACAATAAATAAAATTAAAATCCAAATATATATATATATGTATATATATAAATATTAAAAACGAATAATGTAAAATAACCCCGTAGTACTGAGGATAAAATCTAGAATAATATAGATATTAGTATTATAATAAAATAAGGTTTTTCTGAAAAACTGTCTTGTTCACATAAGCCTTGCCTTTTTATTTTCACTTCATGTTAACGTGACACGTGGTTTCACAACAATTAAGAGATTGACAGTTCCTTGTTACGGTCTCAAGGGAACCCTTGACTCCTATGTCTTGGCACTCCCATTAATCCTTCCAAGCTTCCTCCCCACAACCTAAGTCTAATTTGTCACCATCTCCCTCGCGTGATTTTGCAGGTAATTTAGGTTTTTGTTTACAATAATATGAGATTGATTAGGTTATGGTCGATTTGGGTATACATAGTTATTGTTTTTGTTGATTTATCTTCTTGGTTCAAGTTAGGATCTTAATTTTAGGCATTATTTATGCATACAAAAACTATTAATGTTCTTCATCAGCGCAGTTGGAAGCGCCGGTTGTGGTGATTGCAGCCCACTAGGTCATTACTAATTCACCATCGATTCACTTTCTAATTTTTTTATGCATACTTTATATTAGGGTTCACATTAGGTAAAAAAAAGGTTTGATTGGAGTGTTGGTACTGAGGATTGCTTCTATAGGTTTAAGTACACAAGGCTGCTACTGGTGAGTTCACTCCTGATCAGTTGCAGCTGCGAGCATTATTTATTGCTCTTTTTAAAAGTTGTGGTTTTTGGCGCGAGTTTAAGTTTTGTGTAAACTAATGGTGTCAATTTGGTGTTTAGTTCAGTGTGAAGATGGAAGGACTGATATATATTGTTTGATTGACCAACTATCTTGAAATTTTAGTGACGATAATTTATGTGTTTCAAATAAGAAGTTTGTTTCGTTTGAGGCTGTTGAGGTGAAAAGGTAAGTGGAGCTTTACTAATAGTCTAACATAATAAGAAAAGTTTCCTAAATTGATAGGGGGGGTTTCCATCTCCACAGTCTACACATGCACATATCACTAATTTACTTTTATATTTAAGAGAATTTTTTTCATTATTGTCAGTGACATTCTAACAATTTAATGGTGTTACTGAATTTTTTTAAGAGGTTCTATGCTTGGTAAGAATTCTTTTGTTATATAAGTCTTACTTTACATATAGCCATTTATCATGGAATGATGTGCTTTTATATTCTCTAAAGTTGTCAAATGAATCAACTGAAAGCATTCTTTATTTTTGTCGATGGGTATTTGGTATTTAGCCAAATCAAATATTTTGCTTCTTGTCTTGCATGAGTTGCAGGGTCTCGGTCAAATCTTGAGCCAAAATCGTGGGAAACTTCTATGGAAGAGTTTGAAGGCTCCCTAAACTTATAAAACAAAGTTATTTGTTTAATTCATTTTAAGGTTTCAAGTTGGAAAATGTGAATCATATTTTGATGTATTTTTTTCATAGCCATAGGTACCATGGAAGTCCTTTTTTGCTTCTCCAAAGTAAAGTCATAGGCCCATATGGGCGATGATATATCCTCATTTCTGGAAGTTGGGATCATTATTATTGTTTGTCATGACTTCCTACTTATTTTAGGTGATATAACTAATTAGATGCTTCATTATCAGTATTAAACACTGTAATTAACTTACTGTTACTGGAGCGTGGTGACTAAGGAAACATGCTATCTAACTGAATTAACGGCTAATTGATTTAGTCTAAGAGTTTCCTTAAATATAGGACTTCTTGTTAGTTTTCTTTTTGTATAAATAGAGCTCAAAACCGGATCATAATACACACGCTAGCACTCAAGAACTTACTAGTACTCGCATTCGTTGTAATCACGATCAAGTTTGAGCTCCACAATTGTAATCACCTTTATTATTAATAAACCGGTGGTGATAGTTTTCACCGCCCGGGGTTTTTTGTTTGTTATCCTAAGGAAAACGGGTTTTTTCCTCGCAACAAATCCTCGTTCAAGCACTTTTACGTTCATTTCATACAAGCACCTAGTCTCGATTACTAATTTGGTTACGAAATCACTGTTGTTAATTTTTGACCAAACATAACTCAAAGTTCACCTGTTTAAATGTTCATACGTCCGAATTTAGATACTAACTCAAAACAAATGACTAGCTAATCTAAGACCGATAGCATCCCTGTTGTCATACCCCACCCAAAAGAAACCAAATGTTTCAAAATAATAAAACCAAACACAATCGTCTTTTTTTATATTAACTTAGGGTATCTCAAAATGATTCTTCACCTTAGATTCAAACCAGATGATAACTTACAGTATGCGTAAAATATATATATGTTTGTCAACACGAGGTTGAATGAGAAAATCATCAGTTTTGACACTAACTGTAATATATGAAAAACAACAAATCAATATTGTGAGTATCAACTATTAAATAATGAGCAAATAATTGATGCCCTTTGACCATTGCCTTGCGAATTGGGCTTTAGCTACTAAGACGAAAGAAATACAAATAATGGTGTCAGTTGACTATTGCCTTGGGAATTAGACTTTGGCTACTAAGACGGCATATCATCATACTAACTTGCTAGGCTTCTGATAGACCTCTCCGAATGCGATAAAATAAAAAAGTAAGCAAGTGAGCATTTAGCATTTAATCATTCAACCCAATAAGTCATGATTTTCTAGTTTAATATAATAAATGAGTATAAAGTAGGTACGCATAAAGTGTTTGAAAACAGTAAAATAAGGGGAGTGATTACTCACCTTAATGATTGGCGAGTTAATAATAAAATAAGAATAATAAACGAATCCTGAACCTTTAACGCGCTAAGTGATCCGACACTAACTAACTTGTAACTTTGAGACATTAAACTAGAATAAAAAACGAGAACACAGCCGCTGGAATCAAATCAAACGGATGTGTAAAACTCATGTTATGACGTTTTTAATATTTAAGCGAGCTGGTACTATTCAGTATCTGAACTCCGAGTTAGGAGTCAGGTTTTAACCAATACACTCAAAATTTCAAAAAAAACATAAAAGTCTTTAGGCCCTAAAGCTAATTTTGACCAGAAAATAGAGAAATCGAATAGTCAAATGTTTTGACTTTTGTGCCCTAAAAGGTGTCAGAATCAAATTGACTATCAAAACTTCCTCAATCACTAAAATTGATTAAGGGATTTTGTTAAGTGAATTAAAACATACAAAATCACATAAGACTACTTACCCGAACAACAATTGGAACTAGGAAATAATCGAGGTCAAAGGGGTTTTAAACACCAAAGTCAAACTAAAGTTAGTTCTTAAAGAAACTTGAAGGAACCAATGATGGAGGAAAGGATTTCGTGATATGTAAGCTGGTGCTTAGGTACACAAGATTTCAGGGATTAGGGATGTATTATGATTAATTATTATACGCCAAAATCGTTTATTAGGAAATAGTTCGTTTGAGGAAACCGAATAAGCTTATTATGACAAAATCGGGTTAATTAACCTAGATATTTCGAATTTAACAACAAGAAAACGAGTTTGGACCTGTTATAACATTAAAGGACTTATCTTGGGGCTTAAGTTTCATTGATTAGGTTAAAATAGGCTCGATTTAGCATTAAAAACGAATAAGTGAGTCAAATGAAAAAAACAAACTGATATAGACAGTAGCCAACGTCACATGGCCTACATGGGGCTTTCTCCATGCATAACGCGGCATGGTGAGGGGGTTTCCCAACTTTAATTTTTGGCAAAAAAAAATAGTCCTTGTACTTTTATAAATGCGATTTTTAGCCGTTTTAAGCGATTTTAAGGGTTTTTAAAAGTTGTTTAACGAGTTTGCAAGTTAAGAGAATATAAATTAAGTTTAACCAAGCTAAATGCTAATAAATTTAATATTTTATAAATGAGAAAGATTTGATTTGCATTCCCGAGTCGGGTAAACGAATACGAATTCAAATACGAAAAGTCCGAGATGTTACACCTGTGTTGATCATGCTTGTCCTAAGTCATCAGCTTAGTGAAGGGGTCTGCTAGGTTTTGATCTGTGTCTACTTTGTTTATTATGTTGTCTCCTCGTTCTAGTATTTCCCGTATAGTGTGGAACTTCCTTAAAATTTGCTTGGCTCTATGATGAGATCTGGGCTCTTTGGCCTGAGCAATAGCACCTGTGTTATCACAGAACACCTCGATTGGTTTATGAATACTCGGAACCAAATCAAGGTCAATGATAAATTTTTCATGTAAGTAGCCTCCTTAGAAGCATCTAATGCAGCTATGTACTTGGATTTGGTGGTAGAGTCTTCCACCACACTCTGCTTGGAGCTTTTCTAGCAAATAACTCCTCCATTGATACGAATCCTGATTGTGAGCGAGAATCATCTCGGTCATTTTGGAAGCTAGCACTAGTGTAACACTTTATAGTGAGCTCTTCTTCCACTCCTCCAAACACTAAGAACATATCCTTGGTCCTATTTAGGTACCTTAGAATTTTCTGCATTGCAGTCCAATGGGCAACGCCAGGACTTTGCTGAAAACGACTAGTCATGCTTAAAGCATACAAGACGTCGGGTCTAGTGCATAACATAGTATACATGATAGAACCAATCACTGAATCATATGTAATTGCTTGCATGTGCTTAGTTTCAATGTATGTTGCCGAAGATTGCAATTTGTTCAACACGGTTCCTTTAGCAATGGGAGGACCTCCTTTCTTGGAGTTATCCATTGAGAAGCGTGCCATTACTTTGTCTATGTATATACTTTGACTTAGCCCTAGAAGGCGATTAGACATGTCTCGGTAGATCTTGATTCCTAGAATATAAGTAGCTTCACCAAGATCTTTCATTGCGAAACAAGATCCCAACCAGTGCTTAACTTCTTTAAGCATAGGAATGTTGTTTCTAATGATCAGTATAGCATCCACATACACAATGAGGAATGATATAGTGCTCCCACTAGTTTTTCTGTAAACATAAGACACATCTTCATTTCTTATAAAACCAAACTCTTTGATTTTCTCATCAAAATAAAGATTCCAGCTGTGAGATGTTTGCTTGCATCCATAAATGGACATATTCTGTTAGCACACCCTATTAGGATATTTGGGGTCAAAAAAACCTTCAGGCTGAACCATATAGACATCTTCAGAAAGATGTCCATTAAGAAAAAAGGTTTTGACATCCATTTGCCATATCTCGTAGTCATAATACACGGCTATGGCAAGTAATATCCTTATCGAGTTAGTCATAGCAACAGGCGAGAAGATTTCATCATAATCAATACCCTAAGTTTGAGTAAAACCTTTCACAAGTAACCGTGCTTTATAGGTCTGTACATTTCCATGCATGTTAGTTTTCTTTTAAAAATCCATTTGCTCCCTGCTGCCCGACCTTCGAGGGGTAGCTCAACCAAATTCCAGACTTGATTTTCATACATAGATTGCATCTCGACGTCCATAGCTTCTTGCCATTTCTCATATTATGGATCTAAGATAGCAGATTTGTAGTTAGTAGGTTCATTATTTGACTCAGCTACTAATAGGACTTCGGAACCATCTAGATGCCATAAGTAACTATTTGGTTATTTACGATTCCTAATACTTCTGCGAACGCTCGTATTTGTGTTTGATGAATCAGCAACAACATCTTGTTGACCAGACGTTTCAACTTCCTCAGGATTGTTTGTGGTTCTTGAATTTCTTTAAGATCGATAATATTATTTCCAGTTCCTTGATCGAGAATTTCCTTCTCAAGGAAGTGACAATTCCATTTGATAGAAATCAAATTTGTATCAGGATGGAAGAAATAATATCCGCTTTGGTTAT
The DNA here is from genome assembly GCF_021521415.1 of Bidens hawaiensis. Lineage (NCBI taxonomy): Eukaryota > Viridiplantae > Streptophyta > Magnoliopsida > Asterales > Asteraceae > Bidens > Bidens hawaiensis. The sequence continues at coordinate 390,314 of NW_027491713.1, forward strand.
AGTATCTGACAAAAATAACTTTTATGCCGCGAGGATCGAGCTTACCATCAGAATCACTGGTGACATATGCATCACATCCCCATACTCTAAGGCAAGACAAATTGGGTTTACGCCTATGCCATATCTCATATGGGTTTTGTTTACCTCTTTAGTTGAAGCCAGATTGACAATGCGAGCGGCTGCCATAAGGGGAAAGCTCCAGAAGGAATGAGGCCATCATGTTGGGCCATGTTTAGCAAGGTTTTATTTCTCTTCTTGCTCACGCCATCATGTTGGGGTGTGCCAGGTGGAGTGAGTTGTGAAACAATTCCATACTCTTTTAGATGATTGGTGAATTCTAAGTTGAGATACTCTCCACGTCGATCTGATTGAATCATTTTAATTGTTTTTCCGAGTTGGTTTTCCGCTTCTGTAACACCCCGGATTAAGTGGAAACGCCCGAGTGTGACGTACAGATTGTTCAAACATACGTGACACTATTATGTGACAATATTATTATTAATTTATTTAAAATCTCAAATACACAAGTTTGATCAATGAAATACATTCACATAAAGGAAAAACAACTATAATAACTGGTTATTTATTATTGATAACTTAGAACTAGCGTCTTCGTCACTTCAACCTCTGATAATGGTACCTGTAGCAAGCATATAAAATAAACGGTCAACTACAAGTAGTTGGTGAGAATCACACTGTTGGGTTTTAACAAGATTATCAAAGTCATAAAACCTCTTTTATGTTAAAACCGCAGCGGATAATGAGGTTTTAAATCTTGTTATATAGGAGAATATAAAGCCGATTTTATATGTAAAACCCAAAACCCAGATCCATATACGAACCACATGCTTACCAACACATAAACAACCAAGATGTTCATGTGATACTACCTTTCAAGAAACAAAAGGATGAAGAAGATGATGGATGAAAGGCTAAACTTAAATGGAGAAGTACCTCAAGTTAGCATACCCTTCAAGCCTCCAACTAAACACCTTGTAGCTAGGATTTGAACACTTGAAAAAATTCTCCTTCATGCTCTTCCTTTTTGGCAGAAAATAATGAGAGAAAAAGGGAGAATTTTTTTTGTTGTTCTTGTGTCTGTGAAAGAGAGTGTATGGAGAGCTATCAAGCACCACCCAAGATGGCCAACCAAATACTTTGCATGTTCTTTTTAATCAAGAAAGAGAGAGAAGAGGGAAAAGAGGGGGGGGGGGGACTTTCTCATTCTCTTTCAAAATTCAAGATTTTTTAAAACCTTATGTTATATTTAATAAATAAAAGGTCACATAACATAAGTGACATGCAAGATTAAATATGCCTTTCATATAGTTATTTTAACCAACTTTAAATAACATTATGAAATGTCCTCTCTCAAAATAAATCATCAATATAATTTATTCATTTCACAAGTATAATGTATTTAGAAACCCCTTTCCAAATATCATAAGTGTTAATATTTATTTACTATGATCATATCATCTATAAACAAATATTATTGGTGTTTGTCTAGCTTGTTATTGGGTATAAAACGACTTGGATCATAACGCACTAGCCACATCAATTATAATATGTGTCTTGGGCAGACCGAGTCCAACACACACAGTTTAATATACATGCATAAAAACCATACAATTCTATGAACATGTGTAACAAAGCAAGTAAGGTCCTTTCTAGTTGGTAACAATCAACGTACTCGGGTAATCGCACAACGCATGCAAAGTCCTTTCTCGTTGGGGACAACCAACATACTCGGATAATAGAACAACGCATGCAAGGTCCTTTCCAGATGGTAACAAACAATGTACTCGGGTAATCGCACAACGTAAGTAAGCAAATAAGCACACAAGTCCATAATATGAATTGTAGTTTTGTAAATGAATAAATAAGTAAGTATTTGAATACAATATACATGCTACCCCCCAAAATGTAAAAGCGATAAAAAGGGGGTGTGAGAAACTCACCTTTGATATGAAGCGTAAATAAAAGAAAAGTCGAAAACGCGTCAAAGAAGTTGAAATGGTTGAACCTCACTAACTATAAATAAAATAATACGAATATTTAGCGACTAATTAACGGAATTATTAAAACTAATTATTGTATAAATTTGTTGGGAAGATATATTATTTTATTATATTTTTTACTAATTTAAGGCATTTGATTAATATTTTATGTTTTAACGGTTTAATATTATTTTAATAACGTTTGGCTAATGACATAAAATTAATAAGTAAAATATGATATTTGCAACGCACGTTTTAATGTTAATGAGTTAAAACTAATTTTAACAGTTTAACGAATTAAAAGTTAAACAATTGCAGTTTAATGAATTAAGATTAACGAACGAATTATAACTAACGGGTGAACGAGCTTGGAAGTTGGTTTTGTATGGGAAATAATGAAATATAATTTATACTTATTTTATAAAAAATTTATTTGGTTTAAATAATTTTATTTTCTTTATTATGATTTTTAAATAATTTATTTGATTATTATATATAAAAAATTAGTTTTTAAAAAAGTTAAACACAAAAGGGTGCACTGACCCAGGTTCGAACCCGGGTCTGGTGGACCACACTAATCAGAACAAACCATTGGACCAAGACTATCTTAACTATTTGATATTAGGATGGAAACAATAGTATGAATGTAATGTAACATGCTCATCATCATCTTGAAAACCCTAGAATTGTAATTTTCGGATTTGGTTCCTGTGCGACTGAATTGAGTTAGGGCGTTTAGTTAATGGCTAAAAAGAATAAAAACCCTAAATTAATTACTTGGGAATGATCTTGTTTCATGGTAAACGGAGCCTTGCCAGAAACACGCTATGGACGGAGGAATTACGATATATAGAGAGTTCTTTAGTGTAATTGGGTGTTATGAACGGGTTTGGACAAGGTGGTATGGTCTATTTATAGTCTAAATTGGACCGTTGGAGCTTAATTTAGCTGTTAATGCGTTTTAATAAATATCCGGCCATTGGGGGTCATAATTAGGCATTATTTGATCGTTGTTATACACTATTATGGTTGATTAATGATTTACGTTAGCTGAGAAGGGTATTATGATCTTTAAATTCGGTTAAAATGCACTTTTGGATGCTGTTAAATGCTTGCCGGATAACAAAAAAGGTGCGTGGATTATATTAATGTTATATTTTAATTTAAATTCAATTTACACAAATGACCCCTGAACTTTCAAGTTTTATTTAAATCTAGAATTAATCTATTTTCAACTTAGACCTTCTAGTTTTGATTTCTTTTTAAATAAAGATTGAAGTTACAATTACCATAAGAACCTCGAACATTGGAAATGCAGATAAAAGTAATAATAAGTTATAAACTTGGAGATTTATGTAATATACTTGTGTAGTTCGAAAATCGATTAATTAAGGTACCAACGAATGATAATCGTAAATCATCGAAAATATTTTATTATTAAAGAATAATCAATGAAAAACATCAAAACAACACAGTGGGTCGGTTTATCGAATCCAAATACAAATAAAATTTGACAAATGTCACAACTTTGTTTTGAAACTCTTTGAACCTTTCAAAAGTTTCATACTTGTGTTTCATAAGATACACATAGGCATATCGAATGTAATCGTCAATAAAAGAAACTAAGTATCTTTCATGATTTCTAGACGTGGTTTTGAAAGGGCCGCGGACGTCAGTATGTATGTGAGTCCTAGCAGATCCTTTGCTCATTCAATTTTATGAGTGAAGGAGTATTTTGCGAGTTTGCCAGCTAAACAAGACTCGCAGTCATCAAAAGAGTCCGATCATGTGGATTCCAGAATCCTTTCATATTGGAGTCTCTTAACTCATGCCTTGCTTATGTGACGAAGTCAACAATGCCATAGAAATGCATCATTGCTAGATCTGATACGTTTTCAAAGATTATATACATTATTGTTTATTTGAACATCAATCTCATAAATACCATTTCAAGGTTTAGCCTCAAAATAAAAGACATCATTCAAGTAAGCATAAATAGAAATACCATTAAAAGCGTACTTAAATCCTTGTTCAAAAAGTAAAGAAACTAAAATAATGTTTCTGGTCAAACCAGGTGCAAACAAACAGTTATTTAAAGTAACTACAAGGCCAAATGGATGCGCAAAATGATGTGCCAGTTGCAAGAACCAGGACTCTCTTCCCATCACCAACGATGAGCTCCATGTCGCCTTATTCAGCTTCTTCCAGTTTTCAGGTTCCTACAAGACATTAACGATGTGGTAGGGATGAGCGTTTTCGGTACGGGTAGCGATTGGTACCGGTACCGATATCAAATTCGGTACCGATTTGGTACCATCGGTACCAAATCGGTACCAAGTTTTGAGTTTTCGGTATCGGTACGGTACCGGTATTTCCAAAATTTTTCACGAAATACCGGTACCATACCGGTACTTAACCGATACCAGTACCAAACCGAACATTTCGGTACCGATACCCGTACCAACTATTTCCGAATTTTGGGATCGGGATTTTCGGGATCGGTACCGGTCGCTACCGGTACCATCCCAATCTCATGCCTATGATGTGGTATCCACATCCAGTATCAAATACCATGTGTTGCTAGAAACAGTAAAAAGTTCAATAATATAAATAGAAATGCCTTTAGAGGAGTTTTCACCATTAGTCCTCTGTTTCTTCAGTTCAGCAAGATAGTCGGGACAATTATGTTTCCAGTGTCCATTTTGTTGCATTTGTCTCATTGGCGCTCCTCAGGAGGTGGCAGTGGTACCTTTACAACATTCTTGTTAGTGCTGTTGGCATGATTAGCAGCAACAGTAACATTCTTCTTGCCTTTCCCGTTATAACCCCGATTCTTGTGGTTAAGCTTCTTGACACCAGAAGATCGGACCACTAGAACTTGATTAGTTTTATTTGGAATACTCATCTCAGCCGTTTTGAGCATACCATGAAGCTCCGACACTGTCTTGACCCAAGCATTCATATTAAAGTTCATTACAAACTGGTCGTAAGAGCTGGGGAGAGAGTTCAAGATGAAATCCGATGCCGTTTCATCTGGCAGGGGATAATCAAGTTTCTTTAACCTGTCGATGCACCCTTTCATTTTAATGACATACGCACTATCAGAGGATCCCTGTTCCATTCTGCAACTAATTAGCTGCTTCATGATGTCGAAGCATTCTTGACGGGCTTGTTTCTGTAACATGCCCTTGAGTTGCTTAAGCATCTCATAGGTACCAATATCTTTCAAACCCTTAGCAAGCTCGAAGGCCATGGATGCAGGCGACTACAATTGGGGTCGTCATTATGCTTTTCAATAACTTTTCTGGCATCAGCTGTATTGTTTTCAAGCTCTTCTGGAACTGGTCCACCAAGAACATACCCGTACAGTTCTGGAATGAAGCTGTGAATTCCGCTTGTTACACGCTTAATAGAGTCCTCATGGTTAAGAAGTTCAAAAAAGACAAGTTACGAACGTCTTATTAACCGTAAGCTGAATTTAAAGTATTTGGAACGTTTCGGGTGTTTGTGTACGATTTTGAAGAAAGACGCCAGGAAATTCGATGAGAAGGCGTTTGAAGGATTCTTTCTTGGGTATAATTCACCTAAGAAGCGGGTATTCAATTTTTCTTCGGGGTGTGTAGAAGAATGGTTTCATGTGGACTGTCAGAGTTACACTACACCTCCAACCGGTAAAGGACCCGACTGGATGTTCGACTACGAGTCGTTATTTAGCTCGTTCACAACGTCGGTTGAAGACTTGGTTAGAGCTTATTTGGAATATCAATGTATTACAAAGCCGAGTTCCTCTACATACGACGAGTACGAGATATCTATTACATCGGAAACATCAAACGATGTTTCAGAATCCTCTGATGAAGCTGAATTCATCGATTCATCTCCAGTTCTTTTGGATGAAGCTCACGACGTACCCGAGCCGATTCAAACTGAAGTTGTTTCGCCGACTATCTCCTTAGACATAGCCAAGGAGAATATCACCAATCTTGATGATAACGTATCTGTTCACGCGAATCCTTCTTTAAGGATTCACACGAATCATCCTCAGGAACAGATAATCGGTGATTTAAGTGATGGTGTTAGAACACGACGCCAGATAGCTAATGCATGTGATGAAGAAACCGTTCTTAATGTATCTCCTACCAATGATTTCGTAATGTCTGCTTACGCGGATATGCATGCCACGGGTATTATCAACATTGCACGATACACCTGCATTTTTATCTCAGATTGAATCAACAAGTGTCACGATGGCACTTAAGGACTTGGGTTGAAGCGATGCAGGATGAGCTACAGCAGTTCGTTACACTGGGTGTATGGGACTTAATCGAGAAACCCGACAAAGTTAAAAGGGCTATACCGACAAAATGGGTCTATAAGTGCAAAAAAGGACGATCGTGGGGTGATTGTGCGTAACAAAGAACGATTGGTCGTTCTTGGGTTTACACCAGGCCCCGAGAGCCTGGTACAGAACGCTTGCTGACCATCTCATTGATAGTGGCTTCAAACGGGGGACTGTAGATTGTACACTTTTCTACAAAAACATTGGTGATGATCTACTCCTCGTCGAGATATATATTGACGATGTCATCTTCAATTCCACAAACGACAAAATTTGAAAGGAATTCGAGAACACGATGCAGACAAAGTTTGAGATGAGTTCGATGGGAGAGATGAATTTCTTTTTGGGGTTGCAGGTTCACCAGTCTGATAACGGGATCTTTATCCATCAAACCAAATATGTGAACAATGTCTTGAGCCGATTCAAGATAACTGCCAGAAAAATCCCCTCGACACCTCTTCCCGTGGGTCATAATTTGTCACCTAATGAATTAGAGGATACCGTAGATCCGACCCTCTATCGAGCTATGATTGGATCATCGATGTATTCGATTGCTTCTCAACCTGACATATTGTTTGCTGTTTGCTTGTGTGCTAGGTATCAGTCAAGTCTACGAGTGAAGCATCTGGCGGCGGTTAAGCGAATCTTACACTATCTGAGGGGTAATCTGTAAGGCCTCGTTCCCGGTAGCGCTACTTTGGCGTTGGATTTACTCATAAACACAGTTCTAAAATCAGAGTTAATTAAAACCTTCGCGGAATAATTAAACATTCACCATCATATTACAAAAACAGCAATTCTTGTCTTAAACAAAAGTTGAATTGTCTTAACATAACATCACAATTCATAACACTTCTATTCCAAGATGCCAGCCTCTCCAGTCCCTACCATGTGTCCCTCCTGTCACACCCCGACTTAGGGCCTAGGCGTGACATCCGTAGTTGGTACCTGTTTTGAAAATATATCAGAGTTACGGGTTATTAGCGGAAGTCTTTGATTATATTAATTTATTTTGAAAACCTTTTAAATAATAATTATTCAAGTATTTGATTTACAAACCTTTGTTTATTCTTGTTTACAATATTTTTTTATTAAAAACTGAGCCATCTCTATCTGCGAGCATCTATCTCCAAGAGTGACTCCTATCCCTTGCTATCTGTGCTATACTTGCTTTCCTGTAATGAGGGGAAAAATACATTAGTTATATGCTGGTGAAACGTTAACTCTGAAAACATTTAACTGACAAGATAGTTTTTGAAACAAACTCAGCAGAAACGTCTCTTATTTCTGGGAACTTGTGCCACTGCCATACACCCATAATTATGGTTCTCCAATAACTGATGCTCATTGGAGAAATTTCGTTATGCCTGTTAGCCTGCAGCCACGTAGCCTTGATTGATAGGTTAATAGATATGTTTGGATCCAGACACATATGTACTCGGTCTGAGTTGCTTTTATTATCTACCTTATAACTTAGGGATCACGTAATCCCTTAAAATGTAGAGATCACGTAATCTCATATTTGACTGACTGTTTAAGATAAACAACCCGTTTATCTGACTGTAAAAGGTTTAGCGTATTCACCTGTGATTATGATTGTCTTTTCTGAATGATGTGGTGATCTCGTTTGAAAACCCTTGTGAATGAATGATTGATCTATGTAATAACATAAGTTTATATAAATACTAGGATCGTCTCTTGATCCAGCTACAGACCTTTAGTCTGGTTTTGATAGCTTTAAACCTTGACTGATCATTTGTTTGAATAAAATATTTAGACTCATAATCTTTTCATTTGTTTACAAATCATGTGTTGAGTTTCTTCTTCATGAAGAAACATCAATTGTTAGGTTTCTTCGTCAAGAAGAAACATTGAATTGACTATAACCCTGGTATGTAAAATCTTACATTTCTTAGTTGTGAAGAAACTACTATATCTGCTTGTATGTAAAAGCTTATGTTTCTTAATCATGAAGAAACATTAATTTAACTATAACCTTTGCATGTATAAAACTTTTATAAACATAATCATGATCAAGGTTTTAGGCTAGACTCCTGACTATGGTCTAAGCCATATCATAAAATAATATTTAGGCAGAACCCCTACCTTATGCGGGTATTTGGAGTTTATATGCCTAAGCTTGTACGAGCAGCGCTTCTACTTCTATCGCGTATCGAGGCTCAAATCATTGGGACTTCGGAGCTTGGAACGTATTACGAGATTGGCACGCTTCTCGAGACTAAGTGTGTGTAAAAGTGTGTGATTTGGAGTGTGAATGAAATGCCGTATCCCTCCCCTTTTATAGCTGATTCTGGGAGTCATTGCGGAGCGCGATGGTCCTTTCTACTAGGGCATCGCGTAGCACGATGTCAGGTTTTGACGCGTGGCATGCTGACTCAGCCCTAGCGTCTGCCACGTGTCCCCCGTTGCGACACGTGTTTGGTGACTCGTGCAACCCCATCGCGTAGCGCGATGGTGATCTTTCTGGGCTCATCGCGTAGCGCGATGGGTCTTGAAATTAGATTTTTAACTTTTGGTCTGTCGTCTTTGATAACCTGCCACTTCTTGATCATACTTCCATTTTCCAAAAATACTGAAGCGGCCCTTATACGGCTCGCGGTGATGCGAGCGTGCGAAGTGCAAAGTGCGCCATCAAAACGCCACATTACGCACATCGTCCGAGTCCGTGTCCGTGCGAGTGATTAGCCATATTAAAACATTTTTATGGAAACTTGCTTCATTATAAAGAGCTTACATTTCTTTGTTTGTTTCCATGTGGGATGAAAATTCCATTCCTTATATATACCCATGGAATGCTTCCCTTTTTCTTCCATCTATCCATGTGGGATGGATTTTTTTTCCTACTTCCTTAAACATAAGATGCTTAATCTTTTCTTATCTCATTTTTCCCATTACTTGATTTTGAGGTTATTTTAATCCTCCAACTTTCAAAGTTGACATTTTTAGTCCAAAATAAATATGGATTTTTTTCTAGGATGTTACACCTCCTCACGCCAGCTGCCTCAACCTATTTGCCTGCGTGCATACTAAAAGTCAGCTACGCTGAGTGAGTTCTAGTTTAACAGTTTACAGGATTATTCTTACACATTCTTTCGTTTACATACAAATATTATTTGTACCACCCTTACATTATTCTTACACATTCTTACAAACACACAATTATACATACATTCTTGCACAGATATTATAAGGGTCTGCCACCCGACTTCTTACACAGATATTATAAGGGTCTGCCACCCGACTTCTTGCACCGATATCGTAGAGTCGGCCACTATATTCTTACCCAGGTATTAGAAGGGCCTGCCACCCTGACTCTTACTATTCTTGCCCAGGTATTGGAAGGGTCTGCCACCTTGACTCTTACTATTCTTGCCCAGGTATTAGAAGGGCCTGCCACCCTGACTCTTACTTCACATTCCTTCTAGATTCTTACAATCATGTTAAGTTAAACAACTAACATATACAAGTTTTAACCTCTTTCTTTCATTCTTACATTAATCATTTGCATTAATCACATAAACATATATCTTTCTTTCATTCTTGCATTAATCATTCACGTTAAGCACATAAGTATATATGTTACTATTCTTACAAGTATGCACACAGCCCTGAAACCATCTCATAGAGAAATGGGGCTAGAACTCACCTGGAGACGATTTCCCTCACCGTTAATGGTAATGCCTTTCCTTAGCTGTGCACGGCTAACTGTACAATACATTACGCGCGTCAATTATCTATTACTACTACTTCTTACATCTAAGTTAATTAAACCCGCAACTAACGGAGGTTCGGGGGCAGCGCCCCTGGTAGCGGGGTCTAGGGGCGGCAGCCCCTAGCATGGTCCAAGGGGCAGAGCCCCTGGTTGAGCGATGCGAAGTCGCTTCGCATGACTTTTTCGCTTCGCATGAAGCTTTTTCGCTTCGCATGGCTGTGCGATGCGAAATATTTATTTCGTTTCTCATGGTTGTGCGATGCGAAGTCGACTTATGCAAAAATAACCTTCTTTTCATTACTTTTGTCATTTTAAGCCAAATTGCTCCGTGACTCATCCTTAGGATTTGATTTTACCCTTTTTATGGGTTTTGGGTCGTACCAACTTTGTATACCCGTGTTTTATGAGGTCCGAACACACCTTTTTGTCCTATATCATACCCGTGAGGTTATAACTCACCAAGTTAATATTTTTCTTACATCTTACAACCCGATCTACTAAGATATCGATTTGCATGTCGAAATCAACCACAAAACTTAACCTTGTTGGCCAAAACTCACCTTTGGCTTCAGGTTCGGTTTGGATCTGGACAACTCGAGGATCTGGACGTGTTCTTGTTGTTTGAAGACACTTGAACACCAAGATCTTCCTTACTTTAGCCTGGATTCGGATTCGGGTCTTGAGAGAGAGTATATGTGTGTTCTAGGGAGTGTGTGTGTGTTTTGTGGGAAGAAAATGGTGAAAGGATGGGGGGATGGCCTTATATAGAGGGCTATGGACCCCACCACCTACTTCCTTTACCAAACCCAATCCTTATCCAAATATAAACACGCACACAATTAAATGAACGACACACACGCAACAATAAATTCTCTTTTATTGTAATCTCGTAATACGGATGTTACATAATCCCGACATCGGCTTGTGGTACCCTAAGGACAATAGTTTTGATTTAACTACTTACACCGATTCCGACTATGGAGGTTGCAAGATCAACTTCAAATCTACGACGGCGGGATGTCAATATCTTGGAAACCGGCTTGTTTCCTGGCAGTGTAAGAAGCAGACTACGGTCTCAACTTCAATAGCCGAAGGGGAGTATGTAGCGGCCTCGAGTTGCTCTTCACAGGTTCTCTAGATCCAGCTGCATCTGCAGGATTACGGTTTTAAGTTTCTTACTACTCCTATCTTTCTTGATAATTATGCCGCTATTTCGATCACCAAAAACGTTGTTCATCATTCAAATACTAAACATATTGAAATCCAATATCACTTTATCCGTGATTGTTTTGATAAGAAACTCATCGATATTGAAAAGATACACACGGATTTTCAAAAGGCTTACCTTTATACCAAAGCCTTTAATAAAACAAGATTTCAATATTTCCTTGGTATAAACAGTTTAAAATCTTTGAAAGAAGTTCAACTACTACGTTAAATCATTTTTATTTTCTTTTTACTGTTTTTATTTTTGTTTTTAGGGGGAGAAAAATAGAAAATACCAAAAAGATAATTTTCGTTTGTACAGAGAAAATTTAAAAAAACCAAAAACATTCAAATATTAAAAATACAAAAACATTGAAAAATGCTCCTCAAGTTTTGAAGCAAAAAAGGAAAAATGATAGTACATTGATTATTGTTCCCAAGTTCAGTAAAAAGTGAGTATAAAATATTGTGTGCTTAATTGTATCGGTGTGTTGGTAGATCTTTAAACAAACAAGTAGGGATTATTATGTGATATAAACCTAAATATGCCGAATCGAAAGGAATGTTAGTTTCTAGCAAAGTCTTGATGATGATGACAGAAATGTAATAATCTGGTCATACTCAAGCCTTCTAATCAAATTGATCATATTTTTAAATAAAAAGCATCTAGTAGGTGGTTAACGCTTTAAAGATTGTGACAATCATCAATTTCAGGTTAACTCCGTTAACTCAACTCCGTCAATTCAAACTTAAAGATTATTGAGTCTATAACGCACACCTCATTACATTTAAACTAGGGTTTAAATGACGCTTAACACTTACTACATGTGTAGTCTTTCGGGAATTGCACCGAAACGCAAACGAGTTGACGCAAACAATTGGTAAATAAACGAAAAACGTCAAAACAATAATTATGTGATAATTATGTGTTAGACTTATGTGTTATGTGATAACATTCTTATAAACATTAACTTAATGTGCTAGAACTAGTTAATTAAGCTAGAAAAGTAACATTTGAAAGTTAAGGGACCAAAGTGTATTATATTATTATTATTAATAATAATCACCAAACCCTAACCTCTACCCCATTCCCAAAACCCGATCGGCAGCCCCCCTTGCCCCCCTCCTTGCGATCGGCCCTCATACACACACATACAATCAAGATTGTTCAAGTTTGATTGAAGATTAAGGTGCTAGGAAGGTATAAACGACTATCCTATGCATCCTTTATACTTAATTTCGATTTTTAATGGGTTAATTACAAACCCTAGATTCCGAAAATTTCATATATTGTGTTCATATGATTTTTGTTTGATTTGATGATGTATTGATGATGATTGATAACTAGAATTGATATTGTTACATGTTAATTGTTGTGTCTTTGATTTTGAGATCAAATTAAACCCTAACCATGTATGTATGGTGTAATTGATGTGCATGGATAGTGGTTATGGTGTCTAGAGTGTCATATGAAAGGATTATGGTCTATAGATGATTAATATGTTGAATTTTGTTGCAAACAGTTTCTGGACAGATTGTGTTGTTGATGTTCAATTGACTTTATCTGGGTGTAAATGTGAAAATTGGTTGAGATTATTGATACTACAGTAAACTATGTTGAGTCTAGTTTCTAAAGAATATAAATTTGCAATTTTTGGACGTGTAAAAGTTAACCTTTATGATTTTACAAAAACGTTGTGCAAAGCTGAGTTGTTAGACCTGCTGTTAGGTTGTTTTGTAAATGTTATATCTCATGAACTACGAGACCAATTGGGTTGGTTCCACTTCTGGAAGTTGACTTGTTGAGTTAGGAACCTAACCCAAGTGGTCTTGCATTTGTTGGATTTTTTTTTTAACGGGAATTTCAAATAACATTCTGTTGCGCATGAATTTGACTGTTATGAGTTTGCTGTAATGATTTGATTATTGTGAGAAACCTATGTGGAATAAAAATATAATAAAATATGTTCTGGAAACCTAAGACATATATGCTTTAGTGATGATTTTTGGTAAATTAATTGAGATGCTATGATCGGTGGAATAGTACAATCTTTCAAGTAGAATTTCTGTCTCGATGAAACTAGTTGCTGAATTTTGTGAAAGTTGCATGAAACAACGTGATTTCTAATTTATTATCGTGTTTTGACCAAAATTGCCCTTGCGGGGAATAATTGCTAATTGATTGTCATGATTTGACCAAATTGCCCTCGTGGGGAATAATTGCTAGTTAATTGTTATGTGTGATCAAATTGCCCTTACGGGGAGTAATTGCTAGTGATGTACATTATTAATACATGACACGTAAATAATTGCTCACACACGTATCGTATCACAAATGTACTTGTTAAGGTCACACACGATTCACAAACGAAACACGAAACATGCTGTGTGCATAGGTATTATGTGCCGGGTCTAGAGACTCGATAATATTCCGACACTTAGAAAAATCTCTTTGTTGTTTTAGAACGCTAGAGAGAGTTTTTATGTGACGCGCATCTTGGTGAATTATTTTGGGAATACTTCGCAAACAGTGAGTTCACTTACCCCTTTTAAACTGTTTTCAAACGGTTTTCTCTTGGGGGAGATAACATACTCCGAAAACGCATTTAAGATTTTGTTAATATAGATTATATATCACTTGTAAAGACTAAGTGGCAAACGCGTTAACTAAAGTCCTTCATTCACATCGAACCGTTTAATATTGGATAATAGCGAGTCATTGTTGAGTAGTACTACTGGGTTTGACAAACCCCACCCAACGCTAAACTCGACTGGAGGTCGAGTGGGTGTAATCTTGGCTAAACACATACCATGGTCTGGATAACCTGGTGGCAAGGCAAATGATAAACAGTCAGTTTCGGTGTCGAACACTTAGTAATACTTGTTTTATAGGCTAGCTACCTATAGATATATAATTGACATAACACTATCTGGTAACGCAAAACGCTGAACGCAAAACACTGAACGCAAACGCTAACGCTTTATTTTATTTGAACTCGTGAACTCACCAACCCTGTGTTGACACTTTTAGTATGTTATTCTCAGGTAGCCGAGGCGGGCGCGCGGTTTAGGATCATGCATTGCTTGAAACACTTTTAATTATGCAAACTTATTTTAAACTGTTATCATTGGGTTTTAAGTCGTCCTGCGTGACACAACATTGGTTTCTATGGTTTTACGCTTCCGCATTTAATTACTCGTAAACGTTTTCATGGTTTTAAAACTTTGTTTTATGGTTTGATTATAACTAATGATTCCGATCCTGTTAGTTCACACCCTCTTACGGTAAAACTCCGTTAGTGGATTTTGAGGGTGTGACAGATTGGTATCAGAGCCATTGGTTATAGCGAACTAAAAATTGCATGCATACTAGACTATAACCGTGACGACCCATTAGTTATAATGATACGCACTGCATATGTTTGTGTAGTCTTTGTTATCTTATCTCTTTACCTCTTTCACACATACGCGCGCATACACGGCTTACCTGTAGGGATGTCGACGCCACCATCATCATCATCCGATCCGATGACTCATGCTCATGGGAAGGAACCGCAGTTACCTACCTCATCACCACCTCGTGTAGTTCCGGAACTCGAAGCTCCTGCACCGAAGAGGTATCCCTTATCCGAAGGCATGTACGAAAACGAAGTTAGCTGGGATTAGTACCCTAATATGATCAGACGTATGGTTTATCGCGAACAAGTTCCCCCGCTACCTCACCCGAACCATCCTGCTTACCCCAACACCCTACCACCTATAACCGAACCTGTAGAGCGTGTGCTCGCAACTGTTGTTTCTTGTTTGGAGCGTGATGTTGGTTACATGCGCTATACGAGAGCGAACGTATCCGGGCTGTTAAAAGATGGAACCGAAACTAAAGAGGAAATTTCCCGCCTGACAGCGGCCACGAAGGAAATGCAAGAGACTAGTGATCAACAGATGAAGATTATGAGAAGAATGCAAGCAGATATGATAGATTTGCAAGAGCACCTTCTTGTGGCGAGATCCCGGACAGAGATAGCTCTAGAGCGATGCGATATCTTACAGACGCAAATTGCTCAGAATCCGAGGAAGATCCCGAGGAGGAACCCGAAGAGGAACCGGAGGAAGAACCGGCTAAGCCGGAGGCACACTCAGAGGTGTCCTCAGAGGATGACATCTGAGAATGATAACACCTAGATGTCTGGAAGAAACGCTGGACGCGGACGTGGTAACATCAACCTGACTGCAGCAGAACTCCAAACTCTGCTGAATGACCATGCGGCGGCCGCTCTAGCCGCACATGTACAGAACCAAGCTGGAGGTCCAATTGGAACGTGTACTTTCAAGAATTACCTTGACTGCAAGCCCAGTACGTTTAAGGGCACTGAGGGAGCTATAGGCTTCCTGCGTTGGGCTGAGAAGGCCGAATCGGCGTTTGAAATGTGTAATTGTCCCCCTGCCAGTAGGGTCAAATTTGCTGCTGGAACACTTGAAGATTCTGCCCTCACTTGGTGGAATTCGAACGTACAGATCCTTGGATTGGAACTGGCTAACGCGATGAACTGGGAGGAGTTCAAAAACATGATGCGAGAGGAGTACTGTCCAAGAGAGGAGATTGCAAAGTTAGAGTCAGAGTTTTGGTCATTAAAGATGGTGGGTTCAGAAATCGAAGCCTACACCACCCGTTCTCACGAGTTAGCTGTGATGTGTCCACGGATGGTAGACCCACCGAGTAAGAGGATTGAAATGTATATTGATGGGTTAGCACCGCAAATTCAGAGCATGGTGACGTCTTCCAGACCAGCCACGATTCAACAAGCGATCCGGTTAGCTCACAAACTGACGGATCAAGCAGTGACCCAAGGTGCGTTACCACCTAGGGGTTCAACCACTAAAGCCCGTGACAATCCGAGCACTGACAACAACAGCAACAACAACCAGAGCTATGGAAAGAGAAAGTTTGACAACACCAGATCCTCATCCTCGAACCCCCCCACAGCAACAACACTACCGTAAGCCCGAATTCACCCGGAACTTCAACAATCAGGATCATAACAACAATAACAACGGTAGCGGGCAGGGTTCGAGCGGCTATGCTGGGAAGTACCCGAAGTGCAACAGGTGTAACTGTCATCATGCTGGCCCGTGTGACCGTGTCAAGTGTCTGAGATGTGGAAAGACGGGTCACCATGCAAAGGAATGTAGAGGAGACCTTACGGCAAAGGGTGCTCCTAAACCACCTATGACGACTAAGGGATGTTTCGAATGTGGGCAGGAGGGTCATTTCAGGAAAGATTGTCCCAAGCTGAAACAGAACGACAACAATGGAAGTAATGGAAGTGGCAGTGGTGGTGGAAACAATGGTAAAGGAAGAGCTTTTGTTATTGGGTCGGGCCAAGCCCGCAATGATCCGTACGTGGTGACTGGTAAGTTCCCTGTGAACGATTGCTTTGCTTCTGTATTGTTTGACACTGGAGCTGATAGGAGTTTTGTGTCGAAAGCCTTTAGTCAACTCTTAGACCTAACTCCAACCCCGTTAGATGCTGAGTTTCCTGTTGAATTAGCTGACGGTAAGACAATTGTTGGTACATGATGTCAGTAGTTCAGTGTCTAGTGTCTGTAATCGAGTTAGTAATGTTTTGTATTTGAATTGAGCGAAGTTGAGTCTCAAGTTCGCCTGATATGGGCGAACTTGTTAGATAAGCGAAGTTAGTGACAACTTCGCCTGAACATGCCAGGCGAAGTTGTCGTGTTTATATAATCTGTTAGGTTACGGCAGAAAGAATCAGTGTTGATCGAGTTGTAACGAGTTGTCCAGTGTAATCAGTGATTGATATCACGTGTTTCCAGTTGCAATACAACGTGTCTTTGTTTATTGTAACGTGTGTTTAATCGTGTTAGCTCGTATCGTCTTCTACGCTCGTAACGTCTTACGTAGGGATTCCGCACCTACGTAGAACGAGATATTCCGTGTAGATCCCGCAGGAACCTACAAGTGGTATCAGAGCGTTAGGCTCTTATGCTATGGTTCGAGATCTGCGTTTTGGTGTTTCTGGCACGTTTCTGATGCGTTTTTGGCCGAACAGCCGCCGTAGGCGAAGTTATTGGGTTTCAGGCGAAGTTGTCGCTTAAATTTTAGGGTTTAGGCGAAGTTAGCAGACAGGCGAAGTTATGGACAGGCGAAGTTATGGAAGGGAGAAGTTAAGGAGGGGCGAAGTTGACTTTTAGGCGAAGTTGACTTTAGGCGAAGTTAAAAAAAAAAAAAAGAGTTTTCGTCTGTATGGCCAGGTGTACACGATTATTGTGAGACCGAAGACGTTGTTCCGTCAACGAGTGAAACTTGTTATCTCTTGGTCTTACGTGTGAACAAATACGTGTCAACTCTGGATATGGAGTTGAGGTTGTGAATGGGATATTGATTGAAATTGGATATTGACACATAGTTGGGTGTTTGTGGGCAACGAAATTGTTGTTGTTCGAGGTTGACCAACTGAAAAAAGTCAAATTGAACTGAAGGTTTTCGTCATTACTGGATTGCGGTCAGAGCATATTATTTATGTTATTTTCAAGGCGTTCGAGAATTGGATCCTGAAACGTGATGCTTATTTATTAAAGTGAAAATTCTGGAGCAAGTTGGATTTAATCGGGAATTAAAGTGTTTATGTTCTTGATCGTTATCCCTGGTGATTGAAGATGCTTTGGATTAATTAATGGTCATGTGTGTTAGATTCTATCAAGGTGGTTTTGTGATGAAAATGATCACTTGATGTTGAGTAGTTGAAGATTAAACCTTATCGTATGCCGACGTGTTGGTGAAGTTGTGGAGGGAGCCCAACTTCACGTGTTGGTGAAGTTAGAAGAACTTCACGTGTTGTGAAGTCAGAAGGACTCACGTGATCGGTTGAGATGATCAATTAGGCACGGGGATGCATGCATTTCAAAGACCTCAATCTATATAGTCGGAGAAGCTTACACTGAAGGGGAGATCTGATATGGAAGACGCTGGGTGATTGGTAGATTTGTGAAGCTACAAGACAGTTTCAGACACAGCTGGTTGAAGAGCAAACAGAAGATCATCAGTTAAGAGGGAGTCTGTTGGTGCATGTTTTGTAACAGATGATCTTTTGTGTTTGTTAGAATTGAGAGCAACGGTCAAAGGGGAGTCTGTTGGTGCATTTTGTGACCGTCGCTATGCAATTCTGATCAGCGGAAACGAAGTACGAAGTTAGAACAACTTCACCATAGGCGAAGTTATAACAACTTCGCCATAGGCGAAGTTGTAACAACTTCTGCCATAGGCGAAGTTAGAACAACTTCGCCATAGGCGAAGTTATAACAACTTCGCCTACTGGCCCAAGCCCAAGCCCGCAAAGTTGTTTCGATATATATATATGTGTCTTGTTTAGGTTTGAGTATCCAGAAAATTAGAGTATTGTGTGTCCAGTTCAAGTAGCTAGAGAGAAACCGAGAGGGAGAGTCGTGTGGGACGGCCCGAGGTAGAGCTCACCTAGGGTCGGCCGTCATTTGTTTTCGTGTTTGGTATGTAATGTGTTTTGGTTATTATATAAATGATCTGCAGATGTGTTTATCCCATTCGTGTGTTTGTTCGTGTGTTTGTATGTGTGTAATCGTGTTCTTCGTCTTCTACACCATTAAACGAGTCTAGGAGGATTCCGCACTCCTAGACCTCGTGCGGATCTCGTATCGATCGGCGACGCCTCGGGGGGACTTACAACTATAGTAACGACTCATGTGCTTGCGGGATGTAAGTTAAAACTGTCAGGTCATGTTTTTGATATTGACCTCATTCCTTTTACGCTTAGTAGTTTCGATGTCGTTGTCGGCATGGACTGGTTAACCGAGAACCAAGCGGAGATTATATGTTATGACAAGATAGTCCACATTACTACCCCTTCCGGCGAGATCATTTCGATCCGAGGCGAAAGAAGCGGCATGACCACCAGCGTCATTACCCTCATGAAGGCGCAGAAGTATCTACGAAAGGGTCACCCGGCAATTTTGGCGCATATTGTTGAGAAACCAGCGGAGGAGAAGCGAATTGAAGATATACCGATTGTGCGAGATTTTCCGGAAGTTTTCCCGGAGGATTTGCTTGGACTCCCTCCTATACGACAAGTCGAATTCCAAATCGAGTTGACACCCGGTGCAGCACCCATAGCACGAGCCCCGTATCGGCTCGCACCGGCGGAGCTTCAGGAACTGTCCACTCAGTTGCAAGATTTGTTGGATAAGGGTTTTATCCGACCTAGCTCATCACCATGGGGAGCCCCTGTCTTATTTGTCCGAAAGAAGGACGGGACTTTCCGAATGTGTATCGACTACCGGGAGTTGAACAAGGTGACGGTCAAGAACCGTTATCCTTTACCCGGAATTGAAGATCTGTTTGACCAGCTTTAAGGATCGAGTTTTACTCGAAGATCGATCTGCGGTCTGATTACCATCAATTAAGGGTGCGCGAGGAAGATATTCCAAAGACGGCTTTCAGAACAACGTATGGTCACTACGAGTTTTCGGTTATGCCTTTTGGACTAACCAACGCACCAGCCGTATTTATGGATCTCATGAATCGAGTATGCAAGGCGTACCTCGACAAGTTTGTGATCGTGTTTATTGACGATATCCTGGTCTACTCCAAGGACAAGGCTGACCATGAGGAACACTTAAGGGTAATTCTGGAATTATTGAAGAAGGAACAACTGTATGCTAAGCTCTCGAAATGCGAATTTTGGCTTCGCAAGGTTCACTTTTTAGGACATGTGATCAACGAAAATGGTATCCATGTCGATCCCGGTAAGGTAGAGGCCATCAAAAACTGGGAAGCACCTAAGACTCCGACTGAGGTGCGGCAATTCCTAGGACTGGCTGGCTACTACCGGCGTTTCATTGAAGGATTTTCAAAGATTGCTCAACCCCTCACCGCTTTGACTCACAAGGGTACTAAGTACAATTGGGGTGACGCGCAAGAATCCGCTTTTCAACTATTGAAAACCAAACTCTGTAGCACCCCTATTCTAGCCCTACCCGAGGGAACGGAGAATTTTGAGGTACACTGTGACGCATCGATACAAGGTCTCGGTTGTGTGCTGATGCAACTCGAGAAGGTTATAGCCTATGCCTCTCGACAACTACGGGTTCACGAGAAGAACTACACGACCCATGACTTAGAACTCGGAGCTGTGGTGTTTGCCCTTAAGATATGGAGGCATTACTTGTACGGTACCAAGTTTACCATTTACACCGACCACAAGAGTCTCCAACATAACTACGATCAGAAGGAGCTGAACATGCGACAGCGTCGTTGGGTCGAGCTGCTTAAGGATTATGATTGTGCCATCAAGTACCACCCTGGCAAGGCCAATGTAGTGGCCGACGCTCTCAGCAGGAAAGAAACCGATAAACCCAGGCGAGTGCGAGCATTGCAACTCACAATTCGTGCCAACTTACCCGATCAAATTCGCGAGGCGCAACTCAAAGCTTTGAAAGATTATAATCTTCCATCAGAACTCATGCGGGGCATGAACAAGCAACTTGAAACCAAATCGGACGGGGTCCGATATTTTGAGAACCGGATTTGGGTTCCACGATACGGAGAGTTGAGAACTCTAGTGATGGACGAAGCTCACAAGTCCCGATATTCTATCCACCCTGGCTCAGATAAAATGTATCATGACTTAAAGGCACTTTACTGGTGGCCGAATATGAAAGCCGACATTGCCACCTACGTGAGCAAATGCTTGACTTGTGCCAGAGTCAAAATAGAATACCAGAAACCATCTGGCCTGCTACAGCAACCGGAACTTCCAATGTGGAAATGGGAACACATTTCAATGGACTTCATCACGGGATTACCTAAGACACCGATGGGATGCGATACCATCTGGGTGATCGTTGACCGATTGACTAAGTTTGCACACTTCTTAGCGATTAAGGAATCGGATAAAATGGAAAGATTGACTCGCGTCTACATGAAGGAAGTAGTGTCTAGACACGGAGTGCCTGTCTCAATCATTTCTGATCGAGATTCCCGTTTCCCTTCGCACTTTTGGAAGTCGCTACAGAGCGCACTAGGCACCCGTCTTGACATGAGCACAGCATACCATCCTCATACGGATGGGCAAAGTGAACGAACTATTCAGACCTTAGAGGACATGTTGCGTGCATGTGTGTTGGATTTCGGAAAAAGTTAGGAACCTCACTTACCTTTGGTAGAGTTTTCGTATAATAACAGCTACCACGTAAGTATTAAAGCAGCGCCGTTTGAAGCACTGTACGGACGGAAGTGTCGATCACCTCTCTGCTGGGTAGAGGTGGGTGACAGCCAAATCACTGGTCCAGAACTGGTACTCGAAACTTCGGAAAGGATTGTTTAAATCCGAAATCGCATGGCAGCAGCACGAGATCGCCAAAAGAGTTACGCCGACAAGCGCCGAAAACCTCTCGAATTTCAAGCGAACGATCGAGTGTTACTCAAAGTCTCACCTCGGAAAGGTGTGGTTCGCTTTGGAAAGCGAAACAAACTCAACCCACGATATGTTGGTCCTTACCGGATAACGGAACGCGTTGGTCCAGTGGCGTACCGGCTGGACTTACCAGCGGAACTCAGCAGTGTACACAATGTTTTTCACGTATCGAATTTAAAGAAATGCCTATCCGATGAAACTCAAGTAGTCCCTTTGGATGAACTGCAAGTTGATGAACAGTTACGCTTCATTGAAGAACCAGTTGAGGTTTTGGATTGGGAAACCAAAACGCTCAAGCACAGCAAAATTCCAATTGTTAAGGTTCGTTGGAACTCGAGACGTGGACCGGAGTTCACGTGGGAACGCGAGGATCAAATGATGAAAAAGTATCCTCACCTTTTTGAAGGGCTGACCAAACACAGAAAACCGCGAAACCCGACAAACCGTCAGAAATCACCGGAAGTATGAATTAAATTTCGGGACGAAATTTCTTTCTACTAGGGGATGATATGACAAACTGAAAAATTTTTCTTACTTTTTCAGACACTCATCACGACTTGTCTCAAATTTTCGAGACGAAAATTCTTTAACATGGGAATGATGTGACAATCGTCAATTTCAGGTTAACTCCGTTAACTCAACTCCGTCAATTCAAACTTAAAGATCATTGAGTCTATAACGCACACCTCATTACATTTAAACTAGGGTTTAAATGACGCTTAACACTTACTACATGTGTAGTCTTTCGGGAATTGCACCGAAACGCAAACGAGTTGACGCAAACAATTGGTGAATAAACGAAAAACGTCAAAACAATAATTATGTGTTAGACTTATGTGTTATGTGATAACATTCTTATAAACATTAACTTAATGTGCTAGAACTAGTTAATTAAGCTAGAAAAGTAACATTTGAAAGTTAAGGGACCAAAGTGTATTATATTATTATTATTAATAATAATCACCAAACCCTAACCTCTACCCCATTCCCAAAACCCGATCGGCAGCCCCCCTTGCCCCCCTCCTTGCGATCGGCCCTCATACACACACATACAATCAAGATTGTTCAAGTTTGATTGAAGATTAAGGTGCTAGGAAGGTATAAACGACTATCCTATGCATCCTTTATACTTAATTTCGATTTTTAATGGGTTAATTACAAACCCTAGATTCCGAAAATTTCATATATTGTGTTCATATGATTTTTGTTTGATTTGATGATGTATTGATGATGATTGATAACTAGAATTGATATTGTTACATGTTAATTGTTGTGTCTTTGATTTTGAGATCAAATAAAACCCTAACCATGTATGTATGGTGTAATTGATGTGCATGGATAGTGGTTATGGTGTCTAGAGTGTCATATGAAAGGATTATGGTCTATAGATGATTAATATGTTGAATTTTGTTGCAAACAGTTTCTGGACAGATTGTGTTGTTGATGTTCAATTGACTTTATCTGGGTGTAAATGTGAAAATTGGTTGAGATTATTGATACTACAGTAAACTATGTTGAGTCTAGTTTCTAAAGAATATAAATTTGCAATTTTTGGACGTGTAAAAGTTAACCTTTATGATTTTACAAAAACGTTGTGCAAAGCTGAGTTGTTAGACCTGCTGTTAGGTTGTTTTGTAAATGTTATATCTCATGAACTACGAGACCAATTGGGTTGGTTCCACTTCTGGAAGTTGACTTGTTGAGTTAGGAACCTAATCCAAGTGGTCTTGCATTTGTTGGATTTTTCTTTTAACGGGAATTTCAAATAACATTCTGTTGCGCATGAATTTGACTGTTATGAGTTTGCTGTAATGATTTGATTATTGTGAGAAACCTATGTGGAATAAAAATATAATAAAATATGTTCTGGAAACCTAAGACATATATGCTTTAGTGATGATTTTTGGTAAATTAATTGAGATGCTATGATCGGTGGAATAGTACAATCTTTCAAGTAGAATTTCTGTCTCGATGAAACTAGTTGCTGAATTTTGTGAAAGTTGCATGAAACAACGTGATTTCTAATTTATTATCGTGTTTTGACCAAATTGCCCTTGCGGGGAATAATTGCTAATTGATTGTCATGATTTGACCAAATTGCCCTCGTGGGGAATAATTGCTAGTTAATTGTTATGTGTGATCAAATTGCCCTTACGGGGAGTAATTGCTAGTGATGTACATTATTAATACATGACACGTAAATAATTGCTCACACACGTATCGTATCACAAATGTACTTGTTAAGGTCACACACGATTCACAAACGAAACACGAAACATGCTGTGTGCATAGGTATTATGTGCCGGGTCTAGAGACTCGATAATATTCCGACACTTAGAAAAATCTCTTTGTTGTTTTAGAACGCTAGAGAGAGTTTTTATGTGACGCGCATCTTGGTGAATTATTTTGGGAATACTTCGCAAACAGTGAGTTCACTTACCCCTTTTAAACTGTTTTCAAACGCTTTTCTCTTGGGGGAGATAACATACTCCGAAAACGCATTTAAGATTTTGTTAATATAGATTATATATCACTTGAAAAGACTAAGTGGCAAACGCGTTAACTAAAGTCCTTCATTCACATCGAACCGTTTAATATTGGATAATAGCGAGTCATTGTTGAGTAGTACTACTGGGTTTGACAAGCCCCACCCAACGCTAAACTCGACTGGAGGTCGAGTGGGTGTAATCTTGGCTAAACACATACCATGGTCTGGATGACCTGGTGGCAAGGCAAATGATAAACAGTCAGCTTCGGTGTCGAACACTTAGTAATACTTGTTTTATAGGCTAGCTACCTATAGATATATAATTGACATAACACTATCTGGCAACGCAAAACGCTTAACGCAAAACGCTGAACGCAAAACGCTGAACGCAAACGCTAACGCTTTATTTTATTTGAACTCGTGAACTCACCAACCCTGTGTTGACACTTTTAGTATGTTATTCTCAGGTAGCCGAGGCGGGCGCGCGGTTTAGGATCATGCATTGCTTGAAACACTTTTAATTATGCAAACTTATTTTAAACTGTTATCATTGGGTTTTAAGTCGTCCTGCGTGACGCAACATTGGTTTCTATGGTTTTACGCTTCCGCATTTAATTACTCGTAAACGTTTTCATGGTTTTAAAACTTTGTTTTATGGTTTGATTATAACTAATGATTCCGATCCTGTTAGTTCACACCCTCTTACGGTAAAACTCCGTTAGTGGATTTTGAGGGTGTGACAACGATGTATGGTCTTATGGCCTTAAATCTTGTATTGATAGGATACTTTAAGGTTCCAGACACCATTGGGTCTTTATGTGGTTTGTCATCTGGGTATTCATTTCGATGAATATTAAAAATGCTTGAAAAAGCGAACCCGTATTGTATCTTCCTTAAGTCTTTAAACTTGATCGCTAAAAGTACTTTCTAATACAAAATAAATTACAGACTTGATCAAACCACACTGTGAGTCATACATTATCTCCTTGCTCGCGTCTTATTACCATTAAGAAATGGACCACAAGGGACACAATGTATGTATGGCGACATATGAAATCGTGCATACTTATCCATGGGAACATACCTTATAATATTGCTTGATAACGGGGATATATCTTGTAATATGGATTACATACTCAGATTGCTTACTAAATCATTTTCGATCAAACTTATTCTAATGTTTAAGTCAAGTTAGGGTGATTTAGAGAAAATCAAATTAAGCCTGAATCAATATTAAAACTAATAGTTTTTGATATTTTGTGCCTAATCGAACAAATTAAATCGTATCATAGAAAATTCTGAATAATTTGTTTGAAGGTTTAGGTAAACAACAATACTAATAACCTACTTAACACCAGTCATAATAAAACTGAAAATAAAATTGTGACGAAAGGAACATTTGATTAATATGATTCCCTGCTTGCATAAAAATATGTACTGCTTTAATAGTTTTACGTTAATTGTTTACATTTTTGCATTTTATTTTATTTTTTATTATAAAATTGAAAAGTACAAAAGGATTTTGGTGTGTTTTGATATACAATTCAAAAATCAAAAAGATTTTAATTTCTGTGTTATTTTTTTATTTACCGAGCTATTGAACTATTCAAAACAAAAAAAAAAAGAATTATCTCACATTTAAGTAATTCGTGCTTAAAGTATTACTTCTTAAAGTAAATCCGCTTAATTTAGTCATTTCCGATCAACGATTGATCGGGTTAATGTAAATAATATTATTTTATTCTTATTTGAAACCCTAATGGGATTTAAGTGATAATTTAATAACTTTGAATGAATTTGATTCATTCGTTAACGGATATGCTTATCCGTTATAACTATATTAACGAATGGCATGTCATTCGTTAAATTCATAACGTATGAGACTCATTCGTTATAGAT
The DNA here is from genome assembly GCF_021521415.1 of Bidens hawaiensis. Lineage (NCBI taxonomy): Eukaryota > Viridiplantae > Streptophyta > Magnoliopsida > Asterales > Asteraceae > Bidens > Bidens hawaiensis. The sequence goes on from NW_027491713.1 coordinate 416,445, forward strand.
ACACATTCTCTTCCGTTGACAAATAACGAATGTGGTCATTCATGTACTGCTGTAAAGAATGAACAGTTAAAGTATCCATTCGTTAAAATTCAACAAATGAAAGAGTTATTTGTGAAAAATTTAACGAATGAAGCTCTTTCGTGTGATTTTTACACGAATCACATGTTTCAGTTAACGAATGAGGCCCATTCGTTAATTCAAAATTAACAAATCGCCTCGTTTTTCATGAAATTATTGGTGGGGGTTTATAATCCCAATACAATGAATGAGTGGTCATTCGTCTTCCACTATTTCATCGAAAAACAGAGAGAACCTATTGCCAATTTTTCTTAGAATTCCTAAGTTCGTTTTTACTCAAATTAACCAATTTAGTGTTATTCTACAGGTAAAAGCGAGACCAGGGTTACAAGAATCAAGATAATTGACCACAGACTTAGGGTTTAATTGACAAACCCTTTAACCGTTATGAACTGGATTAAATACCAGTTGATTCTTGATAATTTAGGGGTACTTGTTAACGTTTTAATGTATTAGAACTATTTTCAATTAAACATGTTAGGGTTAATTGAAATATAGTATGTGAATCGATTAAGTTTAGATAATAATCAATTGTTTTTGACTTTTCTGGGTTAATAGTTATTTTGACTTTAACTAGGATTGTCAAAATTGATTGATACAGTCTTATTCATTATTATATAACGAATAACCTCATTCTCTAAGTTAGTGAATAACCTGGTTGTTCGTTTGGTTAATGAATAACTCGTCCTTCGTTATTTATAACGAATGGGTGGGTGATTCGTTAGATAAAGAATGAACCGATTCTATAAAGTAACGAATAGCTTATTCGTTAGGATAATGAATAGGCTAGTAATTCGTTAAAGTATTTAAACACGAATGCGCTCATTCGTTAAAGTTACATCTAACGAATGAGAGTTCATTCGTTAATCAAAAATATTAGTTTTGATTATTTTAATACTAACGTATTCATTTTTAACTGTATAGCTGAGGAAAACATTCCTAATCCTGTTCCTGAGCAACAACCCGAAGTGGAAGCTCAATTTGAAATTTAAGAGGCCAAACCCGAGGAAGCACCATTTCTGTTGCCTTGGGATAAGAAGCACAACATTTGTGTGTCCTTACAAGACAACTACTGTGGATCTCCTATGTTTGGTGACATTATTAGCTTTTTAAAGCGGTCATGGATTTATAGTGCGATATCTACTGACACATTGATATACCAGAGAATTATACGGGCATTCTGGGATACCCCTCGATATGTTGAGGAGGAGAACCAGATCAAGGCCATTATACAGGATAAGCCTGCTGTTATAGATGTTGGGGTTATTAGAGATGTGTTGGAATTTTAGGATACGATAGATGATCGATGTGAGTTTGACCGTGGTTTGATCAGGGGATTGTTTAGGAGGATTAAGTATAAGGGGGATTTAGACCGTTCGATGTATAATAAGGCGAACTTGTGCAAGCAGTACAAGTACTTGTTGCATGTCCTTATTCACTGTTTAGGAGGACGAAAGGGTGGATACGACGAGTGCCGGATGATGCTACAGTCTGCCTTTGTTGCTTTAGTGCTCAACAAACCATTCAACTTCTCTGAAATGGTTTGTTATCATCTAAAGGAGAATTATACGAGCCAGCATAGATTCTTGATGTATCCTCGGTTCCTCCAGTTGATTATAAATGATTTGCAGCCAGAGTTATTTTAAGATCCGATGAACCGTGCTGACTTAATGGTTCTTGAACATATGAACCTGGATACGATGAGACGTGTACGTACTTATAGGAATCAGAGTTTACAAGATCGTCCTAAGTACAAAAGGTTAATTGGCCATCTCGCTGATATTGATTACGTAGCCCCATCTAACGATCGTTGGGTTCACGATAATTCAGGTTCTAAGCGTGAAGGTGGTGATGGTGGTGCGGGTAGTGGTAATGATGGTGGTCAAGGACCAAGTACGGGTTTGTCTTATGCAGAGAAGAGGAAGAGAAAAAGGAAAGGAGCCTATGGTTGAAAAGGCTGAGAAACCCATGAAGCAGAGGGTTCGACGTGGTTCTGGTATTGAGATTCCTAGCCAACCGACTATGCCTACAGTTAGACCTCGACACCTGTTACTATTCCTGCTTCTGCATCTCCTGTGATTCCACGTTCTCCTACACCAGTGCAGATGCCTACTTCTCCTGTTCCTCCGACTATGACATTGATGGAGACTTCAATGACCAATTCTCGATTCGGTGACGTATTACAGACTGTAGTAGCACAAATGCCGAGTCCACAGCCACAAGTGCTCTAGCTAGTCCTACGATGTGCCAAGACCTCAGCATTCGTATATGGCTTTTAATCGTCCTCAAGGTCCTATGCAACCAGTTCATCCTAAATTCTATCACACTTCTCCTAACGTCCAGATGTTCCAGTTGCTTAATCTGATTCACTTGCAACAGTTGCTTAATCTGATTCACTTGCAACATAATCAGATGTAAGCTGATCGTATGTTTCAGGAGCAAATGCGGATCGAGCAGCGGAATATGTATCGACATATTCAGTATATTTAGAAGGAGAACAGGGAATTGAAAGCCCTGGTTGCTGCTAAGGGGGAGAGATTAGATAAACAGGACGAGATCATTCCGCAGTTAACGTATAAGGATGACGAGCTGAAAAAATGGAAGAACGATGATAAAGATCCTAATGATGGTGGAGTTGGTGATCAGCAACCGGGCGGTGGTAATTCATCAACAACAGGTAAAGCTGGGACTAGTGGTGGTAGTGGTGGTGACGAGAAAAGCATGTAGATAATCCCATACAAGGATTATACGAGCATAAAGCCGGTTGATACGATAGCGGCTAATATGATATTGTTTGTGGGCATGGATGGTATGGTGGGTAGTATGGTGAATGCTGATGAGATCAAAGAGGGCGAGTTTTTTGACCACTCGTTGACTAAAGAACAAATCGCTCTGCTGCTGGATCTAAACAAGGACGAGGTTGAGGAATTGGGAAAGTCTGTGGATGTTGAGGTGGATTTTGAGGAAAGTACTAATCCTGGAATTCCAAGTGGGAATGTGCCAGATTTTGAGGAAGTTGAAGTTGAGGACGTAACTGCCGAGGACTACCCAGATATGTATACCACGAATAACTCTAATTCTGGTATTCCGTTCTTTACAACAGAACATTTTGAAGTGGCAGAGAAACGTCTCAGGAAAGCACATGAACGGTGGAATAAAGAAGTCGAGACTAGTAATCTTTCAGCAAAAGAGAAGAAGCGTAAACGTGCTTTAGATGGTATGTTCGAGCACAATGTCGAGAAAATGAACGAGATGATCGAGACGCTTCACTACAACGAACAAGAAGATATCCAATAAGCGAAGGTTCGAGCATCTGCATACCAGATGAAGAAGTACAAGAGTATGAGGTCAGTGAAAGGTGATATGGTGGCTTGGCAGTATGATTCTGATCTTAAGGTATACGTGGTTAAGTGGGAACACGGTTTATATTATTTTAAACGTATACAAGATGTTATAACTATGCCTTGTTGGGATGTGAGAACCTTGGCCAACCGACCATTTGTGAATCGGGGTAAAGACCAGTGGGCCACTTGGTTCTATGAGCATCTTTTACACGAAGCTCGATGTGGATTCAAATTCTTTAAGCCGCATGTGCCAACACATAAGTACATCGACGAGATCGATCTGCGCACGGGCTGGAGGAAGATGATTCTACAAGTGAAGTCGCCGAAGACTATGAAGAGGGTCTCGATGAAGACATTCCCTCAGAGTCTATTCACATCGTTCAATAGATGGCATTACGACAACAGAATGAGTGAAGCAGTTATTGTTTTAGGATCAGGAATGAATGCACAATTCATTCGTGTTATCGATCCTATGTGGCTCGTTAACTTATCGGAGTCTGATAACGATGCTTTATTTCATAATCAGATCCGGTTTGCTAATGTAAGCAACTATGATCTTGCGATGCAGTTTCAGCGGGTCGTACGGGTTTGCTATGCGTTCAAGATTCATAGTTGTAATGATTGGAAGACGAAGATGTTCCAAGGCTAAAGTATAAAGAGCTCGAGACGAGGGGGAGGTTGTTGATAAATGGTTCGAGCGTCTCAGTCTTTGTATGATTATTATATTAGTTTATAATGTAAAGGGTGTTTTGGTAATTATGCATTTAGCCCATTCGCCTTAATTGTAAGGCTCATTCGTTACCTAGTAACTAATGAGTCACATTCGCATAATGTAAGTGTCATTCGTATAATGTATGTTTAACGAATGACTAACGGTCATTTGTATAGTTTAATGTAACGAGTGACTCATTCGTTAAGGTATGTCTTAACGAATGAGGTCATCTCTATAAATACTTGTAAAGTATTCTAAGGTATTGAAAGTTTTTGCAAAATCGTATTCTACCTCGTTACTATGTCAAAATCACTCAAGAATACACACATTACACACACTAAAGTAATCACATCATCCTAATCGTAATCAATGAATCCGAATAATACGTTGTAATCACAAGATCTGGATCCAGCTCACACCGCGCTCTCATAAAATTGAATTCATGCAACTATTTTATCTGTTTATTAATGTTTTATGAAACTTAACTTGACTCGATGTTAAACGGAAAGACCCAAACACACTCAAAACAGCTTATTGTTGTATCAAAGCACATGTAGTTGAGTAAATAAACTTTTTTCACAATGAATGGTAGGGTAACATTTGACAGCAAGCAAAATAAGAGTAACATGAAAAAAATAATATGTGCACATGAATACATGATCATATGGCTTCAATTTAAGCCACAAATTACTCAAAGGGAAAATTGAATTTGATCGCTTTAATTTACCATTAATTACCATTTAATAAGATTAATAGAATCAGTATCAACAAGAATCTATTGAAACATTTGAGGGGTTTTGGGCATTGGTTATTTGTTTATTCTTCATTTGTGAATTACAAATAAAAAGCTATATAATTGTTCCTACATATTTCATCTTTCCCGTTGATAAAAAAAACTTATGTGTATTTTGACAGGTTGAGTTATTTGTGTATTTGATCACATGTATTCAAAGTGAATGTGCTAACAAGTATAATGAAAACATGTGTTATTCTTCATAATATGATCATCGAAGATGAGCACGATGATGGTGACAGTCTTAACATTGAGTATGATCAAATTGATAATGATCTCCATAAATTGTCGCACAATCATACATGTGAGTTTATGGACTTCATTCAATGCCATCTTCGTATTAGAGATAGTTCGGCACACAAGAAGATCTAATTGAACATCAATGGCTACTCTATTCTCAACAATAAACGATATCATGTTATATTTTATTATTTCGTGAATGTTATTGGTTGGAGTTAGAAACATGCTATGTGATGATCATTAGAATTATTTATGTAAGAACAAATCTTATTAGCTCAACTTTTGTTTTAATCTGCATCTATTTGGGTCATTCGGTTGTCATGTGTTAGGAGTGTGCAACGGCTACGATCCGGCCCGACCCAACAATCTATTACTTTTGTTTGACTGGTTAATGCTTATGCAATGCTTTTCTATGTAACTGCACTTTATTTGATTGGTTGAAGGGGCATTATTGTCATTCTATATGTTCCTATGATTTGTTCTTTTGTATTGCATCACATCTACTATAGTGGTGTTTGGATTGCAAATGTTATTTGTATCAGAGCATGATAAATGTGATTTGTTTATGTGATTTCTTTGTTTGAATTGCGGTAGTGGTTAATCGGGTTCATTTACGGATCAGGGGTCATGAGTCACAAAGCGGGTCATCAATTAGAGGGATGTTTTGTAGTTGCAGGTTTATTAGGTAAGTGAAGGGTTTTTACTTTTTAGACACCGACCAATTGTTCAAACGTAACTTTTATGAAACCCCAAGGACGAAAGATGGAAATACAATTGTAAGATCCAAAGCGTATCTTATATATCCACCAAGCCCAAAACTGAAAAAAGGATTCTTTCTTTCTTTTTAATTAAAAAGTCAAAATCCAATCAAACTGCAGACCTTTCTTTCTTATTAAACCCCACCCCCATCCTCTGCAACTTCTTCTTCTTCTTCTTCTTCAACAAAATCCCGCGGATTCATACAAGCTTCTTCTTAATCTTGAAGATGAATGATAAATCACGTGTTTCTAAAGGCCTCGATCCAAAACACCGAAAGGTTTGCTTTGCTTTCCCTTAATCATATCATCATCAACTCTCACTTCACTGCCTTATTATTATTATGTATGATTTCAGTTTCTCATAATCTAATTATCCAATTCCAAGTTATTCACTGCTTTCAAATCGTAAATTAGGTTTTCTGTTACGAGAAACGTATTAGATTTCAATAATTATGTATTATTTGGTGCTTTAAAATCGTAAATTAGGTTTTCTTTATTATTTTACTTATATTTGAACTTATTTTTTATATGTTTTATATATAACATATATTATTTAATTACTTACTTTTTTATAGCTTTATATATAACAATAATATTTTGTTTATATAAAAATTATAGGCATGTTTAGGCTCGTTTATTAAACAAATCTTATTTTGAGGCTCGAGCTCATTTGAGCTTGGCTGGATTCCAGCTTGTAGCAAGATGATCTTGAGTAACTCACGAGCGGCTTGGCTCGGTTGCATCTCTACCTTCAAGTTTTTAATCGGTGCAATTTTCTGTGATTTTTGTTAAAACTTATATTTTAGAGTTCATATATTGTTGTTATAAATGATTTTAAATGCCGTCCATGTCCTTTCTGTTCATTAAAATATGTTGTTTGAAAGGTCAAGAGGCCAAAACTTTCATTTCATTTCATTTCTTGTGGTTACAACTTTTGATGCATGATGTACAAGCATGCTATCTTATTGGAATATTTGGTAGAAATTATTTGGCAACTATAAAGCAGTTTCTTTTAATGGAAGTTAATAATTGGAATGCTGATAAATAATGTAGTCAGTAGTTGGCCTAATTCATTTTGCATCAAAATAAAGTCAAGTTTTTAAGTTTGTTAAATGCATGCTGTACAACCACTAATAAAAGGTTACAATGAATGAAGAAGTTATTAATAATTTTATTTTTATTTTTTGCAATTTGGTAATATTAAGGAAATCACTAAAGGAGTCTCATGAATCATGATGCCATGACACATTAAACAAATTATTATTAAATTATTAATAAAATCAAACAGTTGGAAGACCTTTTTTGTGTTTGTATTCACTTGTATGTGTTAATAGCTGTCAAAGAATGTTTTGGACTTTTGGTAGATGCCAAGATAATGCATCGTATCCTGGGTGGGCCCACTTATGAGTTGTAATTCTTCTTACACATATCATAACATAATCTTTAACAGTATACTTTTAAGCAAAATCAACATGTTTAGTTGTTGACAGTTGAAACTGGTTGTTTCTGCCTCAAATTGCTGCCCTTTGGTGTCATGAAATTCCAACAGAATATTGTATATCTTTAAAAAAGTATCGTAACTTTTAGCGTATAAACATTTGGGCGTACCGTTTTAAACACTGACCCGTGCTGCAGATACTCGAAGGGTTACTTAAATTACCAGAGAATCGGGAATGTGCTGACTGCAAAAGCAAGTAGGTAGCATAACATTTTGCACAGTAAAAATGTTTATTTAACAGTCAAATTTCGAGAATTTTGTTAAAATGTGTAATTTTTTTAAATATATTTGTAATGATTTCAGGGCTCCAAGATGGGCTAGTGTGAATCTTGGGATTTTTATATGTATGTACTGTTCTGGTGTTCATAGAAGTCTTGGAGTACACATATCAAAGGTTCTGTTTTATTACCAAGAACTATGATTATAATAATGTTTATGGAATTTTTGTTGATTTTGACTTTTTATTTCGTTGTTTTAGGTGAGATCGGCTACGCTTGATACATGGCTGCCAGATCAGATTGCGTATATACAAAGTGAGTTGTTAGATCTTGTGCATCTAGCAATCTTGAAACCGTTTACAATTTCAGTATCTTTTTTAGGAATTAAAAAATGAAATATTTTGTTAACAAATGATTTGTGGTTATTGCAGCGATGGGAAATAACAAATCGAATCAATATTGGGAAGCTTTGTTGCCTCCTAAATATGATAGAGTCGGGATTGAAAATTTCATTCGTGCAAAGTATGTATCTCTTTTAAACTGTACTTTCTGTATGTTGATAACTGCATATTTCAAAATAATTAAATAAATAATAATAATAATAATAATAATAAACCAGCCGAACTAGCTCACTATCTTCAGTTTGGGGTGTAAACGAGCTGAGCTGAGCCCGAGCTCGTTAAGATCAAGCTTGGCTCGTTTAACTTACGAGAGGTCGAGCTTTGCTCTTTTCAAGCTCTATTTCTAAAGCTCGAGCTCAGCTCATTTATTGTTTATTTATTAATTGATATACATGTATAATTAATTTAATAAATGTATGCTATTATAAATTTTATATATTATTTGGTTATTTTTATCATAATGAATAATGATATATATATATATGTATATATATATATATAATAACTATTATGTAAATATATATTAAACATTAAGTAAAAGTTATATAAATGATGGGCTCGTTTATGTTTGGGAGCTTACTCAAGTTAAGTGAAGCTCGGGCTTGACTCGTTTATTAAATGAGCTCATTTTTACACTTGTGCTCATACTCGATTCGAGCTTTTAGCAAGCTGATCTCGAGTAGCTCCCGACTCATGCAGCTTCGCTCAGTTACACCCCTTAGTTTTGTTTAGCATTTTCACTAAGACGATCTTAATTAAAAAAAAAAGTTATTCAAAAAAGCCACTTTGATGTTTACAATGTGATTTTCTCTTTTTTTCTACCATTCATATGCCAACTAAATTTGTAAATAAAATTATGGTCAGGTATGTAGACAAGAGATGGGTTTCTCGAGAACGAAAAGTCGAACCTCATTCGAGTACAACACGCGAACAACATGTTCCGGTTTATAAACCCACTGGGCCCACGGTCAGCACTCCAACTAAAGTCATTGTTCATTTACCTGATGAAAAACAAAACCCTCAACTACACAACTTAAACAAACCCACACCTCTTCCTCCTAAAGTTCTTGAGCAGCAGGTATTATTAATGTTGACACTTTAGTTTTTGTACTACTTCAGCTATGTCTTTTTATGAAAAATAAATAATAAAATAGTCACATCAGTTGTCCCGTGATGCTTATAGGTCATTGTTCATCAAAAACAAATTGAACCCGAATTGAAGCCAGTGGAACATAAAATCGAACCTGAATTGAAACCAGTGGAACATAAAGTTGTTGAGGTTGTGTCGGACCGAAAGGTTGATGACTATCAAGCCACAGATTTATTTGATCTTCCACAAGCAAGGAATCAAAGTACGTGTTGGGGGTATTTTAGTCTTTTAACATCCTAAAACATAGATACTGCTTTCAGCTGTATATTAATGGGGCAACTTCATAGAATAGTAACCAACTTTCAAAAGTGTTCCAATTAGGTCACTTAACTTTAAAAAAGTGTTCCAATTAGGTCACTCAACTTTCGTGTTTGATTAAATTAAAAGTTTTAACATGTTTTTTTAGCCAATTTCTTTTCTATTTCACATAGGAAATCTTTTTATCTTTTTTTTGAAGTTGACGTTGAGTGGCGACATGAATTTTATTTTTTATTTTTAAATTTTAATATAATTAACGTTTTTTAAAAATTTTTAAATTTAACTACATATATTGCAAATTCCGACACCCACATCTTATCATCCATTTCTTTCTTGACGTACACAAAAATCGGTGAGACTTGATTTGAAGATTTAGTGAATATTCATCAGTGACCTAATTGGAACACTTTTGAAAGTTGGTTACTATTTTATGAGATTTTCCCTATATTAACTATAGGATTCATTTGATCTAAATTTTTTGTAGCGTCTAGTCCGATGTTACCAGTGGCAGAAGACAAAAACTTAAGTAACATAGTACAAACAAAATCTGAATTTGAGGATCTTTTTGATGGATTAGATTGGGTGACCCCATCTCTCACCCAACAACCATGCAAACAAGACATCATGAATCTTTCAGAAAAGGTATGCTCACCAAAACATATATGTTCAAGCCTTCAAGGTTCAAACCAAGTTATTCTGATTGATTTATTTTCAAACATTTTAACGTGTTTCGTGAACTTTTGAACAGCCGACTATGGTGCCACCATCTTCGGTTCAGCGACAGCTTGTAGTTCATACTCAACCGCAACCTAAGCTCATGGGTAATCAACAAATTGGCATGAACGGGTTCGGGCTCCACCGACCTATTGGTAATTCCAGATTTTACAGACCATCCAGGTAAATTATATCTTAATACAGACATATAGTTATGTACGTGTGTTATATCCATGAACCATCTTTTTGTCACTTTGAAGTTTCTAATACAAACTAATGATTTTGAAAAAAGTTAATATAGAAGAATTGATTTAACCCGCTAAAACCAGATGGTTGAGCCAACCCACCCAACCGGGTCCATAATTCTTGTCAAAACCGGACCGTGAACACATGCATAATTTCAGCTAGGGGTGTAAACGAGCCGAGCCAAGCACCAGCTTGTTTAGGCTCGAGATCGAACTCAGCTCGTTTCGAGCTATGTTTCTGAAACTCGAGCTCAGCTCGTGAAGTTGTGAGTAAATTTTTAAGCTTGGGCTCAGGTCGGTTTTTACTTATCAATTAATTTTTATACATTTATAAGTATTATCTATATTTCAAATATAGTTTTTATACATATAACAATAAATATTTAGTTATTTTGTCATAAATTTATATGGAGTAATAATTATTTTAAAGATTTATAATTACTATTTTATATAAACATTACATAATAATAGGCTCGTGAGCTAGCTTAAGCTCGTATATTAAACAAACTTGTTTTTGGATCAAAGCCCGTTTACGCTTGTCTCGATTCGAGCTTTTAGCAACCCAATCTCTAGTAGCTCATGGCGGCTTGGCTTGTTTACACTCCTAGTTCAGCTACCTGATTTCTTGTTCAAGAACAACTTTCATGCGATGTGTACATTAATCGGGTTGTGTTTCTTGTTTGCAGTATGTATGGTGCAATTCAGGTTGCCCCAATCACGAAACCTACAGGGGCCAATAGACCGTCAAAGGGACCATTAAGCCTCCCGACTCAGTTAGGAGGCGAGTACGACTTCTCTTCATTAACGCAGGGGATGTTTACCAAGAGGTAAATTGCCCCTTCTTTAACGAAGGTATTCATTTAGAAGTAGAAAATATAGTCAATTTACATAAATTAATTGTTTTGTAATTTTATATTTGAATCAGTTTAGTTTTTCATTTTATTTTTTTTATATTCGTTTGAATTTGTTATTTATTTGTGTTGCTACAAGCGAAATAATAAAAACATAGTCCGTTTCATTAAACCACTTTAATAGATATTTAATATTGATTATTTGTTATTTTTGTGGTCATTTAGATTAATTTTTATAAATATTCAAAATTAGATGAGAATAGTGATCCGGGTTAACTGTGAACGACCATCCTTGTAACACTCTTAGACACATATCTTGCACTTGAAAACATAGTGTTTTTAAAAGTGCCCTTGAGTGATCATACACATTCAAATTTTTATCAAGATCAAAACAACTTTTAAGACCATGAAAAACCTAAGAACCACCTCATTTCACAATTTATATAAAAGTGACCATTTCCTTAAAAACAAAGAAGATGGTAATAATTTGTTGTATATTGTAATAAGTGACAATTAATCAAGAATAACTCTTGCTGAATAAACGTATGTTTGTTAACATTCATGTGAACCACTATGCTTCATAATTTTCTCATTGGCGTATTTTCATTCGGCGTAAAGTCTCTTGAGTTGTTACAAAAGTTGCTAAGAAATTTAGTAAAACCAAAGGGTTAAATTATTGGATTAAATCTTATACCAGAGTCCGGGATAAAAGTATAGTTTGAGTATTGAGTCTGGATAATTGAAATCCAATGTTTTAAAGAAGAATTCATTTGGACTTAACCCTTGATCTTATATACGTTCGTCGATTCTCTACTATAAAGTTGTGAGTTCCTCTTTAGTTGTCTCGTCTCGTGATATAAACTCTATTTAATAACTAAGGCTGGTATGATGTTTAAATTTTAGGGCGTATGCCTTGTCGGCTGAACACTCTATGACATGTTATATTGTTTAATAATAATGCCAATATGACCAATTAACAATACTAAATTTCACTTTTGTTGTCAATAATAATTATCTACCTATACTAATAAAAAAAATAATCTGGACAAATGGCATTCTGATGTTAATCCTCACTATCAAATTCCCGTTTAAATCACTTCTCTTCTATTGATGGAAAACAAAAAAATATCTTTGTTCTAAATATATTATTGATTATAAATTTAACATACCATATTAATTGATCAATCTCTATTAATTGAATTATTAATGCTACAAATTATAATGTAAACGTACTTAATATAAAAAAAATATTAATATATATATATAATTACGTGTTATAAAGATAGTTTTTTTAAAATTAAAATGTATATAAAAGAATTTGTGTTTAAAGAATACACTAACATTTAATTTTTTAGACATCTTCATATTGAAGAAAACTATAATAATTTTGTTTACTTTTTACAAATATTCAATGCTTAATAAGCCTTAAAAATCATAGACAAATTTTCCATTTTTTATATTTAGTATAAGACTATTGTAACAGTTGAACAACATTGTGTTTATAAGGATATCATGAAAGCTGTTCAAAAAGGAAAATATGGTGTCTTTTTTTGTTTATGATTTAGGGTTTAGGGTATGGAGTGAAAAACATTTTTATGAAAGGCTTTAACTACATCCTTCAAATCTAAAGGCCTCATTGTTTTAAATGCTGCTTCCAGTAGTATTGCTTTTTTACATTAATTATCTTTTATTTTATTTGTATTAAATTATTTATTAAATTATTCATTGTAATTTATACATTAACTTATACCGTGTAATACACGGAGTTCTAAAGCTAGTTATACATTAAAGGAAAAGTAACCCAAAGTGACTAAGATGAACAATTGATTAATTTTTACCTCTACTAGAATGTTATAAGTAAGGTTATGAGCATAATACGACCAAATCACATTGTGCCTATGGCCCTTAGGCCCCGTGCATTTGGCGTTAATCTCCACTAAATTGGCAATGGTCGAGTCTTATAAAATGAGTAGTAGTTTTAGGGTGTTTGCTAAGTATGTCATTCTAAAAAAATTTTCACATTGGTATGGATTATTATATAGTCAATATGTCGTATTTTGAATTATTAAAATATAAATTGTGAAATAATATAAAGTTGTAAAGATTGTGGCTAGAGGCGATTTTTAAAAACCGGTTTTAACCTTACCGGATTGGGGTTACAAATGGTATAATTGGTTGTACCTGGTTAACTAGTTAACCATATATTTTTTTTAAAAGTACAACTTCAACTAAAAAATAAGAGAAAATTCCTAAAATAGTCCCTTTTAGAGAGAGAGTCCCTAAAATAGCCCTTTTTTACTCAAAAGTTTTTAGAATTTGGACTGTCAAGACGTATTGGGAAAAGATAAAAATAAAAAGGGAGCAGGCCAAATTTCAAAAGAAAGTCAGTTAGGAGACGAGATTTGAGGAAATAATGAAGTGTAAAGTCCAAATTTTTTGTAATCTTGGAGCAAAAGTTCAAATTTTTTCGAAACCTTTTTTTTCAAAAAACTGTCTTGAAAAACTGTTTTTTTATGTTTCCTACATTTCCCATCCATATTTTCAAATTCTTGGAAAAATATATTTTTTACAATTATACCCCTGAACCACCACCACCTTGAACCACCACCATCACCGACGCCGTCGGCCCCACCCCATCACCACCACCGTCACTACCACCATAGCCGCCTCCACCACCACAACCACCTTAGAGATCGGATTTTTGGTCGGCGGCAGGGGTGAATAGGGTGAAGAGAGGGTGAGATGGTTACCTGATAGAGTGGACAGAGACGAGACCGGCAGTGAAGGGTGTTTGGTCGGTGGCGTGGGTAGTGACGGCGGTAGTGTAGGTCAGTGACGGAAGTATCTCCGGTGGTGGTCGAAGTTGGCCGGTGGATGTGTGAGGTACAGGTAGGGCGGCGACAGCGGAGGTAAGGTTTATTAGAGATGAGGATGATGGTAGTAGTTGTGCTCGTAGCCGGAGATGGATGCCGGTGGTGGTGATGGGGTGGGGGCGACGACGTCGGTGATGGTGGTGGTTCAGGGGTATAATTGTAAAATATATATTTTTCCAAGAATTTGAAAATATGGACGGGAAAGGTAGGAAACATAAAAAAAAGTCTCTCAAGACGGTTTTTTGAAAAAAAAAACTTTGGAAAAATCTGAACTTTTGCACCAAGATTACCAAAAATTTGGACTTTACCTTCATTATTTCCCCAAATCTCGTCTCCTACCTGACTTTCTTTCGAAATTTGGCATGCTCCCTCTTTATTTTTATTTTTTCCCAATGCGTCTTGACAGTCCAAATTCTCAAAAAATTTGAGGAAAAAAATGGCTATTTTGAAGACTCTCTCTAAAAGGGACTATTTTAGGAATTTTCCCAAAAAATAATTTAAAAGTACATTATCCAATCTTCCATAACAAAAAATAAGGGAAATTGTATATTTCCTCATCTCTAAGTTTTGAATGCATTTATCAAATCCATAAATTCAAGGGATATTGAATTTTAATAATCCAAACTTTGTCCTATTTGCCGATATTAATCTTAATTTAAAAAATTTCCTACATTGATCCCAACTTTCACTCTATTGATCTCTACTGAGCCTTTTCTGTTTGACCTGAACCAACTTGATACTCTCTTAAAACAACTAATTTCGATTGAACAATTCTAATCATAACCCGTTTCAACCCAAACACATTTTACTCGAAAAACCTATTGACTTGAATATGTTTTTTTTTAACTAAATATGATATGAACCTGAACTTATAGAGGAGAAATTGTTGTTTCTGTATCAACTGTTGCATTTATAAACACTCATTGACCCAAACACATTTGAAATTGAAAACAAAACAATAATATTGTGTGCAGTATTACATAGGTTGAACCGATCTGTATTTATATTTTTTAAAGACACATGGATAATTTTTAAATTTTATTTCTGGTTTATATGTCAATAATTTTCCATCAAATGTTGACCTTTTGCGATCAAACTAATAACTCTCTGACATTAAATTAGTACTTAACTATGATGTTAACCAAGTCAAACTTAGAAACAAAAAATATATATAAACATCATCATTCGTTAAAAAACACAATGAAAATTATATAACTCAGATTTTCAAAGATAGGGTCAAGTTATTCTATAAAGGGAGACAAAAATGAGAAGGATTTATAGCCACACATAAAAACCCTTCAAAAGAAATCAAAAATAAATAAATAAATAATCATAACTCAAATTTTAATAAAAAAACAAAAAAGTAAAAACACAAAAATGTTTCCACCGTCTTCCTCGTTCTTAAAAAAAAGACACAATGTTGAGTAAAAACGGCCATTGTGTCTTTTTTTTGTTTATCATTGTGTTTTGTGTTTATTTTCGTTATTGATTGTGTCTTTTTTCCTTGACATTGTGTCTTTTTTTTTCTTGATATTGTGTTATATTACTCAACATTATGTTATATTTTGTTCGGCTTATGTTATATTTTGCGATTTGTTGTGTCTTTTTTTAGTTATAATTGTGTCTTTTGTCTCTGCATTGTGTCTTTTCGAGGGTTTTTTTTGGAATGAGAATGATAAGGAAACATTTTTGTTTTTTTAATTTTTAAATTTTTATTTATATTTCGAGTTATGATTTTTTTATTAATTTTTTAGAAATTTTTTTAGAGGTTTTTTTGTGTGACCACAAATCCTTCTCATTTTTATCTCCCTTTGTATTTTACTTTTCCCTTCAAAGATAATTTAAGATGTGCTATTTAAATATGAATTTGATGGTATCCAACAAAAAGCACAGCCAATTGGATATACCTTTTTTTTTCAAATCTAACAACAATGGTAATCAATAACCGATTCGGTTAGCAAATGATGCATGAGAAAGAAGATGACTAAATTGGCATATAGATGATGAGATTATTATGAGTGTCATGACCTTGCGTTGCATGCTTTTATGTTCTTGTAATTCAAATATTTCACGTTTTCTTTTTCAGCCGACATCGTGACAGCTGTAATTATTCTTTCTAATATCCAGTAAAACTAAACTGACAATACATATTGATATTTAAAAACTGAAAAGAACGACCAAATATACATCAATCATTTGCATTAAAATATGCCAAAATTCTAAAATAAAAAAGAAACCAATAACTAAAACGAATTTCATACCATGGTTTAGAAAGCTGGAGATCAAAGCGATATTAAAAAACCGTCATCCTGTGAAACCAAGCGCATCTACAATTTATGAAACGGATAAATTAAACCATTCTTTACTTTCTTTTATTTGTGCAACTTCTTAATAGAGACATTATGCAACTTTATTTTGGTATGGTTAACCTGATAATGAATAAAAATAAATTAATCGTTAGGAAAATTTTGTATATTTGACCCTCAATATAAGAAGCGGAAGAAAGGCTGCGCCGCCACGTCTACGTGATGATTACCATAAAGTACACAAACTGTTAAGATGTGGATTGGGAATGGTTTTACGGATTGACTCGCACATTTAGATCTGCAAAAATATATGCAATGGCGGGAAATCTTTGTATTATCACTCATCGTCTATTTGCAATATTCCTTCTAGCTTTCTTCATTCACACAAAAATTGAAAAAATCTAACATGTCAATGCCTTGAAGCCTTCATAGTTTTTCTTCAAAACCATCAATATGCACTTCAAATATAGCCCTAAGTAGACAATAATCTATCAATTATAAAAGCATAAAACTAAATACCCACACACACATGTATATATATATATATATATATACATATTTGGTCATTGCTTATGTGAAGGAAGTGTAAAATCAAGTCCACAGTCAAATCCACTCAGATGAAAACTTTTTTGCATATTGGGAGAAATGTTTTTATAAATGCCAGTTGGACGCCATTCACCTCTACCTCGATCAGCAAAAGATAACTGACCACCAGGCGGACAAACTTAACCCGAAGCTCCACCAACTACAGCACCTGTTCTCACATATACTACATATTTGCAGTTACATGCAAGAATCATTATATAAGTTCGTATCAAATTATAACACAATAAAATGGATGAAAGTACGAAATAATTCATTTCATGAAAGGAAAATATTTTATTGGTCAATAGATTGAGTCAGTATAACAAAATAATACGTAAAAAGTAAATACATTTGCCATCTTTACTAACTGAATAATAAAATAATAATCTATTGTACAACAAATTTACATGTCAACAACTCAAGATCATCCTTGTATTACAGTTATCACTTACCTTGAATTGAGAATGAAACGGATGATAACCATAACCATCAAATCTCATCTTCTGTGCACCTGTGGCTCCACCGTCGCCTTTTCCATCACCGCCCAATTCGCTCCTTTCACCAACACCATCGCCGCTTGATTAACATCCTCACCCCAATATTTCATCTCCTCACCCTAATCGTCTTCATCTTCATTTAAACCTCCACTCCACCGCCCACCATTCCCATCATAGTTCTTTATGTGATTAACAGATTATTTGATCTAAAGTCAAATGTACATCCGGATTCTCTGTTTTGGGCCAAATCAAAAGGTCTTCACTAACCCGCGACCCAACAATGGTCAAATTTATTGTTTTACAAATCTCAATGTATATTATGCTAAGCAAAATCAATGTAGAAAACATTGTTATAAATCAGATTCAAAATATCATAAAAAGAAAGTATGTATTAATACAATGATGATATACATACCATTGCCATATTGGAGCATAAGGCATAATGCAAGTATTAACATTCTGAACCTATAAAAGGTGACCTTTTGAAGCCAAATCATGCACAAATACATTTAAATTCTAAATCAAATACGTTCACTCAGTAGATAAAACCGTAAGCTAATGTGAAAAAAAACCCATAAGCAACCATATATGTGTATCCAACATCATGCAATTCAAAATTGCGAACATCTATAAACAAACCGAAAATCAAAAAACCAAACCGAAGCACACAAATTTTACATAACTTAGCTACATATTCAAATTATGCAACAGTCGAATAAACCAAAACGAATCAACCCTAGTACGAATTAATATTACAACCCAAACCGAATAGACAATTCAATTGCAAGTCAAAATTTGAAGCATCAAAGCTAATAGCAAATTAGGGTATTGATTTTGGGGAAGACAATGGCGGGAGAGTGAAGTAGAAATCAAAGTTGGTCATCAATCGATCGAGCATGTTTGCTACTTTGCTACGTGTTTGGAAAGCAGCAATGTATGAGCGACTGACATGAATAAGGGTTTTATAAATAAAGGATTATTTGCTATTTGAGATGTTATGGCCCGTGTAAAGCCTAAATTGGTCAAAACCGGGCAAAATCAATGAGTGCACCATTTAGAAATCAAGTAATCTGGTGGCTCCATAGAGGGTGGGGAGCGGCCAGAGCGCAACATGTAGAATTTTAGAAGTTTCGTTTATATATATTATAGATATAAATAAATTAAAAATATTCGAGCCGAACCGAACCGAACCAAGCGAACATTTGCTCATTGCTTGGCTTGTTTACAAACTGAACCGAACGGAGCGACTTGTTTATAAACGAGCGAGCATTTTCAAACAATTTTTAACGAGTTCGAGCAATGCGTGGTTTGAAGAGGCCTATCTAGAACAGACAGAATTGTAGAAAAAGATGTTTATGATAAGACATGGAAAAATCTATAAATTCATGATCAAACTATTATGTGTCTTTATAACTTATGCATAGTCTTAGACTAAGTATATTTCTTTTCATATGTGTTTTTGTCTTGTATTTCGTTCTTTGTCTCACTTGATTGATGTTCACAGGGCTGCAGAGCTCATCACAAGTCTGAAACTCCTGATTTCAAAACTGCAATAAATGATGTCGAAATTGATAATCCATCACTTAAATGTAAGCATTATGATACACAAAGTAAGATGCTTGGGAAGTATTTCTTTTACGACCCGCCTCTTTTAGAAGAAACCGGTCCTATGTCAGAAACCGAACATGAAGAATGGAGCCGAGGGATCTCCAACTCGGTTGGCAGAATCTTTCCCGATGAACAACAAGACAAGGAACTCACCATGTGGGATGTTGTATATGAAATGCTACTAGCAGCTCGTGGTAATAATAATAATAGCACGTCTAGAAACGTAATTAATCAAGCATGGAAAGAAATGGCTCAAACTCTCACCGAGGCCAACTTTGGCAACATCCAACAAACCCTCGAAACCGAACCACCTAAATGGCTGCCTGACAGCTGTGCACCAGCCTGTATGCTATGTAACATGCGGTTTCACCCCATCATGTGCACCCGACACCACTGTCGTTTCTGTGGAGGAATATTCTGCAGTCAGTGTACGAAAGGAAGAAGCTTACTGCCTGTAAAGTTTCATGTTGCAAACACCCAACGAGTGTGTGACGTGTGTTTCGTGCGTCTTGAATCCGTGCAACCGTATTTGATGGATCGTGTAAGCCATGCTTCACAACAGCCAACTCATGATCTCACGGATCTAAGCACGTTAAGATCGTGGTTGAATTTTCCTTGGGGGCAGTCAATGGAGTATGAGATATACAAAGCTACAAACACGATTCAAGGATATCATAGCAAGATTGGTTCTTCGAGACCTGAAAAGTCAATTCCTGATGCAGTTTTAAGGCACGCAAAGGGCCTCGCGATAGTTACAATAGTGAAGGTTGGTATGATGGTTACCTATAAAGTCGGGACCGGATTGGTGGTTGCTCGTAGGAAAGACGGGTCTTGGTCTCCTCCCTCTGCTATATCTTGTTTTGGTGTTGGATGGGGTGCTCAGGTTTTTTTTTTTTTAAATTTAACTTTTGATTGACATCGACGATAAGCAAGAGAACTGAACCTTGGTCTCTTTTCTTTTGTCCTATCGACGACAGATAATCGAACAATCGAATCTGTATGTTCGAATCAGAAAATCAAACCAGGTTTAATCGCATGATAATCGAAAGATGAGCAATCAAATAATTTGCAAAACTGTTATTTATGGGTAAAAAAATTGAAGTAAAAAAGAAATTTTAGCTAAAAATAGGTAAATAAATAAAATTGAATCTAGAGTCTAGAGATGGGTATATATGAAAAATTAAAGGTTTTAAAAATAAGCGTAAATTAGTCATTTGTTAAATTATTTAAACGTAAGGTATGTTTAATTCTGAAATTGTCCTGTTTCATATTGTATTTCATCAAGTAGTTATTGCTTCTGATGTTAATAACTATAAAATGCAGGGTGGGGGTGAATTTGCAGACTTGATAATTGTTTTGCGGTCAGAAGAAGCTGTGAAGACATTCTGCAGTGATGTGCATGGCTAGCAGGCTTGAGTGCGGCTCTTGGTATTATCGGAAGAACAGCTGAAGCAGATGTACGAGCTGGAAGTGGCGGGTATGCTACGTGTTACACTTATAGCTGTACAAAAGGAGCGTTTGTTGGATGCTCGGTGGAGGGGAGTGTGGTGACAACTCGTGTCAATGAAAATTCCCGATTCTATGGAAAACAATCGATAAGTGCGCAGGAAATTCTTCTTGGTTCATTGCCTGCTCCTCCTGCCGCCGCCACTCTATATCGTGCTCTTGCAGATATATACCAGAACTTGGGTATCACATTCTAAAACAATTGTTTGTAAATTCTAAAAAAATATAAATCACAAAACAAAAAATAGTCGCCTGTACATTATACCACATGTTTATAATAATATATATAAATCAGTTTGAACACATGAAGTGAGTTGCTCATCTGATGATGAATTGGGGAGTTCAAAAGTGTCATCGTCCAAAAGGATTCAAAAATCACTCTTGAAAACCTTGAAACCGGGGGAGAGGGGGGGGGGGGGGGGTAAACACTGCAATTTGGATAATGTGATGATAAAACCAGGGCAATGGAACATAATCAAGAAAAACAACTCAGGAAAATCAACAAAACTAGGTTGTACATTAACATATACTCGATTGGTATGTGTTAAGTTCGTTATGATATCGACACAAAATTGAAAAAATATATTTCAATGCTGAAAACTTAATGACATTTGTATAACTTATAATAGAAAAATTAAAATATTTAAAAAAAAAACAAATACAACTTATAATCGAAGCAACACGAATTCAGTAAGTTTTTGTTATGTACTGACGCTAAACCTAAAATTAAATTGGTAAATGTCCAGAATACACATATAACTTGTGATACACATAATAATATATTTAAAACAACGTTTACTGGGTCGGTAAAACCCAGGCGTTGCAGCGGCGGGTAGACACGAATTAGGTTGGTTTCATGATACCTGAACTAGAAAAAAAATCGGTCGGTAAAATCCGGTCTTTACGGCAACGAGTGGACGTGAAATTGTGAATTCGGTCGGTTTTGGTTACGATACATGAACTAAATTTATAAAGAAAAAGAAAAAAATTAGCAAAAAACATTGTATGACGTGCCACAAGTTGGTGTCACCACATTGATTAATGATGTTTGTTATGGAACCGGAACTACAAAAAAAACAAAGAGAAATCGGACGGCAAAACCCAGGCGTTATGGCGGCAAGTCGATACTAGAACTAAAGAAAAAAACACAATTGGGTAAACCAGGCATTACGGTGGCAAGTCAGCACGAATTGAGTCGGTATTGGTTATGTTCGTGACGATAACATAACTAAAATAAAACAAAAAAAATATTGTATAAAGTGTCAAAAGCCGGTGCTGCCACGTGGACCAATGACATTTGTAACGAAAGTCGAACTAAAAAAAACATCGGGCGGTAACACTCGCTATATAATTTGTATTGTAGATGAAACTTCAACTTTCAATATAGATTCAAATATTTTGTTAATAGTTGCCAAAGCTCATAAGAAAAAAAAATCTAAAGACATGTGATCTCGGGATGTTATTAGATATTTAGATTACCCCGAGGGTGGGTAGGCCCGAATGAAACAGATCCAAATGTTAAATTTAAAATGTTTTTTTTTTTATTTTTTTTTATACTTTTTCTTTTAACGGCCAAATTTCATTAAAAACCAGACACTTAACCAGCAGGCTATCACATCCTAACCAAAGGCGGAAATGCCGGGACGTGATTCGATTGCTCACAGCTCGAATATACTATCATAAATATAAATGACAATATCTAATTAATTATTTACAAATATTACACACAATATCCAAATATACAAAACAATTCAAATACACAAATATGAGTTCATATAACGATTATCTTGATTATATCCTAAGGTCTTGTTTATGTTTCCAACTTCAATCTTCAGGCAACCTGCATATGCGTAGAAAATTGAGTTTTTGTCAACAAATATGTTGAGTGAGATGATCACCAATTTGACACAACATTAAATAATAGCATATATATATATGTGTGTGTGTGTGTGTGTGTATATAATGCGCAAACCAACCATGTGATAATAATCAATCGAATCATAACAATCATGCATATAACCAAATCGTGTGTGTCAATGAAATCGTTGCCAAGCGAATCGGGCATTAATACAATGATCAAGGTTGTCGTTTTACCTTTGCCAAGCGAATCGGGCTCCGGTTACTAAAACGAGCGTATGATCATACTAATGAGAACCCTCAACAAGGGGATATGTTGGACCTCTCCGAAACGTTATCAAGTAAACAATTAAACATGTAGCAATTAGCAAATAGCATTCAACTGATATTCACACAATGATATTTTGTGTATATATATATAGATAGAAAATATGAATAAGTACGCATATGTCCCCAAAACGTTTGAAAATAGTGTATAAAAAGGGGAATGATCAAAATCACCTTAGATGGAAGGCAAGTGATTGATAAATACGATATACGAGTTAACGAATAAGCGAATCGTCCGTTACGCGTCAAACGAGATTTATGATCAGAACCTGAAACTTTGTGATATGAAACTATAAATAAAAACGAACTTAATGCCGCTGGAATCAATCCAAACGGAGGAGTAGAACTCTAGTTATGTTGATTTTAATGTTTAAACGAGTCGAGTATGACCAGAATCCGAACTTCGAGTCGGGAGTTGGGTTTTAGTCAGAACCCTTAAAATTACGTTACGAGAATGAAAGTCTTCTGGACCGAACGTTGAATCCCACCAGAAGCATGAGAAAAGCGCAAAGTCAAACTTGTTGACTGTTTTACCCTTTATCGGGTTTTAAAGCACTTGACCAGTCAAAACCCTTCAACCACCGAAATTGATTGAAGTTTATTGACTAGGGAATATGTATGAACGATTTTAAAGTTTACAACTTACCCGAAAAGTGAAAGAACAAGGAGAAACAATGAGTCAAAGGTCCTAAAGCAAGCAAAGTCAACCATCAAGGCTTGTGTCTTTAACGAATATGCAAAAACCGAAGGGTTTGAGAATGAGCAGAGGTAGGTGACGGCTGGAGGAGATGTAGTAGGGTTAGGTTAAGGTTTACAGCAGATGGTTATGACCTGTTTATATAGGAATAGCTAAATCGAACTAATTATAGGCTTTTTAGCCTGTTTAAGCAAGTAAATACGTTTTAAGGAAAGAATCAATGATTTATTCATAAAGATCTGATCTTGAGCATGGGGAAATGAATTATAAATTGTATTTTAGTTATATTATGATTACTTGGTCCTTACTTCTCTCAAACATACCTAATATAATCGATTCTATACCTTAAACGAACTAGGAAACAAGATCTTGCGAACTGACTGTGCAGGTCTCCCAAAGCGGTGCGCGGCCACGGGGTAGGGTGCCTGTCGCGCAGCGCCCCGGGTCCCCTAGAGTACAAGTTTCAATTTTGGAGGTTTAGCCCCTATAGTTTGATGTTTGGTCATTTATTGAATTTTATATGAATTAAATAGGTTTTAAACAGTATGTAAAACATGAGGGGTAATAATTAAACATTAGAAACTTAAATATTGGATTCTTGATTAATTATAATGATCTAGAATATTCCCGGTTCGGGTTATGAGTAAACGAATACAGTTTAGAAAATCAGAAATGTTACAGTCTCCCATACTTTAGGGAATTTCGTTCCGAAATTAAGGAAAACCAAAACATAATCATTTTTGAAAATAATTAACCTTTAATAAAAATATCATAACATAGAACCTCTAATAACCGAAGAAACACTTCAAATGACAATCCGATAAGGGCACTTATATATAGGATGTACCAGCGGCGTATCCACCATGTCCTTATCATCTCATCATTCGTACCGCTAACCAAGCTACCTTAGGTTCTAAATCACGACACACAATTGTACGCATTATGATTTCCATGCGAGGAGTTGGATAATTATGTCCGCGACCATAATTACTCTTATCGTCGGATGGTCCGTATAATTCGTTTCATCATGTGGGTTATAAAATATTTAAAATTATCATTTTGTAAGAAACAAACGTTTTGAAACAAAATTTTTAAGAGAAAATAAATGTTTTGATAATTCTAAATATAGTTTCAAATTAATAAATTTTTTCTAGTTAAAAAAAACCGTAAGATTTCGAAAACCTTTTTTGCTTTTAAAAGTAAAATTTCTGAAAATTGAAGAAAATAGATTTGGTGAAACAGATGTTATTGTGATAATCAAGATTAAGGGAATGAGATGGAGATACAAGATCCTAATAGATTAACTTTGATAAAGGAATTTTATTTAGGGGATGAATTACGCAAAGGTTTAATTTATAACAAATAGTTAATGGCATGCGGAGTCCTTAAAAATCGTATTCTTTAGGAATGAAGTTCTTAAGATCGAGAATATAAGTTTAAACATAGTTAACGAAAATTTTGGTGAGTCGAGTTCGGTTAAATTAAGCACTTATGAGTTCAAAGAGAAGTTAATATAAGGTTATAGCTTTCCAAGTTGGTAATTTTTGAGATTTAGTTTAATTCGATTTAGATGTTCTAAAATATTATAATAGTAAATAATTTAAATATTAATGATAATGCGAAAATATACTTATTTGATTTAAGTTGTTTAATAGATTAAACTGGGAAGTGGATATTCTCGAACCACCGAGATAGTCCTATTCCAATTAAATCATTAATATTAGATAAAATATAAAGTAGGTAATTAAATTAGATTAAGTTGAGAATTCGTAGATTTTTCTTTTTTCATAAAATCGTTATAAATATTAGGGAATATGTAAATTGGATTATTGATAATGGAAATTTAAGTAAATAACAAATTTCTAAATCAATTGTGATAGCAAAAATAAGATATGAAACATTTAATAAAATGAGATAAATGCGAGGTTAGAAACACATGAACCACCATGATTATTCTAACAACTACGAATTTATCATCTAAAACGTTCAAAATTTTCAAAAATCAAAGTAGGGAGTTGAAATATTTATGATGAAGGTTCAATCAATAAGTCAATTTAATAATAAAAGTTTAAATTAATTAATGGAAAATTTTTTAATTTAAAAATGGAAATTAAATTTAGAGAATACATATTTTAGTTTAATAATAAAATTTATAATAATTGAATTTTAATAATAAATATTTATAAAGTGGAAAATAAGTTGTGAAAACCATCATGACATTGAGGAAAACAAGAGATAATAAAATATTTATAGTTTAAAGTTAAGGATAAGGATTTAAATATACTTAGAAATTTATAGTTTTAGGTTATGGATATAATTAAGAAGATATAATTTAAATAATATTTTAATGGGTATGAGTTAGTATAAGATTTTTTGTTCGGTGTATTTTAGTTTTGTCGAGATTGGCGGTCGTTTGGTTAAAGGAATACAGCAGCAAACTCTTTGTAGATTCTAGTATCAGCAAATTCCTTGTCGATTCTAGTAGCCGAATGGAAATCATGAGAAGCAAGCGAACGACGTTGATTCCGATGATTTCCTAGGGAAGACGTTCTATGGGGACCAAGGATGAAATTTTAATGAAATGATGGGTAAGCTGTAGGAATGAGTTGATATGAAATAATGGGGATGCGTATGTATATGTATTAGTACTAGTGAAGACTCGAGGACGAGTCAAGAATTAAAATAATATATATGAGTTGGAAGCATTTAAGTAAATAATATTTTATAAAATTTTCCAAAAATAAGATAACCAAGCATATCAAACAAGTTGACCTCCCATGAGCTTTCCATGGCAATTTGAATAGCTCAACTAAATAAACAACATAAAGTTTGTGAATTGGCCTCCCATGAGCATTCCATGGAAATTTGTTGGCCCAATTCAAATAACAAGTAATAAACAAGTGAGTTGGTCAGCCCATGAGCGTGTACATGGCATTTAACTGACCCAACTAATTAACGAATTATCGAATCAATGGAGTTGTTCGGACCATGAGCGTTACATGGCATTTAACCGACTCAACTAAATATCGAATCAACGAATCAAATATAAGTAGCTGGTGTATCTCGGGAACCACCCCGGACGATATGTTCCAACACAAAAATCAAATCGAAAATGGTTTATGAAATGAATAGTTGGAGGTGCCCATGGATTTCCATGGATTTTTCACCCAACTAAGCATTTAAAACAATTTAAAAACACAACTTGGAAGTATAACCGTTTAGCCGGTTATGTTTACCACGCAACCGTTTAGCCGATTACGGGTACCACTTGAACTTATGATTGTACGAGATTTGTCATACCCCCACGCGTCAAGTTGAAAAAGCAAAACACAGGAATTCTTAAGAAATTTCCCACAATAAAATATAATCTACTAAAATTAAGAGGATTTAAAAATATTTTGAAAGTTGATGCATAACCTCGGAATTTGTGTGTGTGTGCAACAAATAAACAAGATAAATACAATTTAAATAATTAATTTAAACAAGCTGTAAACAATATTAAATAGCACATAAGGCAGTTTAGACAAGCACGTATAGAGTTTCTAACATATGTCTAGGACAATTTCTAACGACCTATCTTATAACCTTCGGCTCTGATACCAATCTGTCACACCCCAACTAAAGGCTGAAATGCCGGGGCGTGATCCGATTACTCACAGCTCGAATATACTATCATAAATATAAATGACAATATCTAATTAATTATTTACAAATATTACACACAATATCCAAATATACAAAACAATTCAAATACACAAATATGAGTTCATATAACGATTATCTTGATTATATCCTAAGGTCTTGTCTACATTTCCAACTTCAATCTTCAGGCAACCTGCATATGCGTAGAAAATGGAGTTTTTGTCAACAAATATGTTGAGTGAGATGATCACCAATTTGACACAACATTAAATAATAACATATATATATATATATAGTTGATAAATGATAAATGCGCAAACCAACCATGTGATAATAATCAATCGAATCATAACAATCATGCATATAACCAAATCGTGTGTGTCAATGAAATCGTTGCCAAGCGAATCGGGCATTGATTACAATGACCAAGGTTGTCGTTTTACCTTTGCCAAGCGAATCAGGTTCCGGTTACTAAGACGAGCGTATGATCATACTAATGAGAACCTTTAACAAGGGGATATGTTGGACCTCTCTGAAACGTTATCAAGTAAACAATTAAACATATAGCAATTAGCAAATAGCATTCAACTGATATTCACACAATGATATTTTGTGTATATATATAGATAGAAAATATAAATAAGTACGCATATGTCCCTAAAACATTTGAAAATACAGTAGAAACTCTATAAAATAATACACTTGGGACCACCAAAATTTATTAATTAAAAGAGTTATTAATTAATCGATGAATTAATAATTATTAATTTATATATTAATTAATATTTTATTAATTTATAGTAGAATACTTAGTTTACAAACACCTTTCAAGCTTCCACTTATTTATTGTATACAATGCATGTATATCAAATGAACGGCCCAATTTGAAAGAAACCTTCAATCTCCCATCTTATTATGCTTCTTGGGTTCAATGTATCACTTTATGGACATTAAAAATATTTTCTATATAAATACAAGATCAAAATAGGTTAACACAAACAAATCATACACACAACATGGCTTCCCATCTTAAAGGTGTTAAAAAAACAACAATGACAGACGAGATTCGAAGAACATTATGCAATCACATTGAACAATTTCTTGTTGAGCTATGAGAAAACAACACAAGAAGTTCTTACCATGCTAAAGAAAGTTAGAGACGAGATTCAAGGAGAAATTGATTTCAACAAAAAACAAAAGACAATTGAGACATTTTTCAAGAAACCTTCATAAATCATTCATGTAATATGATATATATAAGGAATTATTAATTTATATTTTATATGGGGTCTAAAGAAAATATCAAAAATGTATTATCTTATAATTTTAGCGAATTATTAATTTAGCACCCTATCCTCGAGTCAGAACCGGCAAAAATATTATCTTAAAGAGTTTATTAAATAATCGAGTATTAATTTATCGAGTTTCTACTGTAGTGTATAAAAAGGGGAATGATCAAACTCACCTTAGATGAAAGGCAAGTGATTGATAAATACGATAAACGAGTTAACAAATAAGCGAATCGTCCGATACGCGTCAAACGAGATTTATGATCAGAACCTGAAACTTTGTGATATGAAACTATAAATAAAAACGAACTTAATGCCGCTGGAATCAATCCAAACGGAGGAGTAGAACTCTAGTTATGTTGATTTTAATGTTTAAACGAGTTGAGTATGACCAGAATCCGAACTTCGAGTCAGGAGTTGGGTTTTGGTCAGAACCCTTAAAATTACGTTACGAGAATGAAAGTCTTCTGGACCGAACATTGAATCCCACCAGAAGCATGAGAAAAGCGCAAAGTCAAACTTGTTGACTGTTTTACCCTTTATCGGGTTTTAAAGCAATTGACCAGTCAACACCCTTCAACCACCGAAATTGATTGAAGGTTATTGACTAGGGAATATGTATGAACGATTTTAAAGTTTACAACTTACCCGGAAGGTGAAAGAACAAGGAGAAACAATGAGTCAAAGGTCCTAAAGCAAGCAAAGTCAACCATCAAGGCTTGTGTCTTTAACGAATATGAAAAAACCGATGGGTTTGAGAATGAGCAGAGGTAGGTGACGGCTGGAGGAGATGTAGTAGGGTTAGGTTAAGGTTTACAGCAGATGGTTATGACTTGTTTATATAGGAAAAGCTAAATCGAACTAATTATAGGCTTTTTGGCCCGTTTAAGCAAGTAAATACGTTTTAAGGAAATAATCAACGATTTATTCATAAAGATCTGATCTTGAGCATGGGGAAATGAATTATAAGTTGTATTTTAGTTATATTATGATTACTTGGTCCTTACTTCTCTCAAACATGCCTAATATAATCGATTCTATACCTTAAACGAACTAGGAAACAAGATCTTGCGAACTAACTGTGCAGGTCTCCCAAAGTGGTGCGCGGCCACGGGGTAGGGTGCCCGTCGCGCAGCGCCCCGGGTCCTCTTTCAATTTTGGAGGTTTAGCCCCTATAGTTTGATGTTTGGTCATTTATTGAATTTTATATGAATTAAATAGGTTTTAAACAATATGTAAAACATGAGGGGTAATAATTGAACATTAGAAACTTAAATATTGGATTCTTGATTAATTATAATGATCTAGAATATTCCCAGTTCGGGTTATGAGTAAACGATCACGGTTTAGAAAATCAGAAATGTTACACAGGCTACTAGCTAAACACATATACACCAAAGTACATCTAGTTACAGATACACTCAATTACAACATACGCTCAAAGAGTACACAAACATCATGTTTCCCATCCTATCCCCTAAAGTTTCCTCCTATTTTTACCCAATGGAAACTATATATTTATGATGTCCTCCTTGAGTGTATTGATAGAAACTCTTTCGTTGTTATAGATAGTCTCGTTTATCGTCCTCCATATACACCATCCACTTGCCGTTTCATTTTCTAACGCCCCCAACATTGCTAAACGGGTGTTAAAAGAGGGTGCCAAAGAGGAATCTATCCAAGGGTTTAACGGGCATGGAGGGAAGAAAAGAAAGAGGTGACCGTTATTGTGATAGGATGGTTTAATTAAAGGTCAACGGCTTACGTAACACTTTAACATGCTCTTTAAGTTAAAACCACTACGCACAAACTTAGAGTGAAGGGAAACCGTCTTTACAATAGTTACAATAAGTAAACAAATTAAATGCGTGAGTCTGTAATCATATAAAATGATGATACGAAAGGAAAATAGAAATAAAGAAGAGAGAGAATTATATTGCTCCAAAATCTAAAATAACAATACAATGAAAAAACAAACTATATGTATATACTAGAACATATGTGGCGCATATGTTGTGGCGTATAACATATGCGACGCATATGTTGAAATCACAACATATGCGCTCACCCCCCCCCCCAAGTTGGAGGTTGAGAAAACCCCAACTTGTGCAGAAGCTCGTGAAAATAAGGCCCTCGTAAGCTCTTGGAAAATAGATCAGCATGCTGGTCATTTGTCTTTGTATGTATTAAAGTCACGAGGCCGTCTTGTAACTTCTCACGAACAAAATGACAATCGATTTCAATATGCTTAGTTTGCTAATGGAAGACAGGATTCTTGGCAATATAAGTTGCAGCTTGGCTGTCACATTTGAGGGTGACAGGAGTAATATTAGGGATGTTAAACTCAGTAAAAAGTCTAGTTAACCATGCAAGTTCGGCCGTAACACGACATAACGATCGGTATTCAACTTCAGGAGAACTTAAAGAAACAGTTGGTTGTTTCTTAGATTTCCAAGAAATCGTAGAACCAATAAGAAATATAAAACCCACTGGCCGATTAGCGAGTATTAGGACAAGCCGCCCAAACCGAATCACAAAAAACTTGTAAGTCAAAGGAAGGATTATTGTTGAAAAATAAACCTTGAGATATTGTCCCTTTGACATATGAAAGAGTGTGAAGAACAACATTCCAATGAGGTAGCCTTGGATCTTGCATGAACTAACTTAAAAACTGAAAAGCAAAAGCAATATCAGGTCTTGTGAGTAAGATAATTGAGTTTACCAACAAGTTTCCTGTATTGTAAAGGTTCAGTAATAGCAAGACCCTCATGCGCTTTCAGTTGTAAATGATGAGGTAATGGAGAATTGGTGATAAAAAGATCGAAAGTATCAAATTCAGAAAACATGTCTTTAGCAAACTTGCATTGACACATGATAACACCCTTAGTGGTATAAAGAACCTTCATTCCCAATAAATAATTAAGTGATCCCAGATCTTTAATCTTAAAAAAAGAATCTAGAAAAGTTTTGAGATTATTAATCTCTTCCAAATTGTTCCCGGTAACTAGAATGCCATCAACATATACAGTGACATAAACCACTAATGATCCCATCGATTTGGAAAACAAAGAGTAATCATTCTAGGAACTCATATACCCTCTTGACCGCAAAGCATATGACAATTTTCCATACCATTGTCGAGAAGCTTGTTTTAAACCATATAAAGATTTTTAAAGTTTAAGCACTTGATGATTAGGGAGCTGCATACCAGGTGGTGGTAGCATATAGACTGTGACATCTGCCCGATCCGACCCGACCCAGGTACCCGTTTCTCTGACCCGATCTCTTTCTTTTATGATTTAATATTTATTTATACTTATATTTTACTTTTAATAATAATATATATATTTTCCTTCCCGCCTCTCTCTCTCTCTTTCTTTCCGCCGTCCCCTCCCTCTCCTTCTCTCTTTCCGCCTTCTTTTCCCTCTTGTCGCCGTCCCGCCCTTACGCCTTGTTTCCCTCTTTTTCTTCTAACTCTTTGCTTGTCCTTTGGTTCTTCCCGCCTAAGGTTGTCTGCGCAGCTCCACGCGCCAGACTCCCTTACAAGGAATCCTGCGTGAAGACCCCCCTGTTTCAGCGATACGCGAGACGAACTCTTCTCGCAGCGCGCTAAGAATTGTAATTCTTCTCGCAGCGCGCTAAGAACGGTAGTTCTTCCCGCGACGCGCTAAGGATTTGTAATTCTTCCCGCAGCGCGCTAAGAATAGTAGTTCATCCCTCGACGCGCGAAGAATTATAGTTCTTCCCGCGGCGCGCTAGAAATTTTAGTTCCTCCCGCGGCGCGCTAAGGAATGTGATTCTTCCCGCGGTGCGCTTAGAAATGTAGTTCTTTCCGCGACGCGTTAAGGTTAGTTCTGTCTGCCTTCGCGCTCGCGCTCTCTTGACCTTTTGTGTCAGCCTTCTCGCGCTGAACCCTTTGAGTTTTCTTCTGTTTAATCTAGCCGTTTGCTTTTGTGTTGTCTTATCTTTTGAGCTGTTGACCTAATCTGCTTTATGTCTGAAAAGTTACTTTCGGCGCAGCATGCGCACCAACCCCATTGGTTGACAGAAAAAGTGACTGACATAATCTTTTGAGAATCTGCTTTTGCCATGCTTGACCAGTACTTTATCTGTCCTCTCCCATGCCTTTTTCTGAATCCTGTCAGCCTTTTTCTCTTTTTCCCTGCTACCATATCTTTTGATATCTTTGCTTTTCAGAACTTTTTACTGTTGATATCTTTTCTTTTACTTTTTGAGATCTTTTCCCCTTTTTCTAGGGATTGTGTTCCCTAGGGTTTTCCTATAAATAATAGTATTATTTTCTTAACACTTCACACACTACACTTATTCTCTTCCTCCCTTTTGCTCTCTGCCGTTGTTCTTCAGCCGCCTCCCTCCTCTCTTGCCTCCGTCTTCCTCCCTGTTCTACCCTACTTTTCCGGTAATATATATTATATATAATAATTTACTTATTAATTATGCTAACTTATATTCAAGACTTAAAACCAATCATTAAAACAACAATCTTATTTATAGGTTAACTTGTGCTTGTTTAAAGTTGGTTCTTGCTTTATCTTACACCGCATCGTTTATCAAGTGAGTAATCTCGTACCTAATCCCTTTTTGCTTTTAATGTTTTGGGATGTTCATGTGTTCATACAAACTTAGAGTCTCGAACTTGTTTATGAACTTTAGTCGCGCAGTACCCCATGTGTTGAGGACGTAGACTTGGCTGTTTATTTGTATGTGTGGATCATTAACCGTCTTGTCGGTCTATTCCACAGTTTTCATGGTACCATTAGATGAACACGGGAGAACTATCGTTTATGATTTTCTCTTTTGTTACACTTGCACAGTTAGTCTTGTTTGTGAGCTCAATTGTGAGCACTGGCAGTCTTGTCTCTTAGAGTTGGTCCCGATCTGATTACACCCTTGTTGAAACCCAGACATACACATGTTGCGCGCAGATTTATGGTTATCTATGTATTGTATTAAACTTGATTTCTCACCAACACGCAAGTGTTTGACGTTTATTTTAACACATGTTCAGGTTTGCAGTAGCTGTTTTGGAGCTTGTGGACACATAGGAAGTTTTCTTTATTTTGGACCTAGATTAAAATGTATCAAGACAAGTTATTGCTGTTCGAATATTATGATTTATAATATATTGATTTATGATGATTTATGTTATCTTATGTTTACCCTGCGCGTGCGCGAATGAATGTATTTATTAAATATTGACACCCAATAATGTCACGGGTAATGAAACAATATGTGGCGCCCCGATGTATAATCCGCCTTTGGTCGGGGTGTTACAGATTGGTATCAGAGCGCGTTGACTTTAGGATAGGTGGTTAGACGTAACGGCCTAGAATACCTAAGAGTCCCCTCTCGCGCATGAGAGAAATCTCATGTTTGCGCGCTTATTGTTAATTACTCGTTATTTATGAATATGCTCGCGCTTGCGCAGTGTATGATTTTATGTTCTATTTCGCGATATTTCGATTTTTGTTGAATTTCGATTTTTACTGAATTTACTTACATATTCGTTTGTTGGATTTGAAAATCCGAAAAGTCATGGTGATACATGAATAGTTGATTTTCAATTTTCATTTACGATTATGTTCTGAGGTTGGAGACTTGAAAAGTCATGGTGATACATGAATTGTCAACCTCCAATACTCATTTTCTTGTATATTTTATATTGAAGATTGAAAAGTCATGGTGATACATGAATCGTCAATCTCCAATACTCGTTTACTAGTCATTTTAAATTGGGAATTCGGAAAGTCATGGTGATACATGAATTGCCGATTCTTGGTTCGAGTTTGTTACCTTTATTAAGTCTGCATTTAGGGTCATTTATTTTACTTTAACTTTTGACAGTAACTGACTCCGTGAAACCAAGCTTTATAAGATTAAAACTTTGCGCTAAAACCAAGATATTAACTAAAATTAAAACTTTTATAGAATGCCTCCGCTATCTCGTCGCCATCTCAAGAAGAAAGAAGCCGCGCGCAGACGTTCGCAGCAACGTTCCCAGGAAATGGCCGCCGCGATAGCCCAAGCCTTGAGCCAAAACAATACCTCCAGTTATAACATTAAGTCTTTAACGCGGGTAACCCTCCAAAGTTCACAGGTCTTGAAGGAGCCACCGTGATGCTCCAATGGCTCGAAAAGATTGAAAACACTTTCCTCCATACCCAATGCCCCTCAGACAGACGAACCCTGTATGCTTCCAGTGTCCTGGAATCTAGAGCGCTTACATGGTGGAATGGAGTAGCTCATGCGCGTGGCGCAGAGGCTGCTTCTAGCATGACATGGGAGGAATTCAAGGAAATTCTGACGCGAGAATTCTGCCCTCCCAACGAAATTAAGCGCCTAGAGGAGGAATTTTGGAATCTTAAGCAATACAGCGGTGAAGCGCGCGAGTACGCGACGCGCTTCCATGAACTAAGTTTGCTTGTCCCTCACCTTGTTACCCCTTCCCGCCGAGCCATAGAGAAATTTCTTGGGGGTCTCCCCATGGAAATTCAAGATTCTGTATGGGCCAGAAACCCAGTAACCCTCTCTGACGCCATCGAGTTGGCCGCTGTGCTCAGCGACAACCATGTCAGAGCAGGAACCCTGTTCCTGCGGGGAACAGAAAAGACCAAACTCACCAAGACTGTCACTGAACCAACAGAAACCAAACCTGAACCCTCGAACCGTAACAACCTCAAGCGCAGGCGCAAGGCCTATGCGCTTACCAACCCGCCCATTGTCCAGCAACCCACCTACCAACCTCCAGTATACGCGCCTAACCCACTGTCAACCTACCCAACACCTCCTGTAGTCCACAACTATGCCTTAACCAATCCAGCACTCCCTGCCCCGCCAACTAAGAAACCTTACACAGGAAACCATCCCTTCTGCCCAACCTGTAGATTTCACCACCCAACCCAAACCCCGTGTCGACTTTGTAACCGATGTGGCCGTACTGGTCACACTGCTGAGAACTGTAGAGTCCCTCCCGCCAATCCAATTGCGCCAACACCACCAGTCTACCCGCAGAACCCACAACCAACTTACCAAAACCCACGACCCAGATCGTGCTTTAACTGCGGTGATCCCAGTCATTTCCGGAACGCGTGCCCGAGACTACAAGTTCAGATTACACAGGCGAATCCGGTGAACCAGATTTCGAACCAAGTGACGCGTGGACGAGCTTTTAACATAACCGCGCACCAAGCGCAAGCGAATAATGACGTAGTTAATGGTACATTTTTGCTTAACGGATTTTATGCTTCTGTACTTTTTGATACTGGCGCCGATCGAAGTTTTATCTCTCGCGCCTTCGAGCAGAAGCTTGCGCGACCGCGCAACGATTTAAAAGAAAATTTTTCAGTTGAATTGGCTAATGGTGAAATTATTTTAATAAACTCAGTGATTAAAGATTGCACGCTTAACCTTAACGAAAACGATTTTCTGATTGACCTCATCCCCATGCCTCTTGGAAGCTTTGATGTTATCATTGGTATGGACTGGCTCTCGAATAATCGCGTCGAAGTTATTTGCGCCAAGAAGTTGATTCGCATTCCTCGAGAAAATGGTGATCTTCATATCTACGGCGAAAAACCCTCCAGTGGTCTTAAACTTATGTCTTGCGCCGAAGCCCGAAGGCTCATGCGGAAGAAGTGTGTTGCATTCTTAGCCCATGTGGTCAAACCTGCTGAAGAGAAGAAGCTTCGCGATATCCCTGTTGTGCGTGATTTCCCTGAAGTTTTTCCTGATGATCTTCCTGGTATCCCTCCCGCTCGTGAAGTCGAGTTTCGTATTGATCTTATCCCTGGTGCTTCCCCCGTAGCTAAATCTCCTTACCGTCTTGCGCCCGCTGAGATGCAAGAATTGGCAAGCCAACTTCAAGAGTTGACTGCTAAAGGATTCATTCGCCCTAGCTCTTCGCCCTGGGGTGCTCCGGTGTTGTTCGTTAAAAAGAAAGATGGATCGTTTCGCATGTGTATTGATTACCGCGAGTTGAACAAACTCACCATTAAGAACCGGTATCCCTTACCGCGTATTGACGACCTCTTTGATCAACTCCAAGGTGCCTCTTGTTTCTCCAAGATTGACCTCCGCTCTGGCTATCACCAGTTGCGCATCCGCGATGAAGATGTTCCGAAGACTGCTTTTCGAACTCGTTATGGCCATTTTGAATTCTTGGTCATGTCCTTCGGTTTAACCAACGCACCCGCCGTTTTCATGGATCTAATGAATCGGGTGTGGCCTTTCTTGGATAAATTCGTGATTGTGTTTATCGATGATGTTCTGGTGTATTCTAAGACCAAGGCCGAGCATGAGCAACATCTTCGGTTGGTGTTGCAAAAGCTTAGAGCTGAGCAACTCTATGCTAAGCTTTCCAAGTGTGAATTTTGGTCTGATGAAGTACAGTTTCTTGGTCATGTTGTCAACAAGATGGGTATTCATGTCGACCCATCCAAGATTGAAGCAATCAAGAACTGGATTACGCCATCCTCTCCTTCCGAGATCCGTTCCTTTCTGGGCTTAGCTGGTTATTACCGGCGCTTCATTTCGAACTTCTCGAAGATCGCTTTGCCTTTAACAGCTCTAACGCACAAAGGTAAACCGTATATTTGGGGCTCGAAGCAAGAAGAAGCCTTTCTAACGCTCAAGCGTTTGTTGTGTGAAGCTCCTGTTCTTGCGCTACCTGAGGGTAATGATGATTTTGTCGTGTATTGCGATGCATCCAACCAAGGTCTCGGTTGTGTTCTTATGCAACGAGGCAAGGTTATCGCTTACGCATCAAGGCAACTCAAGGTTCATGAAAAGAATTATACAACTCACGACCTCGAACTTGGTGCAGTTGTTTTTGCCTTAAGGATCTGGAGACACTACCTTTATGGTACTAAGTGCATCCTTTACACCGACCATAAAAGCCTTCAGCATATCTTTGATCAGAAGGAACTTAACATGAGGCAACGCCGATGGAACGAACTCATCAGCGATTACGATTGTGAGATCCGGTATCATCCTGGTAAGGCTAATGTGGTAGCCGACGCGCTCAGCCGAAAACCCTGCCAACTTAACTGTATCTTGCCGCGCACCCAGCTTCACTTCGCGCCGATCCAAAGCAACCTTGAATCGCGTATTCGTGACGCGCAGCGCGCATCCATCAGTAATGGTAACCTTCGCGCCGAGTTAGCGTGTGGCGCGGAAGCACTCTTTGTCCCTAATCTGAGTGGAATTCTCTGCTATCTCAATCGCATCTGGATTCCCTTTGATGAGAATCTTCGCGCTGATATCCTGAGTGAAGCACACAAATCTCGGTATTCTATTCATCCTGGCACTGATAAGATGTACAAGGATTTGCGCATTACTTATTGGTGGCCCGGTATGAAAAAGGATATTGCTGTGTTCGTAGCTAAATGTCTGACTTGTTCTAAAGTGAAAGCTGAACACCAACGCCCATCTGGTTTGCTCGAACAACCAGAAATTCCTACGTGGAAATGGGAAGGTATAGCGATGGACTTTATTACCAAGTTACCTTTGACAGCAAGCAAACATGATAGCATTTGGGTAATAGTGGATCGATTGACTAAGTCTGCTCACTTTCTGCCCATTCGTGAAAACTACCGTGTTGAGCAACTCGCGCAGCTTTATGTCAAGGAAATTGTCTGCCGCCATGGTACTCCTTTGAGCATCATATCCGATCGCGATGGCCGTTTTATATCTCGCTTTTGGAAATCTCTCCAATCTGCGCTAGGAACTCGCTTGGACATGAGTACGGCATATCATCCTCAAACTGACGGTCAGTCTGAGCGAACTATTCAAACTCTTGAGGATATGCTCCGATCTTGTGTTCTTGATTTTGGAGGTAATTGGGATTCACACCTGCCTTTGATCGAGTTCTCTTATAATAACAGCTATCATTCCAGTATCGGTATGGCCCCATTTGAAGCACTTTACGGTCGTAAGTGCCGCTCCCCGATTTGTTGGAGCGAAGTGGGTGAAACTCAAATCACAGGACCCGAACTTGTTCAAGAGACAACCGATAAAATCGCCAAGATCCGTGATCATCTGCTGACTGCCAGAAGCCGACAGAAGAGTTACGCAGATCGCAGGCGAAAGCCTCTCGAATTTCAAATTGGTGATCTTGTTCTCCTCAAAGTGTCGCCCTGGAAAGGTGTTGTCCGCTTTGGGAAGAAAGGTAAGCTTGCTCCTCGATATGTTGGACCATTCAAGATTCTCGCGCGTGTAGGAAAAGTTGCTTACAGACTTGACCTGCCGCCCGCGCTCAGTAATGTGCATCCAACGTTCCATGTATCCAATCTCAAGAAGTGTTTAGCTGACGAGAACCTTCACATTCCACTTGATGAAGTTCAAGTTGATGAAACTATGCATTTCGTTGAGAAGCCTGTTGAGATTATGGATCGCGAGGTAAAGCAAACCAAGCGCAGTCGTATCCCTATCGTGAAAGTTCGCTGGGAGTCCAAGCGCGGAGCCGAGTTTACATGGGAAAGGGAAGATCAAATGAAGATCAAGTACCCGCACCTGTTCTCTGCGCAACCTACTTCGAGATAAATTTCGGGACGAAATTTCTTAAAGTAGGGGAGACTGTGACATCTGCCCGATCCGACCCGACCCAGGTACCCGTTTCTCTGACCCGATCTCTTTCTTTTATGATTTAATATTTATTTATACTTATATTTTACTTTTAATAATAATATATATATTTTCCTTCCCGCCTCTCTCTCTCTCTTTCTTTCCGCCGTCCCCTCCCTCTCCTTCTCTCTTTCCGCCTTCTTTTCCCTCTTGTCGCCGTCCCGCCCTTACGCCTTGTTTCCCTCTTTTTCTTCTAACTCTTTGCTTGTCCTTTGGTTCTTCCCACCTAAGGTTGTCTGCGCAGCTCCACGCGCCAGACTCCCTTACAAGGAATCCTGCGTGAAGACCCCCCTGTTTCAGCGATACGCGAGACGAACTCTTCTCGCAGCGCGCTAAGAATTGTAATTCTTCTCGCAGCGCGCTAAGAACGGTAGTTCTTCCCGCGACGCGCTAAGGATTTGTAATTCTTCCCGCAGCGCGCTAAGAATAGTAGTTCATCCCTCGACGCGCGAAGAATTATAGTTCTTCCCGCGGCGCGCTAGAAATTTTAGTTCCTCCCGCGGCGCGCTAAGGAATGTGATTCTTCCCGCGGTGCGCTTAGAAATGTAGTTCTTTCCGCGACGCGTTAAGGTTAGTTCTGTCTGCCTTCGCGCTCGCGCTCTCTTGACCTTTTGTGTCAGCCTTCTCGCGCTGAACCCTTTGAGTTTTCTTCTGTTTAATCTAGCCGTTTGCTTTTGTGTTGTCTTATCTTTTGAGCTGTTGACCTAATCTGCTTTATGTCTGAAAAGTTACTTTCGGCGCAGCATGCGCACCAACCCCATTGGTTGACAGAAAAAGTGACTGACATAATCTTTTGAGAATCTGCTTTTGCCATGCTTGACCAGTACTTTATCTGTCCTCTCCCATGCCTTTTTCTGAATCCTGTCAGCCTTTTTCTCTTTTTCCCTGCTACCATATCTTTTGATATCTTTGCTTTTCAGAACTTTTTACTGTTGATATCTTTTCTTTTACTTTTTGAGATCTTTTCCCCTTTTTCTAGGGATTGTGTTCCCTAGGGTTTTCCTATAAATAATAGTATTATTTTCTTAACACTTCACACACTACACTTATTCTCTTCCTCCCTTTTGCTCTCTGCCGTTGTTCTTCAGCCGCCTCCCTCCTCTCTTGCCTCCGTCTTCCTCCCTGTTCTACCCTACTTTTCCGGTAATATATATTATATATAATAATTTACTTATTAATTATGCTAACTTATATTCAAGACTTAAAACCAATCATTAAAACAACAATCTTATTTATAGGTTAACTTGTGCTTGTTTAAAGTTGGTTCTTGCTTTATCTTACACCGCATCGTTTATCAAGTGAGTAATCTCGTACCTAATCCCTTTTTGCTTTTAATGTTTTGGGATGTTCATGTGTTCATACAAACTTAGAGTCTCGAACTTGTTTATGAACTTTAGTCGCGCAGTACCCCATGTGTTGAGGACGTAGACTTGGCTGTTTATTTGTATGTGTGGATCATTAACCGTCTTGTCGGTCTATTCCGCAGTTTTCATGGTACCATTAGATGAACACGGGAGAACTATCGTTTATGATTTTCTCTTTTGTTACACTTGCACAGTTAGTCTTGTTTGTGAGCTCAATTGTGAGCACTGGCAGTCTTGTCTCTTAGAGTTGGTCCCGATCTGATTACACCCTTGTTGAAACCCAGACATACACATGTTGCGCGCAGATTTATGGTTATCTATGTATTGTATTAAACTTGATTTCTCACCAACACGCAAGTGTTTGACGTTTATTTTAACACATGTTCAGGTTTGCAGTAGCTGTTTTGGAGCTTGTGGACACATAGGAAGTTTTCTTTAT
The DNA here is from genome assembly GCF_021521415.1 of Bidens hawaiensis. NCBI lineage: Eukaryota > Viridiplantae > Streptophyta > Magnoliopsida > Asterales > Asteraceae > Bidens > Bidens hawaiensis. The sequence continues at coordinate 457,336 of NW_027491713.1, forward strand.
TTTGGACCTAGATTAAAATGTATCAAGACAAGTTATTGCTGTTCGAATATTATGATTTATAATATATTGATTTATGATGATTTATGTTATCTTATGTTTACCCTGCGCGTGCGCGAATGAATGTATTTATTAAATATTGACACCCAATAGTGTCACGGGTAATGAAACAATATGTGGCGCCCCGATGTATAATCCGCCTTTGGTCGGGGTGTTACATAGACTTCATCTAAATCCCCATGAAGAAAAGCATTGTTAACATCAAGTTGAAAAATAGGCCAACTTCGTTTGGTAACAACAGCAACAAGACTTTGAATGGTGGTCATTTTGATAATAGGAGAAAAAGTCTCAGTATAGACAATCCGTTCTTTTTGAGTATCTCCTCTTACCACCAATCGTGCTTTACAACGCTCAACCATGCTATCTGCTATGTGTTTAACTTTAAACACCCATTTGCTTTTAATAGCCTTCTTTTCAGGAGGAAGATCAACAACATCCCAAGTATTAGTATTTTCAAGAGCCTAGAAAGAAGAAAGAGGACTTATGCACTGCGTAAGGTTATGCGGCGTATAAGTATGAATGAGATGTGAAGTTATGCGTCGTATAAGTCAAAGACTTATGTGACGTGTAAGTGTAAACAAAGTAAAATTGGCAGAAAATGAGAGAAAATGAATGAGAAAAGATCTGAAACCTTGAGAAAAGGTTCAAGAAGAAGAAAGGGGCATTTTGAAAGATATTGATGGAATTTTGACGGTGAAAACTTAGAAAGTATGGGAAAGAGATGAAAAAGAAGATGTTAATGGAAGATAATAATCAAAAGATCAAAAAACAAGAGAAAACAAATGATTAAGGAGAAAAACCGGAGAAATGATTGAAAAGCCCGGTTAAAACGAAGAGCATGTCATAATATCCATGCTCTGATACCATGTAATCATATAAAATGATGACACGAAAGGAAAATAGAAATAAAGAAGATAGAGAATTTTATTGCTTCAGAATTTAAAATTACAATATAATGAAACAAACAACTATATATATACTAGAACATATACGACATATATGTTGTGACGTATAGCATATACACCGCATAGCATATGCGCCATCACAACATATGTGCTCACAGAGTCAAAGTAGCACGATGTGCTTTGGGAAGGACATTCCACGCCAGTTGGATTATTGACGTATTGTGTCAAGGGTCTTGTTATTATCCACCTATCTCGTGACTTGCCAAGCCCACTCTGTCCCGTTTTAAAATCTATCCCTTTCTTTTTCTATTAAAGAAGTTAGTTATTATAAATACATAACTATTTAAACATTTACTGAAAATCAAAATTTACGTCCTACTAAAACTCTTGTTTATAGAAGAAAATTTATACCACAAAACATTTATCCTAAAGGTATTTTGGTGTGGTAAATGGTGCTTCCTCCTCTAAAAAATGAGAGTTCGAGTCCCATTTTAAGGCATGAAGTAAAATCAGGAGCATGTATTTGTCTTAAAGAAAAACATGCATGCTAATGTGCGGTAAATGATAAAATCAAATTAATAAAACTGTTGATTTGAATGTACTGTTCTCCTTCAAGTATTGTGATTCTTTTTTATGTAATTTATTTTAAATTTTAATGTAGCATATTACATTTTGTAACTATTTAATGAGTTTAATAATTTCTAAAAAGTTTCTTAAACTTATAATTATTTAGATGTTATGAAATCATCAAGCATGAATAAATAATTAATAAAGTAATAAAACAAACTGTATATTAATATTTATAAATATAATGATATTTTATATAGTTAAATATAAATATATATAATAACTATTAGTGTATATATATAATTGTAAAGATTATATACATTGTATCACATCATGTATAACTATAAATAAAAACATAAAAATATATTTAATATATATGAAGAAAAAGAAAGTAATAAACGTGTCGAGTTCGAGTTAATAACAAAGCGAGCAGCTCAAGCTTTAAATATATAATATAAACCAAGTTGACCATAAACTCGAAATCTCTAAATTTAAACACATCCAGCGTAACTTCAGCCTAGCTGAAGCTAGGTGCAATTATACCCCAAGTGAGATAAGAAGATTGAGATTGTACAAGATAATACTTTTATGAACTAGCGGTATAAACCAATTATGTGTTCTTAGGGTTCTTATTGTGTAATTCATCTAATCATTTTTCTTATATTTTACTACAACACTTCTCTTCCACATCGGTGTCATACCATTAATCTCTCTCGTCCACTTTAAATCCCTAAAGTCATCTTTCAACCATTAGAATGTTCATCTTTCTCGTCTCCTTCATTCCTAATCTTTTTTAAATAAGCATTAAATTTTAACACAAATTAAAATCTTAATATCTTTTTTGATAAATATATAAAATAATAATCGAGAATAAGAAAATGCAACAAAATAGCAAAAGCAGACTAGTCATCGAGGTTGGGTATGCATACTCTTGCACCATGCCACACGAGATTCGCTTGTAGATTGTTGTGTGCTTCTTAGCAATATAATTATTTAAATGTGTCGTGGTTTACTTATATACCCTCTTGAACAGTTGGAAGCTTGTTTTCATGAAAAAGGCATTTTGCTCGGCATTCGTCTTTTTAAAATGTACACTATTTTCTACTTTTTCAGATACATTGCTTGTGCTAGTTCGCTTGAACTTATCATAAAGAACAAGGAACACACCTTGAGTCGTTGGGAAAATGCTACACTTAGACGCTTTAGTTGAAGACTCGTTTGCTCTCGTGGATGAATCCATTTTGACAAGGGCAATGTATATTGGAAGGGTAATTTTATATGAAATGATGGATAAAAATAGGGAATTTAGGTGGTTAATTATTGATAATTATTGCTTCAAGAAAAGAGTTGTTACCTAACAGGTAACAACAACATACGTACCGCATGGGTGGGACACTGTTCCCGCCAGTACACCACACCACATCATCATATTGCATCCATCTTTCGAACGCTCCTTCTTCCTTATAATATTAAAACCGAAAAGATGAATACGATCAAAACTATAAACTAAAGGGTCTAAAATGTAAATACCCTCTATTTATAAGTGTTTGCAAATCCCTCCATTTGCAATTCAAGATGGTTAATTTATCATCAATCAAGTCATTCATTCCCTCTCTGAAGCTTCTGCTAACATCAGTCGGAGTCGTACTCGTGGCTGTAATGACGAAACTTACAGTTCCGGTAATATTCAACTTTGCCTCGAACGACCTCCCTGTTATTTGGTCCGCCTTGGCGTTCTGGATGAAACCTCCGTATATCTACATTGTCCTCAATGGGCTCATCATAACCATCTTCATCTTAAGTCGTTTTAGCATGCAACCTAATCAACCTTATGGGAATCAATTTGGATAGAACATATGATAATAATATATGGACGTTGCATGTTGATGACGAGTACTTCCAAAACTCGAACACCTTCATGAAGGTTATGATTATGATATTATACATACTATACAGTGTCTTTGTTTTATTATTAGAGAAATATGATATAAAGTTATAGGGGTATTACGCTATTAACTTTGTAATAATTAGTAACATATATAAAAAATATTAATCTATATTATAAATTGTTTATTGGATTACATCGAAACAGAAGGCAAGCGGGCAACAAGCTGCGCCGCTACCCCTTTGGAATCGCAAAACCCAATCTTTTAAAAACTATATATCCATATTAATAATCTCACATTTTATGCTTTTGTGCCAAAGATATTATTATATTACAATACTAGGTTAGATCTCGTGTTACACACGAACAGAAAATATAAAAAATTTCATATATATATGTGTGTGTGTGTGTGTGTGTGTGTGTGTGTGTGTGTATGTGTATGTGTATGTGTGTGCGTGCGCGCACGCGCACGTATATGTTATATACATTTTAACGAATTGCAAACATAAGATGATCTAGCATTATTATTATTATTATTATTATTATTATTATTATCACATTGTTATTTTAATTAAAAGAACCCAACATAAAAAGACAAATAGAGAAAAATAACAATTTAAAACATAATTATAAGTTATGTCACATATTTCTAATTTATATTATGAAACAAAAAAAACATATTAGTTAAAACTTCACCATCTACTGAAGTTATATGTTGTAAACTATGAAGCATAAACATATAGATGTTGTAACATAAGTTGTGTGTTATATAAACTATTTTTATTGAAATTATAACACATTTAAGTACACAACATAAAAAAATGCTAAAAATATGAATATAATAATGATATATTATTATAATTTTTATTAAACCGCGTGTTTAATAAAGCAACAATATAATCCAAACATCATGACTTAAACTACATTTTCAATCCAAACATCCAGTCCAAATGTTTATAAATAATTTCCCAAAATCCAAAAAATAAATAAATAAGAAACAAAGTCTCAAAATAAAAAAAAATAGCAATGAAAACAATTAATTGTTTTAATTACTCAATAAATGATGATTATAACAATATATTTTTGAAACTTTTTTCAACTTAGAAGTTAAAATTAATGTTCAAATTAACATGTGGAAATTATATAAATGGAAAATTAATGAGTTGGAAGCTTATTTGGACATGCTAGTTGAATGTCATGTGAAAACCTTGTATTACTATAATAGTATAACTAGGTTAATAACCCGTGCATTACACGGGCTGAAAAATAATATAATGTCAATAAAAAAATATTTACATATTTGATACAAGTTATAAGTGAAATCAAGCATATAAAACAATTATAATATTTAAAAAAATCCATAATGCCAAATAATTTTGTAAGGTATAACAATTTCTCATAAATTAAATTATATATTACAGTAATATAATAATGACGAAGGATTTAAACATAAATCGTTCATAAAGGAAATAATTCAATGAAAAAAGTTTCCATCGAGTTTGAAAATACCGATTGTTTCAACAAACTTATTTTGAACCATATATGAATCAGAACCGCTCGTTCAAATTAACATAAAACTAAAAATGCATGAATAATGAATTTGACTTTTAAGTTGAATAATACTATCATTTTTTTTTTGAAAGGCAAGCTTGAAATAAAACCACACCCGGAAAGAAAACCTAACCGGGACACGACAAAAATTACATGTTAAGTAATGGGTTTTTGAGCCACGCCACCCAGTTCAAATAAAACTTACAATTACGAGATGATAACCACAAGTACGAAATTGAAACAATCGAATCAAATGGAGTGTCTTTGTTATCATTAGGTTGACCAAAAATAATCTCATTCCGAGCTCTCCAAATGGTCCACCATGCCGTATAGATAATCACCTCAATTACATCCTTTTTCTTTTTCACCAATCCTGAAGAATCCAACCATTCTAAAATACTTTTAGGCCCTTTATCACTCGGAAGAGACACCTCCAACCAACGACCGATAGCATTCCAAATCTTTGAAGCAAGGTGACACCCTCCAAAAATGTGATCCAAAACTTCCACCGAATTCAAACAAATTGGGCATAATATTGAAGGAATATCAAAACCTTTACGACTTAAATTATATCTAGTCGAGAGACGATCTAGAAGCAGGCGCCAAATCATGATGTTAACCTTCCTTGGCACGAACTTATTCCATCTCGTAGGGATGGCACCCTCTGGTAGCTCCCGACGATCCAAGAAGGATCTGACTCCTTTAACCGAAAACGTGTCATCAGAATCCAAGTCCCAAATCCATTTATCATCCGAATCACTCAAAGAAACTGAATCTAGAAGAGATATCAACTCCTCGATCATTTAAAATAACCCGTTTGGACTCAAACTCATTCTGATCACAACTCCTTTTTACCTGTCCGTTTTGACCCAAACTAATTTGATACTCTTTTAGAACAACTTGGTTTGACCCGAACTTATTTTACTCTAAAAACACATTGATCTAAACTTTTTTTGAACCAAACACGAACCCAATCCGCTTATTTAAATTAATATAAAACTAAGAATACATGGATAATGAATTTTATTTTTAAGTTAGAAAATACTATGATTTAAAACAACGCGATTCTACCTGAGTTTATTCGAATCATAACCATTTTTGACACACATGTTTTGACCTAACAAATTTGATATTCTTTTAAAACAACATGTTTCGAACCGAACACTTTCCGTTCATAACCTGTTTCGAGCCGAATTAATTTTACTAAAAAACTATTGGCCTGAACTAAATATGAGCCTGATCCGCCTTTTTAAATTAACATAAAAACTAAGATGACATGAGCAATAAATTTATCTTTATTTCTATATATAAACTTTTATATAACATTGTAGCCTTTTCATTTGTTTTTAAGAGTCATGTAAAGCAAGAGGTTGAATCTTACACGCACACATAAAATAACCATGACCATCTTTTTGTTGAAATTAGTCAAGCTTGCTCACTCACAAATAGAGAAACGACCTTAGTCACAACACCATTGGTTATGTCGTTTACCGACTATGAGTGGATTGGTTTTGTCAATTACAGGTTAATCACAATTGTTAAAAAAAAACAAACTTTGAGATAACCATAAAATAGTATAATGGCAAATTATTTGTGAAATATTATGAACTGTTTGATAACAAATCGTATCCTTGAACCTAAAATATATCAAATTGCTATAACTTCTTTTCAACTATGCTCTAATTTTTATGCTCAAATGTAGTCAACTTGTACCAGACACTTTTGATCCGTAAATCTATAATATCTTTGCTAAAAAAATTAAACCAATTAATTAACCTGTTAAAACCAGTCATTCTTTCCGAGGTAATAACTTAATCGAGTTAATTAGAAATTGTTAATAATATAATTTTAAGAAAATAATAATTGGGTTAATTGAGGTAATTAATAAATATTAAATAGTAATAAATGCATTAATTGTTATATCATTTAACATAAAAAATTATTAAATTGAATGAATGATAATTAAAAAATAAGTTAATTAGGTGGAATATGTATAAATGGAAATTGATTAGTTGGCATCTCATATGGATGACATATTTGAAAGCTAAAACATGTATTGATTTATAATATACTAGGATAATAACCCGTGTTACACACGGGTGGAAAACATATCAAGAAACAATATAAAATGTAAAAAAACATATTCAATCAACACAAATATTTCACATAAGTTTTTTACCAGCAGATATTACAAAAGATGTTAAACTATGTCTATAAGATAAAAAGAAAATATTTTATAAATAAATAATTCAGTAAATAAGAAATAATATAACATAAATGAACCATTATACCTGAAAAAAAATAAAAAAACACATTAGTAACAGATTTTGTAATATTATTTGAAAACTAAGCTTACAAATACATACCAGGTTTAAACTTATATTTTCACCTGTGTAGAGTTTTCGTTCAAAAACCTTTTGAACCGAAAAATGTCGGGTTTAAAAACTGTAGCTTGCATTCCATTCTCCTGTCATGAAATAATAATAATAATAATAATAATAATAATAATAATAATAATAATAATAAACATGTGTAGATAATTTAAAAAAAAAATCATACCTTTATACCCTAAATAGATTAAAACATAAATCGATTAATAGGAATAGATTAAGTATCAAATCTATTAACCGTTAGTATAAAAAATCATGTAGTTAAACCCTAAATCCAATAACAGTAAATCAATTTGATGTTGTTCTTCACAAAATCGATTAAACACTAAAATATAAATCATACCTGATAATTGCAAACGATGAACGTATTGATGTTGTTTGGATTATGAAACCGACAAATCATGAAGAGCCGGTTATAGATGAGACGAAGAATCTGGTTACAAACGATGGGGAGCGTTATGATTTTTGAACGAAGCATGTGCCTTTTAAAGAAGAAACGATTAACAATTTAAACCTAGTAGATTTAATAAGTTTTTTTTTTTTAATTCTAACAATAATTAGAATAATTAATATCATAATTACATTAATAAGTTACAAAAATATAAAAGTCAATATCATTGATTAAAATTTTATTGTGAATATATGGAAATTAGATTTATGGAAAGTTAATGACATGAAAGCCTATGTGGATAACCTAGGTAAAGGACATGTAGACAAAATTGTGTTGCTTTAATATATTAGTTAGATTAGATTAATGTAAGTGTTTGGACATCCTTTTTTTTCCTTTTGTGGACTGGTATCTCAATTAAGTTGATAGATCAATGTATCATCCCAGCCCAAATAGCTCCTAGTTGCAACAACCCAATCGACTTTAATGTTCAAAGCCCATTCGTATTTTTATTTCTTTTAAACCCCCACTAGTACAAAAAGCAATGTTAGCACCGGTTTTAGAAAACCTTTGACCGGTTTTTCCATCATTTTGCAACTTAGAAGCGGTTTTTCACAATCGCTCTTAAACAGACTACTAAATACAAAAACAAAAAAATGGCTGGAGTTGCATAAATGTGGAGTTAAAAGCATCAGGAGTTGCATATCTATAACATAAAATATTTATATAGATGTAACACCCTTTTATGTATTATAATAATAATATGATGTATCACCAAAAGTTCAATTGATGCCCAATGATGTTTTACCAAAACAAATTAAAGGTAGCGAAATTGTGATTAAAAAGTAGCAATATCTACTCAGATGAAGAACAAGTGCCGACGTGAGCGTAGACCACCACCGACGGATTGTTATTGTTATTATTAGGTAAGTCACGTAGCTTCATGGTTGTTGTGGTGAGAGAGAACGGCCAAGTTTAGAAAATGGAGAGAATGGTAATGGTGTTCGGATTAAAGAGGTATCTGGGATTCCACTTCTTCAAACTAACAAAAATATTTATTTATTTACTAAATTTCTAGCTCGTTAGGAGGCGATTTATGTTCACACAGCTTCAAAGTCTTTTTTGGCACCGTTCCTAATATCCATTTTTGTAGTAGTGCTCTTGAAGGTTACTTTTGGCAAATTTTTGTCTCCAAATACTCGAACCCTCATCGCCTACAGGATGGAAACCCTTAAAAAAACCTCCCTGGTCACTCCACCAAAGTAAAGATGGCAGTCCATTTGTATTATTTTTTAGCTTTATTTCTTTTCAAAGTGCAAATTAACATTAAATATTACAATAATATGTCAATACAAATACAGCTATTTAATAATAATAATAATAATAATAATAATAATAATGCCATTCAAATAAGAGGTTACAAATTTTAAGCACCTAGCTAGTTTAAAAAAAAGGCTAATAATAATATATATCGACCGTTCAAAAAAAACTTACAGGTTTAACTGCACCTAGTTAGTTTTAAACAATAAAAGAGGTGGTGTAGTTTTTATACTACAGTAATTTCTAGATTTTAATTTTATTTACTTCAATTCCGAACTAAGGTGATGACTAGAGGTAGACAAATAAACTGGTTAACTGAACTGATTTGAAACCGAACAAGTTTGAAATTGATCATGTAGAAACCGGTTTAGAACCGATTGAAACCGTAAGTTCGGAACCGGTTCGTAAATTTTCTCCACCAAAACCGGTTCCAAACCGGTTAACCGAACCGAAACCAGGTAAAACCGGTCAAAACCCGAACCGAAGCCGATCAAAACCCGAACAGAAACCGATCGTAACATGGTAAGAAACCGGTTTCAACCCGAACCGAAACCGATCATAAACCGGTTTTGATTTTTGTTGACCAAAACCGAACCGGTTTTAATCCAAACCGGTTTTGAGTTTTAAACCGGTTGTTGCACCTCTAGTGATGACTACCCATGTCGCATAAAGAGCAAAACTGACTGTGGTGCGATGATAAAGGTATTGTCGTATTGACGTTATCCAACAAAAACGAATGTTCAGGCCTTACAAGAGGCAAGAGGTGGAGATTAAAAAAATAGTTTAAAAAAAATCTACTTTATGTTTTCTTCAACCCTAAATCTCACCCTTGTGGTGTGATGGTAAAGGTGCTGGTGCTATCCAGCCAATAGTGAGGTACGAGTCTCAAGCAAAAATTGAAGATTAAAAAAATTAGTTGTTAAAAAAAATTTACTTCAACCTAGTGGCCCTGTTTAATCTCTCCAAAAAACGTCCTTAGTCATCGGTAAATCCACTACCTCATTCAGTCATTCTCAAATATTTTTAAGATCAAATCAAGTCGTTAAACCTGTTAAACCATAAACCCAACCAAGCTCAGTTTGGGCTTTGGTTGGTATACATAAGACCACTAAATTTTTAACGGCTAACACAATTATCTTCTAGTTCTCCGGCTAAATATATATACCATTGTTAATCAAGAGACTCGAACCCTTAACCTCATAGTAAAGAACATTATTTTACGTAACTTAATACCGCTATGTCAAATGCCATTTGATTGAACCATAATGAGCTGACCTGTTATATGAAACTGGGGATGAACCCACCAAAGGCAATAAAACAATATAATCTTCAACAAAAAAAAAAGAATGGATGTAGTTTAAACTAGAAAGTTGGTCTACTGAAACTCGTGCCTTTCTCTCACCATCTTGCTAAAATTGAATCGTTAAAAATAAGTAGGTTTGCTAAAATGAACCCCACAAGGAAACCCAAATATTCAGGACGGATATTAGATAAATTTTGAAAGTTTTTCGTGGTATAATATTAGGTGATGTCCTGTTAGATTTACCAAAATATATATATACTCTTTAGCCAAGCATACTTGTAAACATATTTTCTTACGTAGTTTCTTATGTCAACAGGTTTACATTTAGTGTTAACCATTAAAAAGACTTGGAACCCTTATAAAATAAAAAAAAAATGAAATATACAATGTCTTTCTTAACAAGTTTATGCATTCTTTACGTATCCGTCATACAACAAAGTTGACGTTTCTAATAATTCGTCTTGAGCTCCTTTCGCTTGTAGCTGAAAGCATACTGCTGAAAACATTTGATGTACTCTACTTTACAGTTTATACCAATAACCATAAATTACTCTATTGTCTTGGTTTGAACCCAAGATCCCCTATTCTAAAGCGTTAGTGGGCTACCATAACTTTAGCTATAACGTAGAGGTGTTGAGTTTTATAATATTATTGACCAAGTGTAAAAATTGAGAAAATCATCCTTAGCTAGAAATTATTCACCAAGTGTGAAAATTGAGAAAATCATCCTTAGCTAGAAGAACAATATTGAGCATGTTTGGGATTGAGTTTGAAAAATGCTTATTAGCTTATTGGCTTTTTCAAAAGGCCATTTTGAAAAGCCAAGATTTGAGGCCTTTAGAAAACTGCTTTTTAACTATTTCAAAAAGCTAAACTAAAAAAGATATTACCAAACACTTTTTAACTTATTGGCTTTTTGAAAACACCAATAAACTAATAAGCATTTTCCAAACTCAATCCCAAATGCTCATTATGTGATTAATGATAAAATCAGATTATTAAAACTGCTGATTTGATTTGTCGTTTTACTTCAAGGATTGCAATTCTTATTTATGAAATTTATTTTAACTTTAAATGTAGCATATTACATTCTGTAACTATTTAATGACTTTTAATAATTTCTTATTTCTAACAAATTTATTAATTTCATAATTATTTACATATAATGAAAATAAGTGCATGTTTGGATTTAAGTTTGAAAATTTATTGACTTATTAATTTTAGGGATGGCAAAAAAACTTGAGCCCGACTGGTATACCCGAAGCCTGACGCGTCCGGCCGGGTATATACCCGAAGCATGACAGGTATTGGGCCGGGTACAGGATTAGTTTTGAAAATTTTTTGCAGGAATGGGATTTGGTGATACCAGGCCAAGTTACCCGAAGTCACATACTCATTTACCCGAGCTATATACTCGAATCACACACCCGAACTTTTGTAATTTTTATCTCTTAACCCTTTTTTAACAATACTTTATTTTTGTAAGTTCATTATACGATTGAGGTGTGTGGTGTGTATAATTCTTTTATATGTTACGTTTTTTAGAAAACCCGTGTAGTCAAAAAGAAACACAACAACAAATAATATTATTTAATCAACTTAATGTTTATTTTAAATTTTTTATATATTGTATTGTACGATGGTTTTGTATTAACAATCTAAGATAAGTATATAGTTAAATTGTATTTTGATTATAAATATTTTATTATAATTAATTATGCGTAGTCTTAAGCTATAAAGTAATAAGAAAACAAATTGTATAAATGTAATTAAGGTTATATATGAATAATAAACAAGTAATAAATGTGTCAAGATCAAGTTGATCACATACTCGAAATCTTATAATATAAACACATTGAACTCAACTTCGATCTAGATAAACACAGTTTCAGATTAGACTCCACCAGAAATGATAAGATGAGAGTGTATAATATGAGAGTGTTCTTAGGCTGATTTTTACCGTTTTATCTTTATGTTGTAGTTTTATCTTATGCTGTAGGACGCATATTTCACTGTGTTTCTCTCTCATGTATGTTATTTTTTTTCTCTCTTTACTTTTTATCCGTAATCCATATTTAGGGCTAGATTTGGGCCTGTGCATGCTAGGCAAACGCACAGGGCCCAAAACCAAGAAGGGCCCAAAAGAATTTTAAACTGCAACTATGGATTAATCTATCATAACTTAACTTTTAAGTAATACATCGGCCCCTAAGATAAAAGAAAATTACACCTCATTTTATAACTTCAGTTTTAGCTGAACTTTTGCCACACGCTACAGATATGGATGAGAAATTGAAAATGCTTTCATGGCTTATACGTTGAATTTGAATTCGAATGATGCTTTACATCTACTTAATCAAATTACAAATGTAGGTCTTCAATTTCATCTAATAAGATGATAACCAGTACTATTTCTTTATATCTGATTATTAAAGGGTTAAGACTTCAGTTATATAAAAGGGAAATGAGACAGATTCGAAAGTATAAAAGTTAGAAAATATATGAATGATTTGGTTTCGGTTAATTTTGTAAACCGAAGGTACACAAAAATGAACTTTAACAAGAATAATTGTTCTCCTAGTTAATCTGAAATTATACCTTGAAAAAGCATTTGATTAGGTATATCCGTTTATCGACTTATCGCTTTATTATGATTATATATATATATATATATATATATATATATATATATATATATGCTAAGTATAAAATGAAAACCCACTTGAGTTGTGAAAACTCTAGAAACTCATTCTCAACTACATGTTTTTAATTAATGTTTAAATCGTATGGTCCACAATTAAAGTGAATAAAAAATGTAAATATAAATATAACTTTTTCTCTCTCCTGAAAACATATATAAAAATTAGTAAAAAAATGTTAAAAAATAGCAAAACATTTTTTTTTATGTTTCGATGTTTTGTATTAAATGTTACAATATATATTATATGTAACAAAAAAAACGATGTTACATAGGGTTTTCGCGGGTTTTCACAACTCAAGTAGGTTTTCATTTTAACCTTACCCTATATATATATATATATATATATATATATATATATATATATATATATGTTAAATTTTTTGGGGCCATTTCTATAACTCGTGCAAGGCTCATGAAAGCCATCGAGCTATTGAGGACGGCCCTGACCGGCTAACCATATTTCAATCATAAAACCTCACATATTTCTCATTTCTATCCTCACTTAACCTTGTTTTTTACTAAAAAAAATTAATAAAATAAGTTTTCATTAATAAAAAAATTAAACGGGAACAAAAAATATACAACTAAAATAACCAGAAAAAAAAAGAAGCTATTCGTCAAGGTTGGATATGCAAACGTACTCTTACGATATTTTGCTCGAGAGTCGCTCGCAGATTACTATGTCCTGCTTAATCTCTAGTATTCTTTTGCAAGATTTACTTCTAAACCTTCGTTATAGAATCAGATCTCATTTTCAGGAAAAGGATGTACCGCTTGATCTCTAGCATTATCTTCCATTCATAGTCACATTAGCCTTTTCCTTTTCATATCAAACCATTCATAAACTATTGAAATGCCCACACTTCTTGTCTCTGGCGTTCCGTCAACTTAAAAAAAAAACATATGAATAAATAAAAACTAGGAAAAATAAATACACAACTAAATTTCATCAATAAAATGTTAAAAAGACTAAAAAGTTACATTGTTGTGGTGGTTGTATTTGACATTAAAGTTTGTTGGCTTATGTCTCATATCCCTCCACTTCAAACTAAGTTGATGGCGTGATTCTTCACATCGCGTTTGTGAAAATGACTCAAAGTGCGTCTCCGAAAAGAACAAAAATCTTGCAAATTTTCTGATAATAATGAAGAATTACGTTAACGCCATGGACATAGTCCAAAATATTGATCCAGGCACGCGCTAAAGGCACTTCCTCGATCATAATCCATGCTAAAGGATTTAGACCATTTGGATCAGTATTTTTAGAGAGATTCGAAGGTTATAAAAAGAATAGAGAATGTTAATTAGATATGAAATCAAAGTTAAAAGTAGTAATCATAGGAGGTGTGAAATTGAAGTTAAAAGTAGTATTAATAAGAGGTAAGTTTTGTTTTAATTTAACTAGGTTATAAACCCGTGTATTATACAGATTTAAAAAATTAAATATCATTCATTATCTTATTAAATGATTTTGGTTTTTCAAGTTGCAATAATCATATACAAAAAACACAGCAAAACTCTTGAAAAATTACAAGAGTTGAAAAATGTAAACAAACTGCTTCAAAGTATATTATTGTGTTAGTTTCAATATATCTTGCTACTAAACTAACAACTGCAAAAGTTTCTATTGGTAAAAAAAAAACCAAATTGAGGGTTTGATGGTAGTAAATTATTAACCATCCATAACCAACAACAAATAAACTTGTGCGGCTTATTTCATGTCTTTTTTTTTCTAATTCATGTCTTAGGCCATAAAACTGCATATTTGATAATATCAGTAAACAAAGTGTAATACTAATAAAGTTATAGGCATTTTATTACATTTTTTTTTGTTTCAAGCATGCCACCTTACTAAACTTTTATTTTTTAGATGATCTTCACACATTTTACTCAACTCCAACATACAAGAAACTAAACAGTTATAGTGAGTTTTATATTTGTGTGTAAAAGTAAAAACAAAAATGTGTAAAGAAAACATGTTCCGAACCAAAAGTAATATTTTTTTCTTAAAATGACCAGTTTTGACCCTAACTTATACCGACCAAGCCGGTTCTTACGCGTTGCGCTAATTGACACGACCCGCCCGTTTTGCCATTATACGAGAACACAAGTAGCAACTTTGACCCGTTTACTTAAAGGGTCGAATACAAGTGGAACTTGCCCGAAATTTTCCAAGTCATACTAAAAATGGGCTTGTTTCAAGTGGAACTTGTTGTGACCCATTAAATTAATCAGAGTAACTGTTGGAAATGTTTTATTTACAACAAATAAGTATCTCACTGAAAACAAAACCATCATTCCTCCCATAACTTTGAGATTCTTATATAGAAAATAGAACACTAACAAATCATAATAATAAGCAACCAACTTAAAAGAAACAAATTAGTATTTTGAACACTCTGCTCTTGATCTTACTTCTTACAATGATTTTGTATAAAATCGGTTTGCGATACCCATAATTACAACCATTTTCCTATCATTTATAATTGTCAAGTATACTTTATTGCCTTAACTTGCAAGATTTAAAATAAAAAAAAGAGTGTTGTGCCCATAACTGACAACACAATGTCTTAGTTTCATGAAAATAAATGGATATAAACATATCATCAAGGAAATAAAACTCACCATGACACCACTCTATTTAAGCGATCAAAACAACTCATTTTCTATATCAATTTCGTCCGAAACTCTAGTTGATGCAAGTTTGTGACAATGAATAATTTCACTATCAGTTAACATATGACAGAAAAACATACTTATTAGATCTGAAAGAAAGAGTACTGATATGAACCATCATCAATCTATTATTCTCCGTGAGTGCTAAATTATATCACTTTAGCAAAGTTATCAATACATATAAAAAAAAAGTTTGTTATATAGAATTAATAGTAAAAAATAATCAAATGAGATACACCATTTTCGTATTGCTCAAAGTAAAGACGAATCATGGCACTTTCTGAGCCTATCACTAATAAACTAAAAGCATACAACACAAATTTTCACACACTAATATGAGTTTCAAACGTTTGCATACGTTCTTTTATTTCTATTTTTTTTTTACTTTATGTACTACTAAAAAATTATGCATATATCATTAATATAAAATGTTTAAAATATTTATTAATTGTTTTAGTTAGATAGTTATACTTTTAAAATTGAACAATAATGATATCACTTGACAAAAAATGGGACAATTAAATGTCATGTGGCACAACAATGGTTTTTGTTTAGTTGATTTACTAGTTTTTATTTTATTTTATTTTATTATTATCCTTTTTTTGGAAAATGATTGTTCAAGTTCAGTTAAGTTCGATAAGCACATATCCCATAAACACATAGTTTGGCCCGCATCGTAAGAGGATGAGGCTTTGTTCCTGGTAGGGGCAGCGTGGCCAGAGCAGCTACCCCTCGTTGTGTCGCTCCCATTTACTGTACCCTTACACCTCATAAGAGTGCGAGACTGACGTGGCTCGCAGCAGAACACTAATCCTAGCCTTATCGTCGTTGAATTCGCCCCATTCGTGGAACAATAGCCACTAGATAAGAAGAAATGATTTAGTATTTTGGTTTTCTTGTTGTTATTTTATTTTATCGTTAATTTCATTTTACTCTGGTAACTTGCGTTTACTAATGTTAGAAGATCTAAATACACAACTTTGTTTATTATTTATTTTTAAATATTTGTTGAAAACAAAGTTTATACATACATACATACATACAGGTATTGGTTCATTTCAGAAGTATTCTTACAGCGAGAAGTGGTTACAACCAATTATATCTTTTCTTTTTATTTTTCTATTAAATTATCTACAATGGTATGAATGTAGTATATCCAAATGTTAGTTTTGGTAACTATTAATTGCAAGCGGTTACAAATCCTATTATTTATTTTTATTTGTTTATAATAAAATTTTAAAGGCTTTCACCATCACCATTGACCATGTCCACGATTTTAAACATCACAATACCAACTAAGATTAAGCCTAATATTTGTATTGAGCAACATATTCTTATTGAATGAAAATTAGTTAGTATTAGCATTACACCAATTTAACATTATTATACATACATACATACAGGTATTGGTTCATTTTAGAAGTATTCTTACAGCGAAAAGTGTGAGAAGTGGTTACAACCAATCATATTTTTCTTTTTATTTTTCCATTAAATTATCTACAATGGTATGAATGTAATATATCCAAATGTTAGTTTTGGTAACTATTAATTGCAAGCGGTTACAAATCCTATTATTTATTTTTATTTGTTTATAATAAAATTTTAAAGGCTTTCACCATCACCATTGACCATGTTCACGATTTTAAACATCACAATACCAACTAAGATCAAGCCGAATATTTGTATTGAGCAACATATTCTTATTGAATGAAAATTAGTTATTATTATCATCACACCAATTTAACATTATAAAGAAACTTAAACCATATACAAATCACAATAATATTAACAATATACATGTATTATTATATGTGGACTTGGAATTCCACATTGCTCATATTTAGACATTCTTTTAGCTTTCTTTTCTTTAACTTTAACAACATTCTTTACCATAACTTTATATTTCTCTTGCACAATATCATAATCATGATCCATGAGTTGTTTGGATTCCGCGTGTCATTTTTAAGCGCACCTACGTTTTACAAAAACAAATATCGTAAACCAAGTAAATGAATATGTAGTAATATTTTAATAAATACGTTTAAATTCTTTTTTAAACATATTTATTCAGCATAGCCTACACAAAAACATATTTATCCTACACAACAATTGACATATACGGACCATGCAAAGTAAAACATATATATCCTATACATTCAATCGTTAACAATAATATCCTACACACCATACGCAATAAAAAAAACTTATCCTACACACCCTACATAGTATTAAAAAAAAACTTATCGTATGCACCCTACATAGTAAAAAAGACTTATCGTAAACACATGTAGAAAACTACTTTATCCAACAAAGTAAACATATTTATTTTAGCATACCCTACACAGTAAACATGTTTATTCTACACCACAATTGACATCTATGGACCATACATGTAACATCCGGCCCCTCGTACCACAAATATTGTTTGCTTTGCCCACAAAGACCTCACGGATTTGTTTTTGGTTGCCCAGGTGGAGACTTCCCAGGAGGTCACCCATCCTGCTACTACTCCCACCTGAGCACGCTTAACTGTGGAGCTCTCCTCTCGTCCACTACCATTAAGCCCAAAACGCGTTGGTGATTTAAGAGGCGGAACATTTATTTATGAACCAAGGATCTCTCTTGTCCACAGCCGATGTGGGATTTGCCTAGGGTGTTACAAACACCCCCCTTTTGGACCCATCGTCCTCGATGAGGTTTGCCACACCATCCAATCCAGGATGTGGGATTCGCCTAAGGTGTACCTTGCGACACACCCCGGGGACTCACCGTCTCTGATGAGGTTTGCCCCTACCATCCCGAACGGCACAAGAGTGGCTCTGATACCACTTGTAACATCCGGCCCCTCGCTCCACCAATATTGTCCCCTTTGCCCACGAAGAGCTCACGGATTTTTTTTTGGTTGCCCAAGTGGAGACTTCCCAGGAGGTCACCCATCCTGCTACTACTCCTACCTGAGCACGCTTAACTGTGGAGTTCTCCTCTCGTCCACTACCATTAAGCCCAAAACACGTTGATGATTTAAGAGGCGGAGCATTTACTTATAAACCAAGGATCTCTCTTGTCCACAGCCAATGTGGGATTTGCCTAGGATGTTACAATACAGAGTAAGCATATCTATCCTACACATTCAATCGTTAACAATAATATCCTACACGCCCTATATAGTAAACAAATAATAATAAAATAAAATAAAACCTTATCCTACACACCCTACACTGTAAAAAATGTATCCTACACACCTTACACAGTAAAAAAAAAAACTTATCCTACATACCCTACACAGTAAAATAAAACTTATCCTATATAGTTAAAAAAAAAACTAATACTACACAAGTACACAACTGAGATGTTTGATGAACATTGTGTATACTACACAAGTACACAACTGAGATGTTTGATGAACATTGTGTTGTTACATCTATACAATTTGATCCAATAATAAAAATCATAATTTTTTGATCGAATATTCTTAAAAAATAATTCAAATGTATGCATCTATTTACTGTTTTAAATTATATTAAACTTGATTGAAAAAAAAATGAAAACGACATACATCATGAATCCTTGAATCTTAACAAATTAATCCAATAATAAAACTCATAATTTTTTAATCAAAGTGAATAATCCAAATGTAAGTTAATTTAGGCATAACTTAGGGGGTTTCATAAAGTTGATCCGTTTTTTTTATGCCTAAATATATTTGACGGCCATGCCCTTTTACATTAATAACCAACATATCAATGCCATTTTTAATTACAAAAATGCCATTTGTATTTTGTACCATTGATTACACTTAATCAATGGCTAAGGTTTACTTCTCGCACTTCTCGCTATAATTTCACTCCTCGCAAGATCCATTCCCCCCCCCACACATATATATATATATATGTAAAGGATCCAATACAATAATCCTTTATCATACATTACGTACGCGATACTTCGAAACGTTGATTTTCAAAAACCCTAAATCACAATTACACTCAACTGCCCGTCCCTCTCCCTCAATCCGTCTCCACCACCACTCGCCAGCATCAGCACACCTCCTTCACCATAACCACTTCAATTGAATTGAATTGAAATACACAATTTGCAGACACCCATTTGCAGAACTTTAAATACATTTCAGATTTGTTCATATGATGAAATCGATGGTCGATTGATGATTACGAGATTATATGAAGTGATTTTAGCGTTCAATTTCATGTTACAGATAGTTTAATTTCATACCTAAGCTTCTGAACGTTCAAAGGTTTGTCTAGAACGTTTAATTTCATATTTGAGCTCTGATTAGGTTCTGAACTTCTAAACAGAACTTCAAAACTTTTTTGTTCTGAACTTCTAAACTTGAACGTTTAAAGGTGTTCGTTTTTTGTCAGAACGTTTAACTTGAACGTTTAAAGGTGTTCGTTTTGGTCAGAACGTTTTCGTGTCTTCAGTTTTGTTCAGAACGTTTAAACGTAATATTTTGAATCGTAATCAGAGCTCAATTGAGTATAGTATTCTGCAATTTCATAATCGATTGATGAATCTAAATCCTTCTACACATGAATTTGATTAATTAAATCATTATTTTTTGATCAATTTTGAAGATTCTTGATATTCAACGACGTTTCATTTTGATTTTGGTTTTTGACTTTAGAGATTTCATACTTTAAGCTCTGATTAGGGTTTAGAAATTGGATGAGATAGAGTGATAAGTCCATAATTTAGATCAGAATGAATTTGTAATCGATGAGTTTGATCATGAACTAGTTTGGGTTATTTACGAAACTGCCATTGCGTGTTTTCTAATCCAACGTTCTGGAAGGTCGCGTACGTAATATACGATAAAACATTTTTTTCAATAACCCACCCATATATATATATATATATATTTGGTTCTTATAAACTGATAGTATTTGTTGAAAAGAAAGTTTTAATCAAAATAAACAATATTCGAGTTTAAATATTGATTTATTTTAGTTTAGGTTTATGCTTTTCAAATTTATAAAAGTATGTTTTTTAACCATCTTAATTTAATAATTTTATTTATTAGGCATTGTTTTAAAATTATTAATATTATTTTATTAAAAAATTATATGAAAAAAAGGTGATCGAAGATTAATGAAGGGTAATAATAGAGTATCAGAATCTTAAATTAAGAAGGTGGGAATAAATAAGATTGTAACACGATAAGGACGGTGAAGAGAGTTAATTACTAATGGACAGATACACATCAAAACTCAAAAGAAT
Organism: Bidens hawaiensis; assembly: GCF_021521415.1. NCBI lineage: Eukaryota > Viridiplantae > Streptophyta > Magnoliopsida > Asterales > Asteraceae > Bidens > Bidens hawaiensis. Next base: position 478,314 of record NW_027491713.1, read on the forward strand.
AATATTCATAGTTAAATATCATAAAACAAACTATAGGGTAAATATCTTGTATTTATATATATGCACTGTTTGCAAATCATTTCATTTACATCCCTCTCTCTCTCTCTCTCTCTCTCACGCCTAACAAAATTCAATTCAAAATGCCATCTTTAAGCAACTTATTAAAAATTGTGTTGATCTCTGTGGGAGTTGTAACAATAGCCGTATCATCATTTCCGGTGATGTATAACTTCGCCTTGAACGACTTCCCTGTGATTTGGTCCATCATCACCTCATGGCTGCAACCGCCATACGTCTATCTTGTCGCTAACGTAATCATCATAGCCATCGTCATCTTCACTCACTTCCTACCTAATCACCTTTTAAATACTACTCACTTTCAACTTAATAATTTTGAGTCAAACACCCCTCCACCGCTACAACCCACGTCAGATTTTCATTTCAGTTTCGGTGTAATGGAGCCTCCCGTAGTGGTTGGGGGTTCGGTGGACGGTGAAGGAGATGAAGATGACTTTAATGCAACGTGGAATAATATTACACCGCCTGAGTTTAAGTTTCCGGTGAAAGAGAAGCCGCTCGTGACGTCCAAATTCGCTTATCATCCCAAACCGGAGAAAAACATTCCGGAAGGTAAATTTTATGCCATAGCTACACCGTCCTCATTTAATTTCACATGATGGCTAATGGCCATCCATAATAAAACACTCAAATGACCGTTTTCAAAAAGGAAAAAAATGTCAAACGTGTAAATTCTTTTTGACTATTAATAGTCAGATTTTATTTGGGAGGGTGGTTAAAACAGTGTAAGATTAAGGGGGTGTTTGGGATTGCTTATTTTATGCAATTTATGACTTATTAACTTTTAAAAAGTTAATAGGTGTTTGGTATTATGAGAGAATAAGTTAATAAGTTACAAAAGGTAACTGATTAACTTATAAGAAAAGTTATAAGTAAGAAAATAAGGAATCGCGCCCCTAAATATTAAGTCGTGTGTATAGCTGGTCTTCTAATAAAACATATTTTACAAATTTCATTTAATTTTAGGATGAATATGAATTTGTAATTATTAGATTCAAACATCAACAACCTAATAATATTCAACAGGTCCGGTAACACTGAGAGTGTTGAAGCCGAAGAAGCACGAGACAATGGATAGCACGTGGAAGATGATAACCAAAAGCGGTCGAAAATCGGACACGTTCGTGAACCTCTACCGTGACCCTCCATCCGACGAGCCAACAAGGGTGGTGAGAAAATCGGACACATTCAAGGACCGTGCAGTGTTTGGAAACCAGAATCAGCAACCGAAAACTAGGAAGCTGAAGCATGAGTTGACACCAAGTCACGAAGAGTTGAACCGGCGAATTGAAGCGTTTATTAAGAAATTTAATAACAATATGAGGTTACAGAGCCAGGAGTCTCTGAACCTCAATTGCGACGGTCAGTCTGACGAGTCGCCTCCCAAGAAAAAGGTGACGAAGAAATTAGGTACGTTTAATGATCGTACTGCGTTCGAAAACCAGAATAACAAGCCGAAGATGCAAGAGGAGCTGAGGAAAGAGTTGACACCGAGTCATGAAGAGTTGAACCGGCGAGTTGAAACGTTTATTAAAAAATTCAACGATGATTTGAGATTGCAAAGACAAGAGTGAAATCAGTTGATAGGGACCGGTTAGGAAAAAGATAGTTAGTGGCCCCGCTATTTAAAAGGTGATTTTTGATGTTAACGAAAATAGAAAGAAAAAGGTTTGGGTAATTTTAATTTTAATACATAATAAACATATAAATAAGGATTTGACTTTTTGCCCATATGGTTTTATGAGGGTGTGTAGTTATTATAAAAGTAATTATACACAGGATGAAATATTTAATTAATTATTTTTTATTAATTATAAAGTGGATGGTGATGTTATGATATAATGGATAGTTGTGATTAGAAAGTTACAATTTGTTTTTGGTTTGTTAGAGGTGTGTGCGAGATAATATATTCTTAATTTGAGGGGTTTATTAAGTTTACATGATAAGGAAGTACGTTTAGTAAAATTATTTATTTTATGTAGTTAAATAATAATTGCTAGTTTAATATAAAAATTCGAGAGAATGGCGCTATGGCAAACAAAATTAAGTTAAACATTAAGTTAATTTCCAAATAAGGATGGCAATGAAACCCGAACCCAATGAGAGAATCCGAAACCTGACATAAATGGGAAGGGCAATACCCGACCCATTAGGGTTTGGGAAGGGTTTGGGATCAGTTTTGAATTTTTCGTGGGTTTGGGACGGGTTTGGGATTTCTAATATACCCAATTACCCAACCCGATTACCCGATAACATAGATCCATTTACCCGATTATATACCCGATATAGCTTATTATATTATACTATATTCCAAATATATTATTTGTCAAAACTTGTTTATGTCAATTATTTGTGATATTTTTACCTTTATGGTAACCATCTTTGTAATCGATTAGTTATATTTTGTCAAAACCCGGTAGAAACCTGACGGGTTTTGAGCCGGGTATACCCGACAGGTATTTTATCAAAATCCGATAGGAAACCCGATGGGAAAACCCGAAACCCGATGGGTAATTACCCTACTAAAACCCGACGGGTTTGGGATGGACTTTTATAACCGGGTATGGGTTTGGGAATACCTAAGCTCGACCCAAACCCGACCTGTTGCCACCCCTATTTCCAAAGAAGAAAATTGAAAAAATTGGTTGTGGTGGTTGTTTTGGTTAAAAATTAACAAAGGTAATTTCGTAACCAAATTAGTAAGTGAGGCGTAGTGCTTGGTTGAAATGAATGCAAAAATGAAGTGACACAAAGATTTGTTGCGAGGAAAAAACCTGTTATCCTGAGGATAACAAGAAAAAAACCTCGGGCGGTGACAACTATCACCACTAGTTTATTAATAATCAAAATCGGTTACAAATGTTGGAGCTAGTTGGATCGTGATTACAATATGCGAGTACTGCTAAGTATCGAGTGCTAAGAGTGTGTAGGTTGTGTGTTCTATTTATACTGAAATCAAGCTAACAATAAGTCCTAAAAAACAGGAAACCCTATACTACTTCTAAACTAGCCGTTTGTCTTCCATTTAGCACGTTATTGAAGTAGTTGCTGAGTGGTCCGAGTCTTTAGGAGATCATGGGAACGTTATATGACCTGGTAAACAACAAAAATAGTGATTGATCCGTTAGTTATACACTATATTAAGGATACATGTTGCATTGGAGGATACTATATCCTGGAGTTATACTAAACATATCGCTTTCTTAAGATACCGAAAATTTGATGCCTAACAGTGGTGGTGGTGGTGAATCAATGGTGGAATGGGATAGATTCAACTTTTTTCAAAAACTCATGGAGGAGACAAAAGAATGGTGAAACGCCACAGAGGAGATGGTTTTCAAGGAGACAGTTTTGGTATCAAAACTCACGGGTCAGACGGATTTCCTTTGAAATCTTACGGGTGGGGTCAGACTTTTAACACGTATCAGAAAACTATTCGATCTCGAAAACTGTCGGCGGGAATCCAAATCTAATTGCCCACTTGAGTTTTCGTTGGATTATTTTGGGAAATATTTTAAATTTTGGATTATTTTGGGCTTCTTTCTCCTAAAATGTATTATTTTAGGAATTTTCTCGACTAAAAAATAACCTAACTCTTTATAATATGTTATGATCATTCCAATTTTTTATGGGTAAATTCCCAAACAACCCATTTCTAGAGAGAGAAATTCAATTTAGCCATTCTTTCTCAACTATTCCAAAAATAGCCCTATCAAACATGTCGATGTCGACGGGTTTTAAAAGTTTTGGGAATCGATCCAACAAGATTTAAAATGATTTGAATCTCGTCGGCTCCGTCTATATTTTAAGTAATCCCGTTTTTCTCGGCCAAATTTTAAGTAATCGCGTCTGCATAGTCCAATTTTTTGGGTAAAATAATTTGTCCTTTTCTTTAACGTTTTTGTCTCCTTCAAAATCTCTTCTTCTTCTTCTTCTTAATAAATGAAATTATTGAAGTTCTTTAAAAATATAATTTTAATTGGCCCGTATGATTTACAAGTCTGATTTAAAGTTTAAATCGTTAGTCGTGGAACGATGAATCGGTTCTAGACTTAAAGAGCCGATGATGATTACGAAGATGAAGATGGAGACGAGGAAGATGAAGATGAAAATAATAGAAGAAGAAGAAGAAGAAAAAAGAGGTCGGAGGAGAGAGAAAAATGTTAAAGAAGAAAACAAAATATTTTACTCAAAAATTTGGACGGAGCAAACAAGATCGCTTAAAATATAGCCGGGGAAGACGTGATTACTTAAAATTTGAACAGAGCTGACGAGACTTAAATCACTTTGAATCTGATCGGCTCGACTACCTAAGTTCGCTCCAGACAAGATTTAAAGGGTTATTTCCAGATTTTAAAAATTTTTGAGGCTATTTTGAGATTCTCTCTTCAAAAGAGTTATTATGAGAATTTTCCATTTTTTTTTATTATTATGAGAATTTTCCATTTTTTTTTTATTTTATTGTTATTACCCCTCTAATAGAGAAACATCATCACCAAATACATTTAAAAGTATAGTTTGTGATTGCTAGTACTTGCATATAACAATTGTATGATGATGCTATAGTATTAATATTTCTTGGGAAAATTCTTAAAATAGTCCATTTTAGAGAGAAATCCCATTTTAGCCTTTTTTTTCTCAAAATCTTTTATAATTTCGACTTGCAAGACGCTTTGGGAAAAGATAAAAATAAAAAGGGAGCAGGCCAAATTTTGAAAGAAAGTCAGGTAAAAGACGAGATTTAGGGAAATAATGTCGTGCAAGTCCAAATTATTTTGTAATCTTGGAGCAAAAGTCCATATTTTTCCAAATCTTTTTTATTCAAAAAACCCTCTTGAAAGACTGTTTTTTTATCTTTCCTACCTTTCCCGTCCATATTTTCAAATTCTTAGAAAAATATATTTTATACAATTATACCCCTTAACCACCACTAACACTTTGAACCACCACCACCACCACCTTGAACCACCACCATCACGTCGGCCCCACCCCAACACCACCATCGAACCACCACCACCCCCACCCCATCACCTCCTATCCACCGCATCCCGTCGTATCCCCGCCACTCATTAACCCAAACCCTCATTCCATTCTTCTTCTTCTTGTTTATAGCAACTCCACCGCCACCCTTCCTTTTCCGGCCATGGTGCGTCGGTGAACAGGAATTTGGTGGAGCCATACGCACTCCACGACTTCTTCATTCTCCCTCCAGTAACCTGCAACCTCTGCGCGACCGCCGGCAGCCGTGACCCACGAATAATGACGGTAGGCGGTGGAGAGGAGGTGATGGGGTGGGGGTGGTGTGTGACATCCGTGGCAAAACCGAGTACACCTTAGTACTTACAAACTCGAATAAGCGTTTAACCGCTTATTGCGTAACGAACAAACGAATAACCAAACGGGTATGGTTATGGTCCGGATATCCCGGGGTGCCATCTATAAGTGATATACGTTTAATATAAGCTAAAATATTAGTAATATGGCCTTAGTTCGATAGCAAACAAGTTAAACGAAAACATGCTCGTTTAACTACTTGCTATAGATTTAAACGCGAAAGATAGTTACAAACCAAGCATTGTATCATCCGTTAAGCCGAAAAGGACTTACCAAACACTTATTTGAAATGTTTTAAGCGATCCGTGAAAATATTTTTGATTTTTACAAACGTATAGTATGTTTTTATAATTTTACACAAAACTAGCCGAAAAACACTCGTTTTCGCTCCGTTTGTCGCACCCGATATATTTTTTTCGCCAAAAACCGAACCCGAAATAAATTTGGACTTGGTATTTCACGTTTGGGCACGTAAATCGAGAAAAGTGGGCCAAATGGGCCCAAAAGGGGGCCCAACAAGCCCAGCCCGCCAAAAAAGACTTTTTTACCTTTGGTTTTCCTTTAAATATAAACAAGTCCAAGATATTTTTGAAGATATTTTCTTGTGGAAATTTGTAGAACAGCCTAGTTCTCTTAAAACCCAGCAAGAACAAGGTAAAAAGCTTCACTTTTGGCTAAGTTTTAACTCGTTTAAACTCGATTAATACCATATAAACATAGCTTGATTGCCAAAAATCATTCCTAACCGTGTAAAAATCCTAAAAGTGGTTCATAAACATGTTTTGATCATACACATGGTGAGGAACCTGGTTTGATAGTTTTTCTGGCCATAAACACGGATAAAAGGGTTGAAACGGCGTTTTTACGGTTCAAAAGTTCGTTTTTGTGCACTAGCCGAAACCCTAAGTTAAGAGCTGTTATGTTGATAAAAAATTGCTTGGTTTGTGATATAGGACTTGTATCTAGCCTACATAGGAGCCAAGAGCTTGAAAAGTTGATTAGAAAGGCGGAAACGAACCAAAACCGCTAAGGTAATGCTGAAACACTCGTTTACGGGCTGTTTAGGTTAAGGTTGTGATGTGCATATTATTAGGCCTTGAAAATTTTCAGGGACATCAGGGAACATGTCATTGAGTCCCTGTTCAAATTTGGTAATTTTTAGACCATCCGAGAATATTTGGCGAATTTATTACCGAATTGGGACGTTTAATGGGGAAAAATAGTTAAAATGCTCCAAAAATTATGAAATTTTTCTGGGAACTCAGATTTAATTTATTTTGATCACATTTGAATTTTGGGATCATTTAGAGAATTCTAACGGTGTTTTGTTTATATGCGTTAGTGTGAATTTTTATAGCCGAATTTGGACCGAAAAGAATATTGCATGAGCTTTTTACATTCTGGAATTGATACAGGTTGTTTTGGGATATAAATTGGATATTCAGTAATTTTGGTGAAATTTTTGGAAATTTTTTGGGATAAACGGACGATTTTCAGGCGAAATATAGCTGATAAAATGAATTTTTATAAATTAATAAATCAATAAATAATTCCAGAAATATTTTTATAAAAATATACATATTTTAATTGATAAGTGGCTAAATTTTCATAATTTAATGATTAACTGTTAATTAAATATGCTAATTTGAAGATTAAACAAATTCAGTTTTTATAAAAACCGGCAAGTTCGCGACTAACGAATTTGCGGGAATATCAAAACACCAAGAGTGATCAAAAATCATATTTTTGGATTAATTAGGTAAAAACGAACTTTTGTACGAGAAACCTGGACAATCCGGATAGATTGTGCGCGTTTTCTTCTTAAATCAAACTGAATAAACGGAAACGGGCCCCGAGGCTAATCTGGTACCCCAGTATGTGATCCTTCTTTATAACTTAATCATTTTATTAACCAATACATTTACCCAAGCTTATTTCCCCATAACTGTTTTCTGAACGCGTAAACGAACAACTTGGCCTAGTTAGGAAAACGGGAATCTGAGCCATGTTCGGTTTTAAGTATTAGACATTGAACAACATCACAACCTAAGCTTATTGCCACTTTCTGGGCGTTCCAGCTATAACCAGATTAGTTATACAGCCCAGTTTAGTACTGAGATTATAATAATATTAAAATATTAATATTATTATAATATGGACTATAGGGACTAAGTGATAGCAAGGGAAACGAACCCCGAGCTGATCTCGCACTGAGTGCCTACAATACCGTGAGTTTCATGACCCCTCTTTTCAAACTGTTACAAACCTTTGGGGTGAAAAACGTGTTTATATACATTATCTACCAAAAAACGGTTCAGGATATAGATTATCTGAACATGTATATATGAAAAGTCCCTACAACTATAATGATTAACTACGTGCTGATGAAATGTGATTATTATCATTGATTGGTATATTAAGTGGAGAGAGTACGAATGACAAAACATAATGAAATTACATGTGATAATATGTTTATACAAACACGTCATGTTATGTTAAACATAACTAATTTGGGAATAATGTGGTCTGTAATGGCCATGGGGCTATTGTGGGTGAAAGGGGCCAAAATAGTACTAAACTAAAGTTGAGTATGGCCTATGAGCCAAGTTCTGCTGCAACTTACTAAACTAAAGTTAAGTATGGCCTATAAACTAAAGTTGAGTATGGCCTATGAGCCAAGTTCTGCTGCAACTTACTAAACGAAATAACTTGATTATGGCATGAGTGTTAAGAAAATATTATGATTATATATGTTGTGGGTGGAAAGGGGGCCACAGTGATTAGTAATACGTGATAAATACTATATATATGTGTGTGTATTGTGTACACATATATATATACATACTATGTGGATAGGTGTAGGAAATTCTATGTGTAGAAAATAATAACTGTTTGTGTATACAACATGTAATGTTTGAGTTTACGTGAAACCATTGTGGTCAGAAGAGGGACCGCAGTGGTGATTTTACGTGGAACCGTTGTTGGCGGAAAGAAGGCCACAGGGGTTGATTTTATTTGGAAAACGAAGACACGATGTATGAATAAGCAGTCATGATTTTATCGTAGTTTCAAACTCTATCATAAGCTTATACACATACATATCAGTATACAAAGACGTAGATATACATATATAAAATGTAAATACATTTTTTATATACGCGTGTACATACAAACTATGACTGTATGGTGCGCAGAACTGATTTCGTTAAAACTTATGAAACTCACCAACTATTCGTAGTTGACCTGTTTTAACATGCTTTTTAGGTAATCAGATATGAGAAGTAGTTTCCTGTTACGTGTCTGATTGGTGATTGATGTCATGGGCATTTGAGTTAGAAGTAAAGTAATTGAAGAACTGGTTTGATTGTATCACCTAGTTTGTAAAAGATGTTAGAACGATATAATATATTGTAAATTAGTTAGTAATGTATCTTTATGAACAATGTATTTGATACCAGTTGTATCTGTTGCATTTCCATTTTACGCTTCCGCAATTCGCTTAACGGGGTGTGACATGGTGGTGGTTCGGTGGTGGTGATAGAGTGGGGCCGACGTGATGGTGGTGGTTCAAGGTGGTGGTGATTAAGGGGTATAATTGTAAAACATATATTTTTTTAAGAATTTGAAAATATGGACGGGAAAGGTAGGAAACATAAAAAAACAGTCTCTCAAGACGGTTTTTTGAATAAAAAGGATTTGAAAAAATATGGACTTTTGCTCCAAGATTACAAAATAATTTGGACTTGCACGACATTATTTCCCCAAATCTCGTCTTTTACCTGACTTTCTTTCGAAATTTGGTCTGCTCCCTCTTTATTTTTATCTTTTCCCAAGCATCTCGCAAGTCCAAATTATAAAAGATTTTAAGAAAAAAATGACTAAAATGGGACTTCTCTCTCTAAAAGAGGCTATTTTGAAAATTTTCCCATATTTTTGGGGTAGGACTTGGTCATACAAAATTAATCTATTAAATATACAAATAATAAATATAATTTCAGTTTGAACTAAAATAGTTAAGGGGACACTTGAAATTGCTTATTTTCATCAACTTATAACTTTTAGAAAAAAGTTATAAACTTGTTTGATATTAGAAATGTTTGCAAGTGTATAAGTCAGTAAGTTAAAATATTTATTGACTTATGAGGAAAAGTCGTAAGAAGGTAAAATATGAAATAACAGCTGTGATAAACGAACAAATCACAGTAACAGGAAGATGCGATAAAAGAAGAAAGAGATACGATAGGTGGTGACAAATTACTCCGGCTGCTCTGTCTTCCTTCTTCTGTGCGATAACGGTGACTAACTGGTCATCCCTCTTCCGATTCTCTTTCTACTAAACCAAGTACAAGACGGACAGAGAGACAGACATGTGTTAGCTGTTAAACCATAAACTTATTATTCATGAAATATGTAAGAGGATGATATATTGGTTTTTAATCTATACACAACATTTTTCCTATAAGGCCTAAAAGTACATTTTCAGAAAATATTATTATTATTATTATTATGAAAAGCTTATAGAAAATGTAAATATCATGCTTTCAATATTGAAAGTGATGATAATTATTGTAGTTATCATTAATTAATATTTATATATAATATAGAATATAAAGTGGATATCGGTTGTCACATGTCGAGTTCAAAGGCTGTCCACGTTAACTCATTTTATAATTTTAAAGATTTTATTTAAATGATTAATGCGATTTTCATAATTAGGACGTTAGCATCGATTGTAGTAATTATAGTAATTATATGAGATTGTGAGGATTTTAAGCAAGGTTGTTATAACATGACTCTAATCGGCACGATTTATATGGATTGAATTCATGCTTGTTTAATTTGTTGTTCTACGATGAGTAGCAGGACAATTTAATATCCTTAAGAAGTTTTTAATTTGACACATCTCATACATGTATGAAATAATTAATTTCTTTATCAATTCATATAGGAAGATCTTGATGTTGTATTTCAACAATAAAAAGGTATAATAAATAGATTTAAAGGGTAATTTTTTTATTAGTTTAATGTATCGGAATGACGAGAAGGTCTCTGAGGGATGCGGGATAAATCTCGAGAAAGATGTACATACTTTACATGTTTTAAATCATGACCGAAATTAACGGGCGTTACAAGTCCACCCCCTTATAATGGGATTCCTCCTCGAATCCCGATGCGACAGGAACAATTGCGGGTAGAATTTCATCATTTCATCCTCGGATTCCCAAGTGGCCTCGGAGCCCTTACGGTGCCTCCACTGCACCTTCACCTGCCTGACCACCTTATTTCTTAAACGCCTTTCTTTACGGTCAAGAATCGCGATAGGTTCCTCAATGTAATTCAACTTACTATCAAGCTCAATATCACCAAGGGGCACATGGGCCTCCTCATCTGCCAAACATTTCTTCAAATGATACACTTGGAAAGTAGGATGAATCCCAGCAAGCTCGTCGGGCAAATCCAGTCTATACACCACCTCACCAACATGTGACAAGATACGGAACGGACCTATGAACCTCGGACTAAGCTTCCTCCTCTTACGAAAACGAATAATACCCTTCCAAGAAAAAACTTTTAATAAATAAAAATTATAATAAATAGATTTAAAGGGTAATTTTTTTTTATTATTGAAATACAACATCAAGATCTTCCTATATGATTTGATAAAGAAATTCATTATTTCATACATGTATGAGATGTGTCAAATTCAAAACTTAAGAAGGATATTAAAAATTTATTTTTCAATGTTGAATTTTTTCTTGCATTAAAATTTTTAGGTCGGGACAGGTCAAGTCAGATAAATAGAATGCAATATCACTATCGTAACAAAACAACAATGTCAACATTTAATAAGATATAAAGTTATTTTAAGTAAAAAAGATAGTACGTATTATAATTATTTCCTATGCGTTTTTATGTTTTGAAAATAAGTCTAAACACATTCATTCACGATTTTAAAAATGAATTTATTTTCGATATAACAAATGCAAACATCGTTTATATAATTCTCACCCATAAAAAAAGCTAACCTTGCCTTTTAAACTCATATAAGATTTGATTATTTGAAAACCAAAGAAAGATGGATGGAAGCGATGGCGGAACTTAACATTTAAGTTGAGGGAGCAAAAATATATGTTAAATTTGGACTTTCACATTAAAAGGGACCTTACCAAATAGAATTAATATTACTCAAACCCAGTGGATTATATTTAATAGGTTGAACAAAAAGTTTTTAACCGTGGGTCAAGTTAATTTTTTAGAAATTACCATATAATAAATTTGTTTACTATTGTTTAAAAAGTCTAAATCGTTTTGAAGTATAATTTACTCACTAAATTAAACAAAAATAACAAATATATATATATATATATATATATATATATATATATATATATAGGATCAGGATAATGTGATAACTTTTTGGGAATTGATAACTATGAAAACCATTTTGGACCACAAAAAACCCAAAAATAAAAAAAATCATTAAAAAAAAAACACAAAAATATTCTTAATGAGAGCACAGAGATGCATTTTTCTTCTTTTAAAAGCAATTATTCTTCTTCTCTTCAAATCACCTGTAGATACAAAACACAACCCGCATACCTTGGTCGATGTCGCTATCAGGGGGTATTGAGGAAATCTTCTAGAAATAGTTTGTTACACTGATCTTCCATATCACATGGGGATCATGTGTATGATGAGTCCCTTGTGTTGCTTGTGGTTTCCTCCCGCGGATGCTTGTTAGTGATCCGCGGGTTATAGTTGGAGATCTGCGAAGCATGTTTTGGATTGTGGATGTTCTTGCCATTCCACGTGCTCCTCCCGCGGGTGTCTTATTAGTGATCCGCGGGTTGGGTTATAGATCCGCGGGTAGCTTTGCTACCCTACCTCTATAAGTCCCCCCAGTCCATTGTTGCTTCCGTGATGCGATGTCACGGGTGGAATTATGAACTCTGTTGTGGCATTTTGTCGCGGGTTGCAACTGCTGGCCATTGGGATTCCTGTTGCTTTTGGACTGGGGTACTGTTTTGACATCTAAGATGTGACATCTCCCCTCTTAATTATGTTAGGAGTGGTGCTCGAGGTTGGTGCATGAATTTTTCGGCATCTGATTCAAAATTATTTTATTTTGTCAGTTCCCACCTAACGTGTCATCTTCTGATTTGGCGGTTTCGGCGTGTGAGCTGTATCCCTCTCTCTTTGCATTAATTGCGATGTGTATATATAGGGAGGGGCGTTCCCCTTTTCCAGATTACTTGCAATAATTTCCATTCTCGTCTGTTCATCTTCATCTTCTTTCTTCTGCGTTCTTTCTCACAATTTTCTGAACCAGAATGGCCGGTGGTAAGAACGAGAAGAGGGGTCGTGAGAGTAAGAAGGACGGCTCAAAGGGTGTAGTGGAGAATATTTTGATCAACTAGATGGCTACGGACTTCCAAGACATTGTCAATTTGTATGGATTGGCACCAGAGTGGGGGCTAGAACTCCCTTCTCCGGGATCGACGGCTGATCAACCACCAGCCGGGAAGATTGCGTTGTCTGGTGTGTCTTTCACCACGGGAAACTTCCGGTTGCCGATCACCAAGTTTGTTGGTGATTTTTTGGATGTATCTGGGATTCATATCTCCCAGATGCATCCTTTTGGGATCATGAGGCTTCGACACTTCGAGTTCTGTTGAAGAGCCTTGGAGGTTGAGCCCACTATAGATCGCCTCCTCGCGATCTATAAGATTCAGGTCCACGGGAGCTGGTTTAGCTTCATCGTTCAAAAGAAGCTGATAGGGATTGAACCTCCTTCAGGTTACTGATACGGAAGGTCAAGAATGGTACATGAAGCTGACGCGGACTCCGACTCCTATGGGTCTCATTCCGGAGTCCACCTTGGTGCAGTGGGGATGAGCCGCGTATGGCCATATCCGGATGAACATCCCTATTTTTCTCGAGATGATGGAAGTGAGTTACTAAATCTTTGCTTCCCTTGGTGCTTGTATTTTTCCTTGTATGTCACCTTTTTTGTTTTTTGTTTCAGATGGGAATTCGTTTTTTGAAGTTCTCGTTCCTACCATTGCGGAAATATGTTCCGGATGCCTTTGGAGTAGACCAGAGGCCTGTTCTTGAGGCTACCCATGGGAACTTCCTTTTCGCGACCGGTGGTCGTACTGAGCCAGTGGTCAATGATCTTGTCGTGGCCCATGGTGTGTACATTCTAAACCCTAAACCTCTTACGGTTATGCATCCGGACGGGACGATAGTCCTTTCTTCTAGCAAAGAGTCCTCTAGTGAGGATTCCACTAGCGAGGGTTCCCCGCCCGGTACCCTGGAAAGTTTTCATGTTGGTGTATTGCATGCTATTGCAGATATGATTCGCCGCCGCAAGAGGACGGTGGATACCGCTGGTGTATCTGGCCTTAACAAGGACTCTAATGCCGATGAACCCGCTGATGGTGAGGCTACTGTGGACACCGAGGATCCCGTTGGTGGGGAGGTGTCCAAGATGACTTATGATCCCACTGGTGGGGAGGCGGCCGGAGGTGTCGAGGGACTTGCTGGTGGTGAGGCAACCAAGGGAGTCGGTGATCTTGCCGGTGGGGAGGTTACCAAGGTTAGAGGGGAGGGCCTTCCCCTTAAGAAGATCAAATTGACCCGCCTCCAGGACTGGGTCAGGAATAGGACCACCGTCCGACAACCTTCAGTTAACTTACTGTTTTTCCTCTTGGCTTCCTGCTGTAGATATCTTTTAAATTTTGTTTCTGGATTAACAGCCTTCTCCGCCTCCGGAGGTTTTGCAGGCGGGGGGGGGGTGACGAGGATGTGCCTCCTAAGGAAGCTGGTACGCAGCCTCCCAAGGTGATAGTGGAAACGGAGGTTGTGCTTCCTTAGGAAACTGACAGAACTCCTCTTGTTTCCACGGGCGAAAAGGGGGAATTCTCGAATCCTTTATCTCAGGATCAGGGAGATTCCCTTTTTCGTCCCTTATGGAATCTTGGCCCAGACGCGCTATTTACCGATCCACGTGTGTGCCAAGAGTTCTTTGAGCATTGTCTCCCACCCTCTGAGTGTAACAGGATACACTCCCAAACTCAGGCTAGTCTGGCGCAGGCACTTAGCTATCACATGGCTAATGTGTTGTCGACTAGCTGTGAGGTATTCAAGGGGTGGGTCACGGGGCAAACCGACCTTGAGCACGCTGTTAGCCTCATGGTCGAGGCTGAAGCAGCAAGGGATGTTGCTCAAGCAGAGGCCAAGAAGAGAGAGGCTGCCCTCCTGGCTATTCAGGAAGAGAATAAACTCTTAAAGGAGCGGATAGCCACTCAAGTTGAGTTCATCGCTGCCCGGGACGAGGATGTCCTGAGGCTTGTGGCCGAGGTGAAGGAGAAGGACGACCGCCTTGCCTCTGTTTTCTAAGAGAACGAGGGTCTAGAAAAGGCCTTCACCAATGCCTCGGACGAGAGGCGGTGGCTTCTCAAGTTTGGCATTCCCAAGGTAAATATTTCTATCATATTTTTCCTATGAGAATCTCATGCTGACCTTCCTTTGGACCAGATTTTCAAGCTTATCAAGGAAGGACCTGAGCTTGGGGATTGTCTTGCTGACTTGCTGATCAGCTCGTCCCGTGGGTGGGTCGCCAGGTTGGTTTTCAAGAAGGTTGTTCCATGGCTCGCGAGGGACGTCCGTCCTCCGAGTTTGAGCTTCATGGCCAGGATTGTCAAAAGGAATATGATGCACAGATGGATTCCTTTGATAACCTTTCTTTTGACATCTTGAAGTATATTAAGAAAAACCGTCGTGAACCCACCTGTGTTGGGGAGCTGCGCCTTCACGTGAACCGGCTGCTCGCCGAAGCTGAAAGCAAGGAAGCTACCAAGGAGAGTTAGGAATAAATTGTAATGTTGTTGCATGTATTTCCTTTCCTCTTGTAAATTTTGTGTAAATGAAATGAAACTATCTTTTTCACTTATTGTGTTGAACTTATCGCGCCTGTGTTCTACTTTATTGGGAGAGCTGTTTAGATCGCGGATGACCCCCTTATCTATGACCCTTCCGCTTACAGTTATGACTTGTTGTTTTCTTGTTCTTTTTTGTAACTTACGTTCCGGTAATGTCTGACCTGTCAGCCAAAACATTTAGTTGGTCTCGTTACTGTAGAACTAGAAAGCCGTCAAATATTTTCGGGGGTTGACAGAAGTGACAGGTCTGCTCTGGTCGTAATAGTAGGTCTGACAGCTAGCCCCAGTCATGCTTTCGGATTTTATATTTTCGACTTTGGTTTTCCCGCCTGACATGTCACGATCTGATTAGTAGACAGTTGCCTTTCCCTATTCCACATATTAAATGCTACTACTATATATATCCCTCGATTTCTTCTCTTCTCTCTTACTTTGTATTGAATAACTGAGATAGTCTCCGCCGGAATTCTTGAAGCAACCATCTTCTCAAATCTAGAAACCAATTTTCGTTGATTGTTATCAACCATAGCTCGCTGTAGTCAATTCTTAGCCGAGTACATGATGTCGACAAGACCTGACTATCGAACTATTGATAGTGTTACCATCGATTGGGACACAAAGGGTTTTGATGACGTCGTGAATGCTTATGGCATTGCTCCAGAATGGGAGTCGGAATTTCTGGCTCCTGGTTCAACGGCGAACCATCCTCCGGTGAGGAAGATGGCCATGTTTGCCGAGTTCTTTAGCTCCGGAAATCTCCGATTTCCGGTTACCCGGTTTTTGAGTAAGCTGATAACTGGAAATATGATTCATATTTCCTAACTTCATGCATCGGCGGTGATGCGTATGCATCACTTTGAATTTTTCTGCCGGGCGCATGGCATCGTTCCTACCATCGACAAGTTTGCTGTGTTCGATCACTTGTATGGTAGGGGTGGCCGATATATCTGTCTTCCGACTGAGCGGAAGGCTGTTGCGTTGAACACGCCTCTTCTGGACCCGCATTGGGCTAGGAAATTCTTTTGGATTCGGGAAGATGTGATCCCGTTGTCCATGTATTAGCGGTCGGCGGATCAGCCATTGCTTGCCCTTCCGTACGTTGATCGTCCTGAAAGGCATGGGTGGTACCAGCAGCTAACCCATACTGCGACTCCAATGCGCCTGATCACAGAGTCTGTCCTCGTGAGGGTTGGGATGAGCCGCCTGTGGCCTTATCCGGATGAGGTGCCATACTTTCGGAAGCCCAATGGATGTAGGTAAATTTAAAGTATGTTCCAGGCTTATCCCGGTTTCTAACCTTGGCTTACTGTGCAGCTGAAGGCCTTTTGCAGTCTGTTCTTATTGTGGGTATGCCTGGGGTTATGCACATTGCTGCCCGCGATAAGAAGGATCTTCCTATTCTTGAGAAGACCAGGGATAATTTTTTGTTTCCTCAGTATATCCGTCTAGAACATGTTCTTCACACTCGTTCTTGTGATCGAATTTCTAATGTGTGGTTTTGGTGTAGCCTTTGGTCGAAAGAGGAAGGAAGCTTCTTCCAGCAACGCTCATTTGGAGGTTGCTAGTGGAAAGCAGGGTATGGGTCCTTTTCCTCCGGCTGTAAAGAGGAGTCGTCTTCGTGACCGCGTTGCGGTCCGCATATAGGGCACGCCGGATACTTTGTTTTCCTTTTTTTTACCGGAAAGTTGTGTTTTTGTCTTCCATAGATTGACTTTCGCCATGTGTCCATGCAGACAACGATATCAGGACAGCCCGCATTCCAAGAATGACCCTAGCGGGTCATCTGCTGCTGACAAAGGGAAATCCACGGAGGGTGCTACTTCCATTACTGTCCGGACGCTGTCAACGCCAGAATCACCACCCTTGCCTCAGCCCGTCGTTCACGAGACTGAAAAACCAGCTGGGCGGGTGTCGGTATGTAACACCCCGGCTATAGCGGAAACGCCTGAGTGTGACGTACAGATTGCTCAAACACACGTGACACTATTAGATGACCATAATAACATTATTTCATTTAAATCTTCATGTAACACAAGTTTATCAAATAATACAAGTTGTAACCAAAAATACACAAATGATAAGTTGTTTCTTTGAGTATCCTATAGGCATGCTATGTGTCTTCTAACTTTCATCCTTGTGTCTCTACACCTGTAACATATGTATAAAATACGGTCAGCTATAAACATAGCTGGTGAGATTCCCACAGTTTGATATAATACGTAAAAATCATACAATTCATGGAAAAGTGATAAACGAGCAAGTAAACTCATTTCCAGTTGGTATCAACCAACGTACTCAGGTAATCGCGCAAGTAAGGTTCCTTTTAAATTGGTACCAACCAACGTACTTGGATAATGAGGCCCTTTTCCACTCGATGCAAATGGACCGGAGTGCAAAGGGGGGCGTATGATCATACTTAATGAGGCTTCCCAATCGTGCAAGTAATATTCGTGCAAGTAATACAAGTAACACACAAGTCCATATACGAATTGTAGTTTTGTAATAGAAGAAACAATGCTTGAACTTTTATAAGGATACATATGCTACCCCAAAACATTAAAACATTAAAAAGGGGTGGTGAAAAACTTACCTTGAAATCGAAGAGGTAACTTGTAATGAAAACCGAAAGCATGATAACGAAACCGAAGCAACCGAAATGATTGAACTCCTCGAACTATTAAAATAAATACGAACATTTAAAGACTAACTAACGGGATTATAAATGTTTAAATAATTTATCTTTTGGGATTATATAATATTTTATTAGCTTTTATTATTTTAAAGCATGGACAATTTAATATCATATTTTAGGCTTTAACGATAATTTTAACGGTTTGATATTATTTTAATATTATAACTTTTAACACTAATATGAACGTTACGATAATTTACAAGGCATGGATTATGTTATTGAATTAAGGTTAACGAATTACAAACTAACGAATTTTAAAGCTAACAGATTAAAGTTAAACGAGACCAATATTGACGGTTTAACGAAATATATATTATTTAAATATTATTTTGCAAACATGAGAATTATATTCTATGTTGAACGCGGATTTTAACGGTAGAGTTCTTATTTAGTGTATTAAAATGTTAGCGAACATGGTGAATATAGTATTATAATATTAGCGGTTTGTTGTGAAACGGAAAACAAAAAGTTAGTTTTTAGGTAAAAATGGTAAAAGATAATTTATAATTAATTTTATTTAACTAGAATAATTTTATTTGATTTATTATGAGTTTTAAAAAATTTATTTTATTAAAATTTTTAATAAAATCGGTCTAAAAAACTTTATAAGAAATAATAGTTTGACCCAGAATTCGAACCCGGGTCCTTGAGTTCACAACAATAAGCCTTAACCACCATGCCAGTTATTCAGTTTGTTTACAAAACATAAATAAAAATAGATAAACAAAGGTTCATGTTCATCTTCTTCACCAATAACCCTAGTTTGCAATCCTTTCATTTAAACCATGTTTGCCCAAATTAAGTTAGGGTTTTCGTTTAACAGGTTAACGAGAAGCAAAACCATATCTTATTTACCTTGTGAGGTGCTAGGAAGGTGACAAACGACGAGTTGGCCAGAGTAAAATCTTGGATTCTCAAACGGGTTTACAGAGGTTGTTTAAGCGTATATTGATGATTGTGGTTGTTTTAGCTCGATGTTAGGGTCCTATTCATACTTGATATTGGAGCGTATACACGTTATTTCGTATTAATTGCTTACGGCCGTTTTTCCAGCGAAATTCACGGGATTGGCGGTCAATATTAACATGATTAGAATATGTTATATTGCAATTATCATGTTGATTAAATAATATAATCATGGTTTAAGATTGTTACTCAATTAAAACGGGTCAGCGGCGAGTCTAATGGAGAAAATAATGGTGGCCGGAAAAGCGTGGCCACCGCCGGCGGTTGTTGAACGGAAAAACGAAGGGGAGGGACCAGGGGGTGGGTTTAATATTATTATATTATAATTTAAAACAAGGTTACATGTCTCGGGGGTGTTTGGATTGGCGGGAACCGTCGCCGGCGCTTGCCGGACGGCCGATGGCCGGAAAAACGTGAAACAGGGGTGGGTGGAAGGGTTTTTATTTTATTATTATAATTTAAACTAATTTACAACTTCAGCCCCTGCAGTTTCAAGAATCTTTTAAGTTTAAGATTAATTATTAATATTTCAATTTTAACCCTAGACTTTATAATTTAAATTTCATAGTTTTCGGTTTTGGAATATTTACATGTCTAATCCCGCAAAGCACAATTAACGATAAAGCTCGAGATTTTGTAAATGAATCAATACTATACGAACGCAAATTGAACATCAAACGTCGGAATATGAATGACGAACAAACGTACTTTGAATGACAAACCGAGTCGGAAAACATTGACGAACGTGAAACCAAAACTCGTGAATATTATATATATATGTATATATATGTATATGTATATGTATATATATGTATATGTATATATATATATATATGTATGTATGTTCTTGGAAACAACCGAAATCCAAAAATTCAAAACGGTTCGGGTTTTCAAGTTTGAAAAGTAACGAATGTTACAGAATTTACAACTTTTAGAAATTTCGTTTCGAAATTAAAATAAAAATAAAATTTTAATAGAAAACAACTCGTATGAGGAGTTGTTTAAAAGTTTTAACGATTTTTTTTCTTTATATATACATATTTAAATGAAACAATAACTTCGATCTTTGAATGACCGAAAAGACGCCACAAATGTGAATATGGTAAGGACACTTGTATATTGGATGTATCAGCAGCGTATCCACCATGCCCTTATCGAATTAAAATATTGATCTTAAATTGATAACACATAAAATAATCGAAATTTCAAGATCGAATTTAAATATTGATCTTATATAGGTAAAACATTGAAATAAAATAATCGAAATTCCAAGATCGAATTAAAATATTGATCTTGAATTGGTAAACATTGGGGATTTTGAATAACAAAATTGTTGGACTCGGTCTGCCCAAGACACATATCATTATTGATGTGGCTAGTACGTTATGATCCATGTCGGGTCATACCCAATAACAAGCTAGACAAACACCAATAATATTTGTTTATATATGATATGTTCATAATAAACAAATATTAACACTTAAGTTATTTGGAAAGGGGTTTCTAAATACATTGTACTTGTGAAATAAATAAATCATATGGATGATTTATACTTTGAGAGAGAGCATTCCATAGTGTTATTTAAGATGGTTAAATAACAATATGTGAATAATGGTTACCAAGCATGTTACCTATATTGTGTTATATTTATTTTGGGAAATAACACAATGTGAGTTTTATGATATAAAACTTATTTAAAGACAAAAATATATATAAAATTTGAAATGGGTGAGAGGGTGGCCCCCCTTACTCTCTTACACCTTTTATTTTATATTATTATGTTTTCTTTAGTGGATACATGCATTGGATGTGAGTGGGTGCCATGGGTGGTGCTTCCATTAACTCCCTAACTCTCTTTCATTCATTCTTACAATTTTTTGCAAGTAACAAAACATTCCTCTCTTCCTTTTCTCTCCCATTTTCGGCCACGAGGAAGAACATCAAGGAGGAATTGGTTTTTCAAGTGAATCCTAGCTAAACAAAGGTGTGTTGTTGGAGGCTTGGGGTATGCTAGCTTGAGGAGCTTCCATATTCAAGTTCTTGCCTTTCAATCACTCTTTCTTCACCCGATTTTTGGTTTACTTGAAAGGTAGTTTAACATGCATGAACTTATAGTGACATGCATGTGTTTGATAGTATGTATTTCGTATATGGATCCGGGTTTGGGTTTTGCATGTATAAAATTGGTTTTATACACTATAAACTAACAAGATTTAAAACATTTATCCGCTGCGTTTTTGGTAAAAGTAAGGTTTTATCACTTTGACAATCTTGTTAAAACCCGACAATGGCATCAAGAGCCGCTTATACGGATGCATGCTTCATTAAACCCGAAAATTTTCGGGTTTATGGTGGGGTTTTACCATTTGGCAAAAATTTTAGGGGTTTTGGTTACCCCATGGTTTTTCAAGGTTATGCTTTACATGCATGTGGTAATCTTGAAAAACTAAGTCATTTGGATGATTGATTCTGTTGTTTGGACAAAAACCCAAAACTTTCGGTTTGGTTGTTTTTTGGGCCGAAAGTTTGAGGGAAAAAAGGGAACCATATTGGTTTTTTATTATTGCACATTTGGATGTGTATTGGATGTTCATAACCTAGCCATGGCCTTGTGTTTGGTTGAATGATTGTGCTGATGTGTTTGTTTATTCAAGTGGTTGTTTGTTCATTCGATATGGTTGTAATATTTATTTGGGTTTGTAATCTATTTATTCATTCAATTGGTTTGTAATAATAAGTAGATTAGATGCATTTTTTTTACTAGAAAAATGTATTAGGACATATTTTGTAAAAGAAGATGCAAGGATAGAAGCCCAAATAAAGTGGAGACCACAACACGGGGGTGAACACTTGGAGCATTTGGATGCGGGATCAAGTGGGAGTTCACCGACACAAGATCATGTCCTTTCGGGTCCCTTAAGAAAGACCTTTTTGACGCACTTGTCTTCGGTCAACAAGTGTAGTCAACATTAGGAGGCTATGGTTATGAACTTGTGGTTGTATGTTTTATGCTTGCATGGCTGATTTTCTTTTGTGTTATTGCAATATGGTTTGCTAACTACTTAAAATCAACAACTAGCATAAAATTGGTTCCTTAGAAATCATTAGGTAATAAAAATTGGTTTTATTAAAGTATAATGATTTCATAATAAAATGGGTTTTATTAATAGGAATTTTGAAAATGGGTTTTTCAACTTAATACCATACATTTGAATGCATGCAAATGAAAGGTACATAAAAGCTTTTCCAATCTAAAATTTAGAAAACTAAAATCCCTTTTATAAAATAAGTCGAACACCATCCTTTTATACAACACTCGAATCACTTGGGAACTCAATATGGGATAAAGGTCACCTAACCATGTTGGAGGAAACTTGGGATTTTGAGGTGGGTTTACCATATAAGTGGGATAAAGGTCATCTAACCACTTGTATATGTAAACTCACACGTATAAGTAGGACGACTTAAATTGGAAACCATGTGAATAGGGTCACCGAAGCATGGTATACAATGGTGTTGATGGGATTAAACATGCCAACTAAACATAAGATGTTTAACCGATCCCATAAAACTAGAAGTTGTAAAGGGTTGTAATTGTCAAACGTTAACTACCTTGTTAATTTAAATAGTAGGATAAAGGTCACCTAACTACTATTTGAATGTAACGTTGGGTTCTAGATTTTAATCATTAATTGTCTAGGAGACATAAAGGGTATTAACGATTAAAATTAATTATTGATATTGAAAATACTAAAATTGAGCTTTGTTATATTTGTATATGGCCGCAATCAACAATCCACCTAACGTTATTATTCTACCCGTTAACAACCTATCACTAAGATCTATTCTCGATAAGGATCTTCTAAACTATACCAACTTTATGGATTGGTATCGAAACTTGAGAATCGTTCTCAAGCAAGAAAAGAAATATTACGTGATAGACGAGCCTATTCCCGAAGAACCTAGCATTAACGATGCCGATAACTATAACAATTGGGTAAAGCACAATGAGGATTCCATGCAAGTTTCTTGCCTCATGTTGGGAACTATGATTCCCGAAATTCAAAAGGATTTTGAACTTCATGGGGCATACGACATGATCACCCAACTTAAGGAAATGTTCCTTACACAAGCTAGGGTGGAACGCTTCGAAACGGTTCGAGCGCTTCATGCATGTCGTATGGAAGAAACCCAATCCGTTTCCTCCTACGTGCTTAAGATGAAAAGCCACATTGATCGTCTCGAGCGCCTTAATATCCGCGTCTCAAACAAGTTAGCCACGGATTTGATCCTAAATGGGCTAACCAAGAAATTTGAGACTTTTGTTATGAATTATAACATGAATGGGTGGGACAAGAGCATTGGTGAGCTTCATGCAATGCTCAAGACAGCCGAGACGGGAATGGGTAAAAAGGTTTTACCCGTTCTCACGATCAATGAGGGAAGCAATAGGAAGAGGCATCACCCAGAACCTAAGGCAAAGGTTGCCAAAGGTAAGGGACAAGTCATGGCTAAGTTCAAGGGAAAGGCGAAAGCGGGACCACCCAAACCAAAAGAAAAGAAGCCAAAGGTTTGCGCGGAGGATCCGCGTTTTGGATGTGGGGAGATAGGGCATTGGATGAGGAATTATTCGACCTATCTAAAAGAGTTGAAAGCTAAGAGGGATGCGGGGCAAACCTCGGGTACAACTTTCATGATTCATGTTGATATTAATATTATTTCCTCTAACACATGGGTATTGGATACCGGATGTGGGACTCATATTTGCAATTTGTTGCAGGGGTTCAAAGGAAATGAAGGATTCAAGAAGGGAGATATTAGTCTCTTCATGGGCAACGGAGCAAAGGTTGTTGTCGAAGCCCGAGGGGACTACATTTTGAAGCTTCCAAATGGTTTGGAAGTTAATGTTTTGTATGCTCCTAGTTTGACTAGGAATATTATCTCCGTTTCCTTGTTAAGACAATATGGTTATGATTTTAAGTTTATGGATGATTGTATTAATGTTTTCATAAATGATGTATTTTATTTTAAAGCAATGCCATTTAATGGCATTTATGAATTAGTTCATGATAACACATCTTATGATAACATGTTGTACCAATCAAGCACCAAAAGACTCAAAATGGATTTGAGTAAGACTTATCTTTGGCATTGTCGTCTTGGTCACATAAACAAAGATCGCATGCATACACTTCAAAAGAATGGTCTTTTGGAATCAAGCGATGATTCATTCGATAAATGCGAGTCTTGTATATTAGGAAAGATGACCGAGGACCCCTTTAGTGGAACAACCCAAAGGGCAAAAGACTTATTAGGTATCATACATTCGGATGTATGTGGTCCTTTTAAGGCAATGACAAGGAATGGTGAAAGATACTTCATTACCTTTATTGACGACTATAGTCGTTATGGGTGTGTGTACTTGTTAAGACACAAAGATGAAGCTTTTGAAATGTTCAAAATCTTCCAAAATGAAGTACAAAATCAACTCGATAAAACCATCAAAGTACTTCGTTCGGATAGAGGAGGTGAATACCTAAGTGATGCTTTCCAAGATCATCTTAGAAGTTGTGGGATCATCTCACAACTTACTCCACCAAGAACACCACAACATAATGTTGTGTCCGAGAGGAGAAATCGAACTCTATTAGATATGGTTCGATCTATGATGGCTAGAAGCACATTGCCTCTATCATTTTGGGGTTTCGCTTTGCTCTCCGCGACCCGTATTCTAAATATGGCCCCAACCAAGAAAGTGGACAAGACACCTTTTGAAATATGGAATGGAAGGGCTCCATCATTAACATATTTAAAGGTATGGGGTTGTGAGGCTTATGTCAAGAACAACACCCAAAACAAACTTGAAAGTCGGTCCACTAAGTGTATCTTTGTAGGATATCCCAAGGACTCCATGGGATATTATTTCTACAACCCAACCGAGCAAAAAGTGTTCGTTGCTCGAAAGGCCGAGTTCTTGGAAACTAAGTTCCTTATGGAAGGTACTAGTAGAACAGTGGAACTCGAGGAGGATCGAGAACCACAAGCCGATACACGTTTGGTTGACATTAGCAATCAACAAGAGGTTGTTGAGAATGATGAAATGGTTGATCAAAACACACTAAACGTTCACAAATCCGGTAGAATTAGACATCCGCTCGAAAGATATGGATTTTTCATGGATGGATGCTATGTGGTAGATTCAGATGAACCCACCACATACCGTGATGCAATGTCACAATCCGATTGTGACAAATGGTTTGAAGCCATGAACGTAGAGATGCAATCCATGCATGACAACCAAGTATGGGATTTGGTTGTACTACCTCTTAATTCCAAACCGGTTGGAAGTAAGTGGGTTTTCAAGAAGAAAACCGATATGCATGGAAACTTGGATACTTATAAAGCAAGACTTATAGCAAAAGGTTTCACTTAAACTCAAGGGGTTGACTATGATGAAACTTTTTCTCCCGTAGCAATGGTAAAGTCTATTAGGATATTGTTTGCCATAGCCGCACATTATGACTATCAGATATGGCAAATGGATGTCAAAACCGCTTTTCTAAATGGGCATCTTGAGGAAGAAGTCTATATGGTTCAACCCGAAGGTTTTGTCAATCCACAACATCCTAACAAAGTATGCAAGTTAAAGAAATCAATCTATGGAATGAAACAAGCATCTAGAAGTTGGAATCACCGTTTTGATGAAGAAGTTTAGAAATTTGGATTCATCAAAAATGGTGTTGAAGCTTGTGTGTATAAGAAAGCTGGTGGGAGCATCATTACCTTCTTAGTATTGTATGATGATGACATACTACTATTTGGGAATGACATTCCAACCATGGAAGGTGTAAAAGCATGGCTTGGAAGTTGTTTTTCCATCAAAGATCTTGGTGAAGCCGCCTATATTTTGGGAATAAAGATCTATAGGGATAGATTAAGGCGGTTGATAGGTTTAAACCAAAGTGTATACATTGACAAAATCCTGAAAATGTTCAAGATGGAGAACTCTAAGAGAGGTTTGGTACCTATTCAAAGAGGAACAATATTGAGTGCGTCTCAATGTCCAAGCTCAAAGGAAGAGCAAGATAAAATGAATGGGATCCCATACGCATCGGCTATTGGATCCATCATGTATGCAATGGTATGCACTAGACCGGATGTGTCATGCGCTTTAAGCATGACAAGTAGATTCCAACATAATACAGGAAGTAGCCATTGGATGGTGGTCAAGAGTATATTGAAATTCCTTAGAAGGACTAAGGATATGTTTCTAATATACGCTTCGGGTGAGGAGGAACTCGTCGTAAAGGGTTACACGGATGCGAGTTTCCAAACCGATTGAAATGATTCTCGATCACAATCGGGATATGTTTTCGTTACGAATGGTGGAGCAGTCTCTTGGAAGAGCTTGAAACAAGATGTGGTAGCTTTGTCCACCACAGAATCGGAATACATCGCCACCTCATTGGCAGCTCAAGAAGCTGCGTGGATTAGGAAATTCATTGCTAACCTAGGGGTGGTTCGTACCATTCAGGACCCTCTAGAAATCTTTTGTGACAACGAGGGTGCGATTGCTCAAATCAAGGAACCTCGTGCTCATCAAAAGACGAGGCACATTGAGCGGAGGTTCAACTACATAAGGGATGAAGTTGAGAAAGGAAAGATATGTATTCGCAAAGTTCACACCGATCAAAACATTGCGGATCCACTCACGAAGCTCCTTGAAAGGCCAAAGCATGAAGGTCACACTTGTGCCTTAGGACTTCGATATTATAGTGATTGGATATGATCTAATTTTGTATTTGGATATCGGAACAATTGTTATTTTCACTCATTCATATGATTATGGTTTATCATTATGACATTTTGAGTTACGTTCCATTTTAGTATGTTTAAATCCATGAATAAGTTAATTATTCTAAATGTCCGTAGTCGCTCATAATTGTGGGAACAAGTATGAAGGTAACACTATTATGAACTTGGATTGGTAGATATTCATAAGGTATGAATATAGAGCAAAAGGTTGCTGGCAAGGTTTATAGATATTTATGGGATATAAATATTGGACTGACCCGCTCTCAAATGTTACTACATGGAATCTTTCTGATTGATCATAAGTAAATTTGAGTAAAAGGCGAATATCATAGTATCCTCCGACCTGAGATACATATTGTGTCTTGATATTCACCAACTATTATACTTTGACTTAGTTCTTCGCTGCTCTGAAACATGATAGTACATAAGCCTAAGATCAGGTATTATACAAGGTGATTGTGAGAGACGTATGTAGTCAAGAGGGGATTTGTCCCTCTTATTCGTTGAGAGTAAGATGTCTAAGGCCTGCTAAGTTAAATCAACAGAGAATGATCACTCTGTGTCTCTTGAATTGACATGACATCCGTGGCAAAAGGATAAATGATAGATTCACCTAAATCATTTCAAGTAAGGGACTTGAAGTGGATGATGTTATTGAATGGCACTTCGTCATGCGTATTAGGGGTAGTAAACCGTAGTTAGGCTGTATTTGCTACTTGCATCAATCTTCTATGTATCTTGTGCAAGTGGGAGATTGTTGGACTCGGTCTGCCCAAGACACATATCATTATTGATGTGGCTAGTACGTTATGATCCAAGTTGGGTCATACCCAATAACAAGCTAGACAAACACCAATAATATTTGTTTATATATGATATGCCATAACAAACAAATATTAACACTTGAGTTATTTGGAAAGGGGTTTCTAAATACATTATACTTGTGAAAAAAATAAATCATATGGATGATTTATACTTTGAGAGAGAGCATTCCATAGTGTTATTTAAGATGGTTAAATAACAATATGTGAATAATGGTTACCAAGCATGTTACCTATATTGTGTTATATTTATTTTGGGAAATAACACAATGTGAGTTTTATGATATAAAACTTATTTAAAGACAAAAATATATATAAAATTTGAAATGGGTGAGAGGGTGGCCCCCCCCCTTTACTCTCTTACACCTTTTATTTTATATTATTATGTTTTCTTTAGTGGAGACATGTATTGGATGTGAGTGGGTGCAATGGGTGGTACTTCCATTAACTCCCTAACTCTCTTTCATTCATGCTTACAATTTTTTGCAATTAACAAAATATTCCTCTCTTCCTTTTCTCTCCCATTTTCGGCCACAAGGAAGAACATCAAGGAGGAGTTGGTTTTTCAACTGAATCCTAGCTAAACAAAGGTGTATTGTCGGAGGCTTGGGGTATGCTAGCTTGAGGAGCTTCCATATTCAAGTTCTTGCCTTTCAATCACTCTTTCTTCACCCGGTTTTTGGTTTACTTGAAAGGTAGTTTAACATGCATGAACTTATAGTGACATGCATGTGTTTGATAGTATGTATTTCGTATATGGATCCGGGTTTGGGTTTTGCATGTATAAAATTGGTTTTATACACTATAAACTAACAAGATTTAAAACATTTATCTGCTGCGTTTTTGGTAAAAGTAAGGTTTTATCACTTTGATAATCTTGTTAAAACCCAACAAAAATATTTCGAACCAAACGTTGAGCATAAATAGAACAAGATGACCAAACCATTCGCGCAACCAAAATAAACTCAACATGTGTATAAACATGCTCATGATCTCCAACTTCCACTAAACGATTATGTTTATGGGAAATCGGTTATAGACCTAGAGATTGAAATAACAAGTTAAACCACTTCATAATGTATCTACGGATAGGAATAGTTTACGAATTAACGAATAATCAAGCTTGATATTAACTTCGTAGACAACTTTTTGAAAAGGACTTGATACATAGAACTTCATGAAAATGCCCAAAACAGAATATATATATATATATATATATGTATATATATATATATATAACATATGAAAGAAAGGAAAACAAAAAAGTTAACTTGCGATGCCTGTCTTCTTGAAATGGGTTTTGCGGTATGAAGGTTATTGTGGGGGCGGTGGTATGGTTTGCTAATCCGAAACTCGTTAGCGTTGACAAGGGGGGGGGGATCAGAAATGATTGACGACATTGTTTGTGAATATGGTTTTTGTAGGGACGCGATGTTTAGAACTTAGAGGAAATTTATGATAACAATCTTGCATATTTATTTAGCTTGTTAGAAAACTTTGGAAAACTTTCGATGTAAAGGATTTCCCGGCTGGGTGACGTTTTAGAAAAATAAAGGTCGCTAGATAAAATAACTCGTTGATGGTAATACAATAGGCTCACGGCTTAAGATTGTTTGAAGCGAAATATGTTATTTGATTTTAATGGTTTTATTGGAATAATAATAATAATAATAATAATAATAGTAGTAATGGTATTAATAATATTAAGGGTAATAATAATAATAATAATAATAAGGGTTAGGTTATAATAGGAAGTATACTTTTTTTAGGAAGGATAAGAAGTAATCAAGTGTGAACACAAGGTAAAGGGCATAAAAGGAATAACACATTTGTTGACTTTCTCTCTCCACATGCAAGGCACATGCCAAATTCCCCCATCGTTTTAAAACGTCCATAACTTTTTTTATGACCTTTTTATTGAAAAACAAATTCACCATAATAATGAGTGTCTTTTTGTCTTTTATTTGAGTACCATATTGTAATATAAAAATAAAAAAAAAATTAGTGGGTTTTTTACAAATTGTGTTTTACCGAATTGTGTTATACAATAGTATTTTTCATTGTGTTATTTACATTGTGTTATACAGTTGTGTTTTTTATTGTGTTTTTATCATTGTGTTTTTTTTTTCATAGTCTATTTTTCCATTGTGTTTTTCATATTGTTTTTCATTGTATTTTTTCGGACTTTTTCGGTGAGGTGGTGGCGGTGGGTGACGGTTGTGGTGGCGGTGGGCGGTGGAGTGGTGGTGGTTGTAAGAGATGAGTGAAGATTTAATTGGGTTTTATGTAAGTGGGTTTTTGAAATTAATTTAAGTGGGTTTTGAGATTAAAGTAAGTGGGTTTTGATATTATAGTATTAGACTAAAATACCCCTATTCCTAGCCTTCTTAGAAAAATCAAACTTCTTATTTGAACTAAACCATAATAATAATAGTAATAATAAAAGGTATCGATAGTAATAGTAGTAGTAATCATAATAATAGGGATAAAAATGAACCATTGAATTTTCGTAAAGTTCTTTTGATGCCAAAAACTAATTGAATCTATTTCGTATAACATAATATTACTTATTAATAATCTTTTTTAAAATACTAAAGATTTGAAATTTCACGAAAGAGAATGTTTGTCAAAGAACTAAATGTGGAAAAGAGTGCAAGAAGTAATAGCAGGTTTGAAAAGGCGAAGTATTGAAGTTGAAATTCACATAAACCTTTGAGAGGTCAAGGAACGCGGGATAAGGTTTTGTATGGTGAAAACAAGTTAAGCCTTATAACGGGTGTACTCGAGTACTTGCAATAGTAGCGAGTTTGAAGTTCGAGTACGAAGAAAGGCAGAAGGTGGGGGATAAATGGTTGGGTAGTAGGTCGTGGGAATAAATGTGTTGTGTTGAGTTTGTATAGTTATGAGGCAAAAGTCGAAGAGTTGGCCGAACTTAACACTATTTGGGACAATTCGACATCGCGGTAGCGGAATGGGGGAATCGTACGTGTCATACAAAGGGTGAGTTCTCATGTAAATATCTTGGTTTTGTTGGGTTTGAGTATCCAAGAGTTAGGTTGGGTTTGGATTTACTTAGGTATAGCTTTATGGTTCGAATGTATTGATGTGGTTGGTAATGAATCTTGGTTTGTCATGGTCGGGATTGCGATGGTCAAATGCTTGATGATTTGGGTTGTCGTTCTGTGGTTTGAGTTTCGAGGGCAACGTCGAGGAAAGCGAGAAGGCATACTACGAAGCGTGACATGGAATGTAAATATGAAATTCGTATCAAAAATCAAAAGAGACTTTACATAAAAGATTCCTAATATCGGAATCAACCTTTATAAATAATAAAGATGAAATCGCATGAAGCAAAAGTTGAAATCAAAATTGAAATGTTTATGAGTTTTCGCATTTCAATAATAATCTAATTAATCTTGGATTAAACATATGAAAAAAATGTATATCAAATTTTGAAATAGAAACATGGAATTAGTACAAACTTAATATAAGTATGGAATCGAATTGAAAATCGAGTGTTTAAGTACCACCATAACTTTTCGAATTTTCAATTAAAGCCATAATAATAAACGAATTATATAAAGAAAATGAACTGAAAATCGACAATTCATGCATCACCGTGACTTTTCGAATTCTCAATTTTAAAACACACGAGGAAATGAGTATTGAAAAGTCACGAGTTTTAGAAATTTCAGTGAATATAAACACAGAAAACGAATTGAAACTCGAGTATTCACATATCCCAATGACTTGTCAAAACCACAATATAAACGATTGAATATTCGAAATCACACGTTGTATGAATCATCATAATTTGTATGTTCCAAAAATAAAAATGTGTAATCAAATCAAACCGAAAGTTGGGTATTCGTGTATCACCACGACTTGATAGAATTTTAGCTAAAGCGTATAAATTAGAATGCGCAATTAAATCGAACGTATAAAACAAAATGCGTATTCAAATCAAACCAAAAGCTGGTTATTCGTGTATCACCACGACTTGTCAGACTTTTAGTTAAAACACATTGTAAAACATTGAGGGTCGGAGTCACACGCCGCATGAACCACTATGACTTGTGTGACATCCTAGGGAGTGCAACCATATCCTTATCACAAAGGGGATATGGTCTTTAAGAAGATGAAATATCGGAACACTGAATTTGAAAATTGCTTGAAATTGCTTTTGAGAAAACTTGTTTTAGGCCTAAGCCTTAGACTTGTGTTTGTGTACTTGTGTTCATTAGGCGTTAAACAATCAAGTAGAGGCTCACATAATTCTATCATGCAATCTAAACATTTAACAAATAAGCTATAGCTAATGTCCTATCGTATAGCCACGTCTCTGATACCAATCTGTAACACCCCGGCTAAAGCGGAAACGCCTGAGTGTGACGTACAGATTGCTCAAACACAAGTGACACTATTAGGTGACCATAATAACATTATTTCATATAAATCTTTATGTAACACAAGTTTATCAAATAATACAAGTTGTAACAAATAAATAAACAAATGATAAGTTGTTTCTTTGAGTATCCTATAGGCATGCTATGTGTCTTCTAACTTTCATCCTTGTGTCTCTACACCTGTAACATATGTATAAAATATGGTTAGCTATAAACATAGCTGGTGAGATTCCCACAGTTTGATATAATACGTAAAAATCATACAATTTATGGACAAGTGATTAATGAGCAAGTAAAGTCATTTCTAGTTGGTATCAACCAACATACTCGGGTAATCGCGCAAGGTCCTTTCCAATTGGTATCAACCAACGTACTCGGATAATGAGGCCCTTTTCCACTCGATGCAAATGGACCGGAGTGCAAAGGGGGGCGTATGATCATACTTAATGAGGCTTCCCAATCGTGCAAGTAATATTCGTGCAAGTAATACAAGTAACACACAAGTCCATATACGAATTGTAGTTTTGTAATAGAAGAAACAATGCTTGAACTTTTGTAAGGATACATATGCTACCCCAAAACATTAAAACATTAAAAAGGGGTGGTGAAAACTCACCTTGAAATCGAAGAGGTAACTTGTAACGAAAACCGAAAGCATGATAACGAAACCGAAGCAACCGAAATGATTGAACTCCTCGAACTACTAAAATAAATACGAACATTTAAAGACTAACTAACGGGATTATAAATGTTTAAATAATTTATCTTTTGGGATTATATAATATTTTATTAGCTTTTATTATTTTAAAGCATGGACAATTTAATATCATATTTTAGGCTTTAACGATAATTTTAACGTTTTGATATTATAACTTTTAACACTAATATGAACGTTAAGATAATTTACAAGGCATGGATTTTATGTTATTGAATTAAGGTTAACGAATTACAAGATAACGAATTTTAAAGCTAACGGATTAAAGTTAAACGAAACTAATATTGACGGTTCAATGAAATATTTATTATTTAAATATTATTTTGCTAACATGAGAATTATATTCTTTGTTAAACGCGGATTTTAACGGTAGAGTTCTTATTTTAGTGTATTAAAAAGTTAGCGAACATGGTGAATATAATATTATAATATTAGTGGTTTGTTGTGAAATGGAAAACAAAAAGTTAATTTTTAGGTGAAAATGGTAAAAGATAATATATAATTAATTTTATTTAACTAGAATAATTTTATTTGATTTATTATGAGTTTTAAAGAATTTATTTAATTAAAATTTTTAATAAAATCGGTCTAAAAAAATTAATAACAAATAATAGCTTGACTCGGGTTTCGAACCTGGGTCCTTGAGTTCACAACAATAAGCCTTAACCACCATGCCAGTTATTCAGTTTGTTTACAAAACATAAATAAAAATAGATAAACAAAGGTTCATGTTCATCTTCTTCACCAAAAACCCTAGTTTGCAATCCGTTCATTTAAACCATGTTTGCCCAAATTAAGTTAGGGTTTTCGTTTAACAGGTTAACGAGAAGCAAAACCATATCTTATTTACCTTGTGAGGTGCTAGGAAGGTGACGAACGACGAGTTGGTCGGGAGTAAAATCTTGGATTCTCAAACGGGTTTACAGAGGTTGTTTAAGCGTATATTGATGCTTGTGGTAGTTTTAGATCGATGTTAGGGTCCTATTTATAGTTGATATTGGAGCGCATACACGTTATTTCGTATTAATTGCTTACGGCCGTTTTTCCGGCGAAATTCACAGGATTGGCGGTCAATATTAACATGATTAGAATCCGTTATATCGCAATTATCTTGTTGATTAAATAATATAATCATGGTTTAAGATTGTTACTCAATTAAAACGGGTCAGAGGTGAGTTTCATGGAGAACATAATGGTGGCCGGAAAAGAGTGGCCGCCGTCGGCGGTTGTTGACCGGAAAAACGAAGGGGAAGGATTAGGGGGTCGGTTTCATATTATTGTATTATAAGTTAAAACAAGGTTACATGTTCCGGGGGTGTTTGGATTGGCCGTAGCCGTCGCCGGCGCTCGCCGGACGGCCGGTGGCCGGAAAAACGTGAAACAGGGGTGGGGGGAAGGGTT
The DNA here is from genome assembly GCF_021521415.1 of Bidens hawaiensis. Taxonomy (NCBI): domain Eukaryota; kingdom Viridiplantae; phylum Streptophyta; class Magnoliopsida; order Asterales; family Asteraceae; genus Bidens; species Bidens hawaiensis. The sequence goes on from NW_027491713.1 coordinate 512,486, forward strand.
TTTATTTTACTATTATATTTTAAACTAATTTACAACTTCAGCCCCTGCAGTTTCAAGAATCTTTTAAGTTTAAGATTAATTATTAATATTTCATTTTTACCCCTAGACTTTATAATTTAAATTTCATAGTTTTCGGTTTTGGAATGTTTACGTGTCTAATCCCGCAAAGCACAATTAACGATAAAGCTCGAGATTTTGTAAATAAATCAATACTATACGAACGCATATTGAACATCGAATGTTGGAATATTATCGACGAACAAACGTACTTTGAATTATAAACCGAGTCGGAAAACATTGACGAACGTCAAACAAAATCTCGTGAATATTATTTATATATGTACTTGCAAACAACAGAAATCCAAAAATTCAAAACGGGTCGGGTTTGAAAAGTAACGAATGTTACACAGTACCTCCCCCGCCTCCTCACTCTTCGGAGAGGGAGGAAGGGTGTCGTACTTCACAGGGGGGTGTTTCCCGGCACATTCCTGAATGGAATCTAACTCCCTCATCCCGATTTTCGAACGGGGAGTTGTGTTTTGATTTTCTTCACGAGGGTGTGTCTCCTGCGGAACGTGAGTACCAGCGTAACAGTGCCCGGGTATCCTTTGGCAACTCGTATATATATCATCTGGCCAACTTGGTTTCCATGACCCAAGAGATGTACCGGGACTGGAACTTCATGGGCCAGAACTAGGGGTTGCAGGATAATCTCCTGGAGGAGCTCCGAGCCGAGAAGGAGAAATACCGGATCGAGACTAACACCGTAAGGTGGAAGCTGAGAGATTCTGAACGGGCTCTGGAGCAGGAGTGGAGCCGCTAGGCTTTTGCATCCAAGGATTGGGAAGAGGCGTGTCGGTGCTAGAATGCTTCTGTTGAAGCCGCACGCGCTCATGCCCATGCCATCGAGATTGATCTCGCGAAGGCGGAGGAGACAAGGCAAGCTCTTGAAGCTTGCCTTGCTGCTCAGGAAGAAACTCTCAGTTCTCTTCGTGCTGCCGTTATTGAGAAAAATCAATTGAATGAAGACCTGATCAGGGAAAATACCAAGTATATTAGTGAACAGGGCGCCCTGAAGGTAAGTGCTGAAGAAGCTTCTTCTGACCGAGCTTGGTTGATGAAGGGGGATCTTCCCAAGGTATTGGCTTCTTTATTTCTTTCATAACTTGTAAACTTGTCTGCTGATGTTTGAATCGTTTTCTTAGGTTATCTCCCACATTCAATAAGGGGAAAAACTAGGAGACTGCCTTTCCGATCTTCTTTGTGCGTCCATTGACTCAAGGCGTAAGGCCGGTTTTCAGGAGGGGGTAGCCTTCGCTCGGGAAGGCTATTCCTTGGAGGATTTTGACTTTTATGGGGTGGATGTGGATGGGAAGTATGATGTGCAAATGGATGCGTTTGACCAACTGCATTTTCCCATCTAGGACACTATCCAGAGATTTGCTAAGGCGGCGGGCGGCGTTCATCATCTCCGAAACTTTCTTCGTGAAGAATAACTTTGTATATTTTCCTTGTTCTTGTAATCCCTTTTTTGATTATGTATATGACATGGATTTACATTTTGTCTTCTATGAGTACAATATAAATGTGTGTGAGCTAAATCCGTCATGTATCCAAAATATAGGATTAGGATAAATATTGGCGCCCAGGCCTATTCGTACAGGAACTAAAATTTTGAACGTTTAAAAATGGATAATTGTGCGTTAACTATATTCGTATTAGCGTCAGTTCAAGATAAAAGGAATCTGGTATGCAGACCAAAATAACAGGCACGCAGGCCAGCAAAGAGGCGCGTAGGCCTAAAAGAAAATTACATTGTTTTAGATATAGCACCTTCGTAGTTGTGCAATGTTCCAAGTCCTGGGAATAGGAGTGCCGTCCAATTTTTTTCAGCTTGTATGCACCCTTTCTTAGTCCTTCATCGATTTCGTATGGGCCTTCCCAGGTTGGTGCTAACTTTCCTGGCGATTCAGCATTTGATGCTTCGTTGCTTCGGAACACATAATCGCCTTGGTTATATGGCGAATCTTCTGTGCTTCCGCCTTGTCTTCCGGGAGAGTGCCGGAAGACAAGTAGCTCATGATGGGTTCCATCCAGGACTTTGTTCCGGTCTGGATGACCAGAACTTGGCGTTGAGGGACGGAAGGAGCATCTAGAACTTCGATTCTAACGTCTCTTCCCATATGGTCAAAACTTGTGGACGCTAGCTTGCTTAAAGCATCCGTGGGTCGATTCTCACTTCTCTTTATGTGCACAACTTTGGAAGAAGTGAACTGTTGCATGAGGTCTTTTGCTTGAGACAGATACGAAGCCATTGTGCCATTTTTTGCTTCATAAGACCCTGAAATTTGACTTGCTATGAGCATTGAATCGACCCAGGCTTCCAAGATTTTGACACCCAACTTTGTTTCGATCCGTAGACCGGCCAGGAAAGCCTTATATTCTGCCTCATTGTTGGTACTTTTACTGTTCAGCTTAATGGCATAGGTGAACTCTTGGCCGTCTGGGTTGACCAATTTTAAACATGCGCCTGAACCTTCCCCACTAGATGCTCCGTCCGTAAATAAGATCCATTTTTGACTTTCATTAGTTGGGATTGGGGGTTGTTACTCGTTCAGGCATTCTTGGACTTTATCATTTGGTATTTCTGTTAGGAAATCTGCTGAAACTTGCCCCTTTATCGCGGGTCTGGGTTTGTACTCTACGGAGTGCTCTCCCAGTTCGATTGTCCATTTGGCCAATCTCCCGGACATTTCGGGTTTTGCCAACATGCTTTTTATCTTGTAGTCTGTTAGCACTACGACGGGATGACCTTGGAAGTAACGCTTCAACCTTCTTGCCGCATATACTAGCACGATAACCAGCTTTTCCAGCATCGAATATCTGGTTTCGGCGTCCGCCAAGGTTCTGCTGACATAGTATATCGGTGTTTGCACTGTCTTCGTGTCTGTTCGGAGAACTACTCCTATCGTGATGTCTGATGCGGATAGGTACAGCGTGAGAGGCTCTCCTTCTTGAGGTGCAGTTAATGTCGGAAGTTCCATGAGACACTTCTTTACTTCGAGGAAGGCATGTTCTGCTTCTGGTGTCCATTTGAAATGTGCCTTTTTCAGGCAATTCCGTAGTGTGGACATGAAAGGGTAGGATTTGGCTGCATGGTTTGCGAGGAACCTATTCAAGGCAACCAATCTTCCATTCAATGTCTGGACTTTTTTTAACGAGTACGGGGAGGGCATTCAAGCAATTTCCTGGATTTTGTCCGGGTTTGCCTTGAATCCGTCTCCCGTCACAATCACTCCCAGAAACTTCCCTTCCTCTATTCCGGAGGAACACTTCAAAGGATTTAACTTCACGTTGATTTTTCGCAACGTGGAAAAGACTTCTTCAACGTCTCTCAGCATTTGATCTTCGTCAATGCTTTTTATGACCAAATCATCCATGTAAACTTCAAGGTTCTTTCCGATTTGATGGCGGAACGTGTTGTCCATCAGACGCTGATACGTGGCACCCACGTTCTTCAGACTGAATGGCATCATTTTATAGCAAAAATGTGCCTTGGTCAGTACAAAAAGCGGTTTTATCTTCATCGCGAGCTGCCATCCATATCTGGTGATACCCTTTGTAAGCATCTAGGAAACACTTGAAAGGAGCTATCGCGTCTACTTTGAGATCAATCTCTGGAAGTGGGTAGCAATTTTTTGGACAAGCTTTATTCAGATCCTTGAAATCAATACACATCCGCCATGAACCATTACTTTTAGGGACCATCACTGGGTTAGCAACTCATGTTTGGTATTGGATTTCGCAGATGATCCCAGCACGCAGCAGGTCTTGCACCTGCTCGTTCATGGCCTTCATTTGCTCAGGTCCCATCTTCCTTTTCTTTTGAACAATTAGTGTATACGACAGATTGACTCGTAACCGATGTTCTGAAATTTCAAGCGGAACGCCTGTCATATCGGGATTGACCCGTACTGTTTCCGAGATAGTTGCCCTAATAATAACGGTCTGTTCTTGGTATTCCGGGTTGACAACACATTTCTCAGGCTCCGTTCGCGGTGTCTTTTTGGGGGCCTTCGTAGGTTTCGAACCTTCTGTCGCATAACAATGTTTGTTGACTCGGATAATGGCTATCCCTGTTCGTGTAGGCACCCCCACGGCGCCGTATGCAGTGGAAGGGTTGGCTTTGAAATCACCGATTGCCTCCCGCCCTAAGATTATGTAATGTTTAGATCTCGCGGGTAGGACAAGGAAATCGACATCCTCGGTCCTCGTATGAATTCCGTCACTTAGCGTAACTGGGAATGTTATGACCCCCTTGGGGTGCATAACTTCATACCCAAACCCGGAGACTGGGGAATGCACAGGCTTCAACTTTGCGTTATCTTCATCGTCCAGCTGCTCGAAACATTGTTCGTACATTATTTCGGATGTGCTTTCCGTATCGAAGAAGACATACTGCGACCGATAATGACCAAACAAAGCTGTGACGATTAGAGGTTGCTTCATGCATGGGACTCCCTTCATTCTTGGGAAAATTACAGGCTCGTTTTTCCACTCATGTTCATCCGCCTCCATCCGCTTAAACTTCCAAGTGGGCCCCCCTTGAATCATGTGGACGTTTAGATCTTTAATTTTCTTTCGCGGGGGACCTTTGTCTACGGGAGTTGTGTTCTTCCAAGGGCCTTGTCGCACGTTTTTGAGTAGATGGTCAAGCTTTCCAGATTTTATAGCGGATTAGATTTCGTTCTTCAAGCTTATGCACTCGTTTGTGTTATGTCCGATGTCTTTGTGGAACATGCAGTGCTTGTTCGGATTCAAGTTCACCCGCTTAATCAGTGGTTGAGGTTTCTTGAATTCGATGTTTTCGGTTATCAGAATTTCTGACGGTGTTTTCTTCAAGGGGGTCCAATGCTGTCGATCGGACTTGCCCGCTGTCCTATCTTTTTGTTTCTGCCCGATCAGTGATCTAGCATCAAATTTCTTGGGACAACTTTCCGGGGGTTGAATCCTTGACCAGATTGAACCCCTCTCTTCCTTTTTCGATTGAGCGTTCCGATGTTCGGTCTTTGTATGTTGCTTCGTTGTTTCCCGTCCCAATAACTTTTCTGTGGCTGCAAAGATCTTGGCTGCGGACAAGATGCCGCCCAAGTCTGAGGCATACCATCTCGGCCTGTCAAGCATCGGACCATTTCTGGGCTTTTCGCGTTTTATCGGAATGGTGATTCCACCGATATTTAAGCTTTCATTGTTGAATCTGGTAATGAAATTTTCTAGTGACTCGTTATCCTGGTGGACAACGCTCAAAATCTCTGACGGATCGTGCGTGTACTTGCGCTGTTGACTGAAATGTTGGGAAAACTTGGCGACCAAGTCGTCCCAACTTTTGATTTGACCATCAGGTAGTTTCTCAAACCACTCTCTGGCTGCTCCTGTTTTTCAATGCGAACATGTGACACCAATAAGGCAGCATCCATCCGCTAACTCCACCAACTGCTGTGAAGTTCAGCAGGTGATCGCTCGGATCTGTCATCCCATTGTATTTTCCCAAATTGCTTGGAATTTTGATGTTCTTTGGGAAAGGGGCAGTGGCTATTTGTGGAATGAACTTTGACTTCTCCGCGAACGCAGCGGGACGGTATGGCTTGGTGAAGTCCTTTTCTGCATCGCTGAAGTATTCAACATGCTTCACTAACGGCTTGGGGCGGCTAGTGGTTTCGCTACCATAGTCCCAGCTGCCGTCACTCGCGTAATCCTCTTATTGGAACACCTCTTTCTGTCAAGTGTCTCGTGGGGTTCTATGAGATAGGGTACACTGAGTATGGTGACTTCTTTCGCGGCTTTTTGCAAGCGACCGACCGGCTGATCGAGAGGTGTCTTCCAACTCTAGATCTTGAGTGCGCCAGAATGCTGGTGGTGGTGACGGAGATGGCGAGTCATACGTCGGTGTTCTGGCTTGTACATGATCTCGTCGTATTCTTCGCTCATACTCCTCTTTCAACCGTTGTTTCTCTTGTTGGTACCACTCTTCAGGGGTAAGGATGTTTTTTCCAGATCTGGCCTGGTAAACTCTCGTTTCATCCCCATCAAATCTAGGGAATTCTCCGGCTCCGTCTTCAAGAGCCGGAGTATGAGTGGTCCATTGGATCTCAGTGACCTTGGGCCTCGGGAACTCTCCGGCCCTGTCTTCTAGGACCGCAGTTCGAGTGTTCCTGCGAGGTGCAAAGTCTTCAAATCTTGGAACTTCTCCGGTTCTATTTTAGAAGACCGGAGTTCTAGTGATCCGGCGAAGGTCGTCCGACACCTATCCCTCGTGGACTTGATCGTCCAGAATTTCAGTATGACGGGATCTTGCCGGAGCAGCCGAAGGCTGTTGGTTCTGACTCATCTTCAGATCACAGTGAATAAAAAAAACCGTAAAAAACTGTGTGTCTAGCTAAAACCGGATGGCGCCAATGAAGAAACACTAGGTCAAACTGGATAGTCAGATTAGATGTTTCCCCAGATGTGAGTATACTGAAGCGCTATGAGAACAGATCAAAGCAAGTGCCTGCAAAACAGAACCCGGTGGCCATGCTGTACCTCCGCCACTAAATACTTATAACGTCTGATAATCGAAAATTAGCAAATACCAAACAGCAAACACCTATAAAATTAAACCTAATAATAACAGCAAATTAGTTCTCACTGTTTTCATGTTAAATATAAAATGTATTTGATCATGTTTCAAAGTGATAAATATGAAGATTAATGTTGGAGTGACAAGTGAAAACGTTATATAGGTCAAAATGATTGTATACTTTAGAAAGATATTATAATTTAATGCATGATTTTATGCTTACTAAATTAGATATTTCTAAGATAAATATATACAAAAGGAAAAAGTGGCGGGTCTACTTGAGTCGACCAAGTTGAGTATGACAAATGCGCGTTATCCACATCGACTGATCCTGAAGAAACACTAGGTCGAACTGGATAGTCCGATCAGATGTTTCCCCAGATGTGAGTATACTGAAGCGCTATGTGAACAGATCCAAGCAAGTGCCTGCAAAACAGAACACCGTTGAGTCTCGTTGCGGGAAAGGACAGAGTGGGGGGTCTTGCCGTAACCACCCTCGGGCATGAGAATCAGTACTGTATACTGATCGGAAATAATACGAGTACCGGTATATTGTGTAAGGCTTGAGAGTGTGAATGAATACCTTGAAGAGATGATCTTTGTATTTATAGCCGAAGGTGGAGGGAAGGTGATTGGTAGAGTTGTCACTATCGAGTTATTCCCTCTCTACCTGAATGGACACGTGTCGAGCCTTTATTGGGTGTGACAGCCTGGACTCGTTTATGGGGAAGCCATTACCTGTGCACGTCGCAGGATGGCCATTACGTATCCAGGTGTCATCTTTCCCTTGGTCGATGTCGCTATCAGGGGGTATTAAGGGAATCTTCTAGAAATAGTTTGTTACAACTGATCTTCCATATCACGTGGGGATCATGTGTATGATGAGTCCCTTGTGTTGCTTGTGGTTTCCTCCTGCGGATGCTTGTTAGTTAGTTTGTTACAACTGATCTTCCATATCACGTGGGGATCATGTGTATGATGAGTCCCTTGTGTTGCTTGTGGTTTCCTCCTGCGGATGCTTGTTAGTGATCTGCGAAGCATGTTTTGGATTGTGGATGTTCTTGTCATTCCACGTGCTCTTCCCGCGGGTGTCTTATTAGTGATCCACGGGTTGGGTTATAGATCCGTGAGTAACTTTGCTACCCTACCTCTATACATCCATTACTTTTACTTGATTCTATATTTTTTTTAAACTTGTATAAAATAAGCTAAAAAATGATGAAAAGAGGCCTACATATATTAAATACGTAGACAATTCCATAATCATAAGGTCACCATGAAACAAAAATAGAGTTATACCAAAGTGCCTTCCCTCTAAAATATTTAGAATTTCTTTTAACCCTAACGATTAATAAAACCTAACTATTTGTGAAAATTTTTTTTTTCCAAAATGAATGAATCCAATTACAATAGAGAAGCATGTAAGCGTGCAATAAGTTGCGCCGCTATCCCATTTAGAATCAGAACCGAAAAAAAGAACAAAATAAAAATTATATAAAAAAATAAATTAAAAAATCATACCCTGAACGTGCATCAAACTTATGTGCATTGAGACTATAATTTTTGTGTTTTCTTAGTAAAACGGGTCTACCTTACACCCTACGTTTATCCTTTTTAAAATAATAACCCTTATAATGTCATGCCTCAAAACTCGTCCGTGTGCCTTTTATAGAAAATTATTGTTCAAATATCAAATGCATTGTAGAAGTCTAAAACAACAAATACAAAACCAACAATTGTAGCTCAATCGAAACTAGTTAAATTGTTTCAAATAAACCACGAGTCAAATGATTCAAAGACTTCCCGTGCCAACAACTGATCCAATGCATACGGTCTCATGTTACTAGCTGGTTGCGGCTACACACTTTCCTGAAATATAGAATTAAATAAGTAGGCTTACGCCAGGGAGTTTTAGGGATTACTTTATAAAATAGTAATCAAGTTTTGAAATTATTTCAATCAGGTCATTCATAAAATATTTTATTTTAATCAGGTCATTAAAGTTTTCTTTTTATTCCAATCCTATATATTTTACCTGTATAGCAGGTTATCTAGGTTTTCTTTTTAATTTTTAAATAGTTTGACATTGCATAATACTTAAAAAAATTAGTAAAAGTTGACAAAAATAATTTGTAAATTGCGAAAAATTGCAAAAAAAAATATCTAAAAAATTACGAAAAATTACAATATAATTAATATGTTCCTATTTTATTTTTTTTATATTTTTTTTGTATCGAAGCAATTAATAATTCTTTTTCTTTTGAAAGGCAATCAAGTAATACTATTAAATATTTTAATATCACCTAACTGTCTTTTTTATTTTTTATTTTTAAATGGTGGGTTCTTTTAAAGAAACCATAACTTAAATTTTTATATATTTTTTGCCATTTTTTGCAATAAATTTTTTCTCAATTTTTACTAATTTTTTCAATTTTTAAAAATACATTTTGCAATGTCAAAGTATTTAAAAATTAAAAAAAAAAACTAATATAACATGCTATCTAAATAAAATAGTTATGATTAGAACAAAAAGTAAACTTTAGTGACATGATTGAAACAAAATATTTTATGAGTGACCTAATTAGAATAATTTTAAAATCTGGTTACTATTTTATAAAGTAATTCCTAGTTTTAAGCTAAAAGTTTCAAGTAACACTTTCATTATATTAAGACTCACGTCATTACAAGTTTTCATATCTAACATGTTTAACCTACCGCCATCGTAATAACGAAACTTACAATTGTGAAATACTTAAACATATACACATGTATACTGATCAAGTTTAGGCACTTCCAAGTCCAACCACACACACATGCAGCAAGTAATATGCGCGCATGCCACTTTAACAACACCAAATCATGCTCATATCATATAACCATATATTACATGTAAATAGCTACCGTATGTTTTAGAAAACTTTGACAAGAGCGTGCATTCTAGCCCAAACAATTTGTTGATACATTTTATGTTGTATCGGTCTTTGTTTATTAGTTTTGCTCTTGTTTATAAAGTCAAGGGACTTATTTTGTCATTTATGTAAGTCCATTCGCTAGGGTTGTCTAGCTAATGGGTCTTGTTTTTGGTTACTCATACGCTAGAGTTGTTAGTGTATAGAGGCCATTCGTTGGGGTCTTTTTACCGAATGGCGTAGTGAAAGGGTCCTATTCCCTAAGCATGTTTAGCGAATGGCAGAGATCCTATGTATACATGTAATCTTATTATCTAATTAACGACTCATCCGATAAAGGTTTTAACAACTCATCCGATAAAGGTTTCTTTTATTGTACTCAGTCGCCCGATCTCCCATTCGTCATAACAGATAAATTCGCCATTCTCTCTCCTTGGAACAGTGTCATTCGCTATAGATACCCATGGCTTTACCCATTCGTCATCACAGTTCCATTCGCTATTGCTATCCATTTGCTAATTCATTCTCACTCATTCGTTACCTTATGTTCCTCAGATTGTCAAGTTTAACCCTCATACTATCATTTTTAACAGTTTATACCCATAATTTTCAAAAATGACAAATTATTATCCGCTTGCCTCCCCCAGAATGCCCTAATGCAAACAATGCACAACTATGACAATATCTGGACTGTTTATCTTTGTTAAACACTCCCTATGTGAGGCCAAATTTAGTAATGGATGGTGTTGGTCCAGTAGAGAAGACCACTGATCAAATGACTGCGGTTGAAAAGAAGAAATATGATCTGGAAGTCAATACCTACTCTACATTGACTATGGCTTTACCGGGGAACATTTTTCATTAATTTAGCCACATAAAGATATCGACTTTTCTATGTGCAACCTTACAAGTAAGAAGTTTGGGAAATACCAGTGAGAGCAAGAAGTCCATGTTGAAGTTCCAATATAAGAACTTTAATATCTTCTAAATGAGACAATAGGAGAAATGCTGACAAGATACTGTCATTTGATAGTTGAGTTGAATCGTTATGAGCTCCACAAAGATGAAGCTGATAGAGTTGATACTTTGAAATATGTTTTGCCTAACTCTTACTCAAAATTTGTGATGATCCTAACTGAATTTATTGAGAAACTGGAAAAGAGGAAATATGAGTTGAAGTGCCAAAGTTCCTTAAAAGCTAATCAAGATCCGTCTTTGTATGGTGGGGCTAATCCAACAAGCAAGAGTGCATCTACACCAATCACTACTTTTTACACTCAAGCAAGTCATGTGGTTCCTACACCTGAAGCATTTAAAGAGCCACAATTCTTTGCTAGCCCAAGATCTGCAAGCTCTAGCACAATACCTCCTCCATCTCCACCAAAGGTAAACATGAAAGAGGCAGAACAACACTTTGCTTTTACGGGAGCTTTTATGTCTTCCTATGAGCAACTGGTGGGTAGTAAAGTTGCCACATGTGACATGACCAATGAAGATTATGACCAAATCAATCCTGATGATTTGGAACTAATGGATTTGAAATGGAACACAACAATGATTGTAAGAAAGATCAAGAAGTATGGAGAGAACTGACAATGATCTCTTGACTATGAGGGCTTTGACAAACTCAAGGTCAAATGCTATAATTTATGAGTCTGGCCATTATTCCAAAGAATGCGATAAGCCAAGGAGGGATTATACTCAAAACAAGACTCAAGATAGAAACTCTAACTCACACAAGAAGTATAATAACAAAGAGTCTAAAGAGGTACCTCAGGAATCCTTGGAATAACCAAAGCAGAATGAGACAAAGGCTATGGTGGTACAAGAGGGTGTGAATTGGTCAAGGAAATTGTTGGGTGAATCATCATCTTTTGATCAACAACAAGTCAACATGGCTATTATTACTAAAGTTGATCAAGATGCTGGTGATTTGAAGAAAACGAGTGTGCTAAATGAGGAGTCTGATACAGATTCAGAGTTTTCCAGTGATGATCAGAAGGATTTATTTGCTTATATGGCCAAAATCGAAGTAGTAAGTCCTAATTCTTCCGTTTCTTCTGAATATTTTAGTAGTACTTCATGTGATAGTGATGTTTCTGATGATTCTTCAATGACTACGTGTGTTCAATCTGACGAATCTTTGTCTAAACTTGAAAAGATTCGTAATCACAATGAAACCTTAGTTGCTGATCTTGCTATGATTAGAGACAATTATCAAGTGTTGCTTGAAAATGAAAAAGATTATAAAGATAAACTTGAGGCTTTAACTGAGAGTAACCATGATTGAAAAATTGATATCTCTATCAAGCAAGAGTCGATAAAGTTCAGTTTAAGGAAATACTTAAATGTAAGTCTAAGATTAATGATCCTGAGAATGAGGTTTTGCAGCTAAAACAAAAATTGAGTAATTTCTAGAACTGTTCAATTTTGCTAAACCAAATAACTAAAGTTAATAGCATTTATTCTCAATGGACTAAAAATGGTACAGGTTTTGTTTAGATTCCTCCTCCATTTCGTCATGATTATACTAAACTTACTAGTATCAAGAATCTAAAGGAAGTGGATATTCTATCTCCATGGACTGTAGATCTACCGGTTCAAGTTAGTTAAGTAAAATTTGTGAAAGAGGGAAAGCTATTAATAAAAATTAAAAAAATGTTGAGAAAATGAGAAAAAGATAGCTTCAAAAACTCATTCCAGAGTAATCTTGTGTTTACTCAAACTGATGATGGTTTCATCATTGAGGATGTGTGTGAACCATGTGTGATTCACAAAATGAAAACATTCCGCTTGAAAATCATATTTTTTGTGAATCACAAAAGGTTGAAAAATCTAACCGGTAATACATTATCTTCTGGTGCACCTAAGATATCTGAGAAGAATGTGGTCTTAGATGAAGCTTTGAACTCATTTGTGAATCCAGTTTATGGTGGGAGAAACTGGAAGGTTTGCAAACTAAAGGGTGTTGATCATATTTTTTTTTTTGATGTAGTATTTTCTTTAGCTTTGGTGAAACCAGAATATATTGAGAAGGTGTTTAATTGTGGGAAACCTTTTTCTAGTAAGACTGAAAATTCTTTTGAGTAAACAATGAACCTAAAACTCAAAAGAAATCTCAACTGACTTTACCTCACTCAATTTACTTTGTTAAATCATCTGGGTCAGACAAGCTTCAGAATTTTTCTGATTGTTCTAACTTAGATTTTTATAAATGTAAACATGAGGAAGTTGGTTAAGTCTATTATGGAGGTTGTTACTTCTCAACCTGACGTTTCACATGCAAGACCTGTTTTACCATACAAGTTTGTAGAATGGAGAACTTGTTTCGTGTGTGGTGAATAAGGTCATATTGCAATTCATTGTGAATCTAGGGCAAGCTATATTGAAAACATTTAATGAAGGACAAGGTGTCTATGATAAAAATTATTTTGAGAAGACAACCAACACAAGAAAAGCTAGTTGAACAACAAATGGTTGTTGATATTGTTAACCCTAAGAAGGCTGTTAGGGTTGATTGAGTTGAAGAAGAATGACAGCAATCAGGTTGAGCTTGTTAAACCTGTTTGTAAGAATGTCGAGTTTGATGTAACTCCTGTTAAGGCTAATTTGACTAAAAGGTCAAGGCCAATTTGATGTTTAGACAATTTCAGAAGTTACATCAATATGCTTTGAAAAAGAAGGTAAATATTGATAAGGTTCCTATTGAGGATTTGCCAACATGGAAGCCTAAAGTTGTTATGTTTTCAAAGGCAACTAAGGTACAACCCAAGACTGAGGCTTAGGTTACATCTTCAATCTAATCCTTTTACTTTCATGTGCAGAGTTCATCCAAGACTATCTCTGGAGATAAGTGGATTGTAGATAGTGGATGTTCTCGACATATAATTGGCAATCTTAATTTTTTTTCAAATGCTAAAGAAATTCAAGGAGGTTATGTTGCGTTTGCGGGTAATAACGATGGAAATATAACCAATGAGGGTCAAGTGTCCAATGGGATGATCACGTTCGAAAAAGTTAACTTCTGTGATAAAGTTGATCATAATCTGTTGAGTGTTTCACAGATTTGTGACAAAAAGTGTATAACTTTATTCATAGATAAAGAGTGTGTGATCTTGAAGCCCGACTTTGTTATTCCTAAGGATATGGTTGTCATGAGATCAACTCGATCGAATGATATCTTTGTTCTTAACATGGCTTCCACAACATCATCTTCTTCAACAGCTACTTGTTTTATTTCAAAGGCTATAGAGAAAGAAACGATCCTATGGCACAGAAGAATAGGTCACATTCAAATAAGAAATATGAATCATTTAATGGAAAATTGTAACACCCCGACTTAAAGCAGAAATGACCGAGTGAAACGTACAGATTGCTCAAAACACATGTGACACTATTAAGTGGCAATATTATCATTAATTAATTTAAACATCAAGGCACAGAAGAATAGGTCACATTCACATAAGAAATATGAATCATTTACCTATGGCACAGAAGAATAGGTCACATTCACATAAGAAATATGAATCATTTAATGGAAAATTGTAACACTCTGGCTTAAAGCAGAAATGACTGAGTGAGACGTACAGATTGCTCAAAACACATGTGACACTATTAAGTGGCAATATTATCATTAATTAATTTAAACATCAAGTACACAAGTTCGTAAACAAAGAAATACATTGCATTATAATAAAATCAAGTAAACTTGCCCATTTAATAATATAACCTAAGTACTAGTTTCTTCTCCATGCATCATCCTCTAACGAATGTCCCTGTAGCATATATATAAAATACAAGTCAGCTAAACAAATATTTGGTGAGGCCACACAAGCTTTGTTTATATATAATAATATCATACAATTCCATGTGACATGTGTAATAGTCGTCCAAGTAAGGTCCTTTCCAGTTGGTAACAACCAACGTACTCGGATAATGAGGCCCTTTTCCACTCATAACAAAATGGTGTTGAGTGCAAAGGGGGTGTATGATCATACTTATTGAGTCTACCGTGTGCAAGTAAAATATGAGCAAGTAATCAAGTAACACACAAGTCCATGATGTGAATTGTAGTTTGAATATATGAATAAATAAGCAAATTGTTTTGGTAGAATATATATGCTACCCCAAAGTGTGTATAAGCTTTAAAAAGGTGGTGTGAGAAACTCACCTTTGAAATTGGAGATAAAATAGAAACAAATGCCGAAAGCGCGTTAAATAAATTGAAGTGATCGCACCTCACGAACTATGATTAAAAAATACAAATATTAAAAACTAACTAATGGAATTATAAAAGTTAAATAATTTAGTTTTAGAAATTATATATTTTATTATTCTATGAGCATTTTATATTATAATATTATTTTAAGCTTTAACGGTAATTTAACGATTTATTATTATTTTAATATTATTTAATTAATAGTTTATTACTAATATGAAAATTATATCTTTTATGAAGCACAGGCTTTAATGGTATAATATTTATCCCAAATACAATAATGTAGCGTATTACAATATTAACGAGATGGAAATAATATAATATTAACGGGTTTCGTGAAACTTAACGAATATGAAAAGTTAGTTTTTAGATCAGAATTGATAAAATTTAATTTAAAATAAGTTTATTTAATTTATAATAATTTAACAAATTAACTTGGTTTATATAATAAATGAAAGATGGTTTAAAAAAACAAACAATAAAAAGAGCTAGACTCGGGTTCGAACCTGGGTCTTTTAGACCACACACATGTGAACAAACCAGCTGCAGTTGCTTTATAGCAGAAACGATATTACTTAAAAAATAACACATGTTCATCATTATTCTTAAACGCTAAATTTTCAATTCGGTAAACTGGTTCCATGTACGATGAATTTATGTTAGAGGTTTTGTTCTACTGTTGAAAACAATTCCTTTTCATATAAAAATTACCTGGAACTGTAAAGGATTGATGGTTAATGGGGTTGCCCTAATCCAAACTTGGACAAACAATTATGGGGTTACAGAGAGTGTTTTTGTTGAAATTGAAGTTATTAGCATGTTTAGATGTTGTATATGGTACTTTATGTAGCCTCAATTGGTGCGTATTGAATTGAATGCTCGTAATTAGATTTTTAATTATTTCCAGCGGGTTTATCAGCTTAAAACACCCAATATTAGCTGTTATGACGAGTTATTGTTGATGATTAAGGATTGTCGTTAGAGTCTAAATGATTTATGAGTCATTAATTGAATTATATTGCGAGTTTTAATGTGTTTTAACCGTCACCGGAATTGCTTGGTTCGCCAAAGACTGTCGTCGGAAAACCGACGGTAGAAAGGGGGGTTAGGGTTGAGTTATAATATAATATTAATATTTTAAATTAATTTACATATTAGGTCCCTTGAGTTTCAAGTTAGTTTAAAACAGTATTTAAAATATAATTACAATTCAGTCTCTGAACTTTGAAATGTGTTAATAATGCAATGAAAGTTATAATACTTGGATAGTTTTCATATTATACCCCTATAGTTTGCAAGTTGTTTATATTTAATAAAAACTTTTAAAATTATAACTTTAAACCTTGGAGTTTCATTAATTGGTCAAAATGAATAGAAAATGAACGATTGATAACCGTAAATCATCATGAATATATTATTAATGATGAACGATAAACAAGAATACATTGAAACGACAAAATGGGTCGGTTTAACGAATACAAATACAAATTAAAAACAATGATTCGGTGGATGGTGTATCATTGAAGCATTTTAATATGACCGATCATTATGTCTTGTGCAAGAAAGGAAAATAGAAGATGAAGTGTCATCCATTGAAGCAGATCAACTCAATCAATACTCCATTGGAACGTCTTCACATGGATTTATTTGGTCCAGTTAATCATGCTAGTATTGGGGGAGATTTGTATTGTTTGGTGGTCACCGCCAATTACTCGAGATATTCATGGGTGTTGTTCATGAGCACGAAGGATCAAACAACCGTTCTCGTACAACAACTGATCACTAAGATCGAATCACTTTACAAGTAGAAAGTGAGACGTATTCGAAGTGATAATGGCATGGAATTCTAGAATAATATCATGGTGTTCTTTTGGATTTAAAGAGGTATTCATCATGAATATAGTGCTCCTTATGTGCCACAACAGAACAGTGTAGCTGAAAGGAAGAATCGAACCATTATTGAAGCCGCTAGAACCATGCTAGCATATTCTAAGCTTCCTGTGCAATTTTGGAATGAGGTTTTGAACACTGCCAGCTACACGCTTAATCGGGTTCTCACGGTTAAAAAGTTCAAAAGGATGAGTTACGGACTTCTCAACAACCGTAAGCCAAATCTTCAATTTCTAGAGCCCTTCGGGTGTCCTTGCACAATGTTAAAACGAGATGCGGGAAAGTTTGAGGAGAAAGCGATAGAAGGTTACTTTCTTGAGTATGCATCACCTAAGAAACGAGTTTTTAATCTCTCCTACGGGTGTGTTGAAGAATGCTACCATGTTGATTGTCGAAGGTACACCACACCTCCTGCTGGTAAGGGACCAGACTGGAAGTTTGATTATGATGGCCTCTTTGATTCCTTTACTCCATTGGTTGAGGTACAAAATGTAGACTTGGGTCGCTCTTATCTAGAACATGAATTTTTGTTTTCTCCAAGTTCTTCTACTCGTAAATCTACTTTTGTACCTGTTCAACCGAAAGTTTCAGATATGTTGTCTGATACATCTAATGATGCCGACTTTGAAGATTCAACCTCAGAACTTTGGTTAATAATCATGAAGATAATGAGGTTAGTCTAAGTGAATGTTCCATCCCAATAACAGAACAAGCGGCTGATGTAGACGTCACCATATTGTAAGATAATGTTGAAGTTCCAAAGAATCGAACTCTTCGGATTCATTCTTATCATCCCTAGGACAATATAACTGGTGATTTGAATGATTGAGTTCGTACACGCCATCAAGTAGCAAAAACTATGGAAGACTCGTTGCTGTGTGTATATGCTGATATTAAAGCCCCCGGAATACAAAGCATTGCCCAATACACTGATATCCCAAGTTGAGCCTACAAGCGTATCAATGGCGTTACAAGAATTGTCTTGGGTAGAGGCAATGCAAGATGAACTGTAACAACTCGTTTATCTTGGTGCTTGGGATCTAATTGAGAAGCCCTATCGAGTTCGTAAGGTGATTCCTACGAAGTAGGTGTTTAAGTGTAAGAAAGATGATCAGGGGTAATTATACAAAACAAGGCAAGATTGGTGGTCCAAGGGTTTAATCAACGAGAAGGCATTGACTACAACAAAGTATATGCTCCAGTTGCAAGAATTGAAGCTATACAAATTTTTCTGGCCTATGCTGCTTATAAGAAGTTCAAAGTGTATCAAATGGACGTAAAGAACGCTTTTTTGAACAGGGTGATTCATGAAGAGGTTTACGTGAAGCAACCTCCTGGTTTTGAGGATCCTAATTATCCCAAGCGTGTTTATCGATTAAAAAAAGCTCTATATGTCTTTCACCAAGCCCCGAGAGCTTAGCACACTACGTTGGCTGACCATCTTTTGGATAATGGGTTTTCACGAGGGACTTTGGATTGCATTCTATTCTTCAAGGCTATGAATGATGATCTTCTCTTAGTCCAGAGAAGATAGAGGGTTTGATCAAATTTCCAATAGATGGCCAGCCAATGTACTGTAACAAGATCTCGGGGCTTGATTAAGACCATATATATCTTTGTTTAATTGGTAAACACGCTCAGGAAAATCAGGATCCTCAAAACCAGGAGGATGCTTCACGTAAACCTCTTCATGAATCACACTATTCAAAAAGCATTCTTTACGTCCATTTGGTACTCTTTGAATTTCCTGAAAGCAGCATAGGCAAGAAAGATACGTATAGCTTCAAGTCTTGCAACTAGAGCATACACTTCATTGTAGTCAACGCCTTCTCATTAATTAAACCCTTGGACCGCCAATCTTGCCTTGTTTCTAACTATTACCCCAGATCATCTTTCTTACACTTAAATACCCACTTCGTAGGAATCACCTTACGAACTTGATCGGGCTTCTTGATTAGATACCAAACATCAAGACGAACAAATTGTTGTAGTTCATCTTGTATTACTTCTACCCAAGTTGGCTCTTGTAACACCATAGATACACTTTTTGGTTCAATTTGGGATAGAAAGTAAGTGTATTGGGCAATGTTTTGTATTTCCGAGGCATTAATAGCAGCATACACTCAGCAACAGATCTTTAACAACGTTTGCCACTTGATGTCTTGTACGAACTCCCTTCTTTAAATCACTATTAATATTGTCTTGGAAATGAAAGAATGAATTCGAAGAGTCGGATTCTCAGAAACTTCAACATTATCTTGCAGATTGGTGATATTTACATCAACCACTTGTTCTGTTATGGGGATGGAAGATTCGGCTTGAATAACCTCATTATCTTCATGAGTTTCAACCAATTGTTCTAAGGTTGAATCTTTAAAGTTGGCATCATCAGATGTATCATACAAAACATCTAAAATATCAGGTTGAACAGATACAGAAGAAGATGAACTAGTAGAAGAACTTGGAGAAAACAACAATTCATTTTCCTGATAAGCGTGAACCAAGTCTTCATTCTGTACTTCAACCGAGGGAGTGAAAGAATTAAAGAGACCATCATAATCAAACATCCAATCAGGACCCTTTCCAGCAGGAGTTGTGGTGTACCTTTGACAATCAACATGGTACCATTCTTCAACACATCCAGAGGAGAGATTAAACACACATTTCTTAGGTGAAGCATACCCAAGAATATAACCTTCTATCGCTTTCTCCTCAAATTTTCTCGCATCACGTTTTAACATCGTGAAAGGACACGTGAACGGCTCTAAAAATTGAAGATTCGGTTTACGGTTGTTGAGAAGTTCATAACTCGTTTTCTTGAACTTTTTAATCGTTAGAACCCGGCTAAGCGTGTAGCAAGCAGTATTCACAGCTTCATTCCAAAATTGCACATGAAGCTTAAAACCTGCTAGCATGGTTCTAGCCACTTCAATGATGGTTTGATTCTTTCTCTCAGTAAAACCGTTTTGTTGTGGCACGCTGGGAGCACTATATTCATGATGAATACCTCGTTGAATACAGAAGAACTCTATGATGCTATTCTCTAATTCCGTGCAAATATCACTTCGAATACATCTCACTTTTAATTTTTAAAGTGATTCAATCTTGGTGATCATGTTTTGCATGAGAACGTTGGTTTGATCCTTTATGCTCATAAACAGTACCATGAATATCTCGAGTAGTCGTCGGTGACCACCAAGCAATACAAATTTCCCCCAATACTCACTCGATTAACTCGACCAAGCAAATCCATGTGAAGACGTTCCACTGGAGTATCTATTGAGTTGATTTGCTTCAATGGGTGATATTTCTTTTTCTGTTTGCCTTTATTGCTCGAGACGCGGTAATTTGTCATATGAAAATGATTCAATGAGACACCATCCACCAAATCATTGCCATTAAGTGATTCATCTTTCTTATGTGATTGTGACCCATCCTTCTGTGCCAAAGGATCATTTTGTTCTCTACTACCTTTGATATAAAACAAGTAGCTATTGAAGAAGATGATGCATGGAAGGCATGTCAAAAACATAGATATCGTTCGATCTAGGTGATCTCATGACAACCATATCCTCAGGAATAATAGAACCTAGTTTCAAGATCACGCATTCTTTATATGTGAATAAAGTTTTATACTTTTTGTCACAAATCTGAGAAACACTTAACTGTCTATGATCAACTTTCTCACATAAGTTCACTCTTTCGAACGTGATCTTGCCATTAGACACTTGACCCTCCTTGGTAATCTTTCCACCGTTTTTACCCGTAAATTCAATATACCCTCCTTGAATATCTTTAACTTGATTAAGGAGATTAAGATTGCTAGTAATATGTCGAGAACATCTACTATCTATAATCCACTTGTCACCATAGATAGTCCTAGATGAACTCTGCACACAAAATTAAACGATTAGTTTGAAGAGGTAACCCAAGCCTCAGAAATCTTATCATCTTTAACTTTTTACAAAAATTTTAGGCTTCCATGTTGGCAACTCCTCTATAGGAATCTTATTATCTTTAACTTTCTTTTTCAACGCGTGTTGATCTATCTTCTGGAATTGTCTAAAAGTCAAAGTTGCCTTCGATTCTTTAATCAATTTAGCCTCAACAGCAGCTACATCAAACTTGACAGATTTACGAATAGGTTTAACAAGCTCAACCTGTTTGCTGTCATTTTTCTTCAACTCATTGTTAACCCCAACAATCTTTCTAGGGTTAACTAAACTGACAACCTTTTGTTTTTCATCAACCTTGTCTTGTATAGTTTTCCTTTTCAAAATACCTTTAACCACATGCATTTTTCCTTGGTTAAAGATTTTTTAGTTTTTCTTACCCTAGATTCACAAAACATGGTAATGTGACTCCTTTCACCACAAGAGAAACAAGTTCTCATTTCTTCAAACATGTGTGGCGAACTAGGTATACCGTTTGATACATTAGGTTGAAAGGTCACAACCTTCACTTGAGACTGAACCAACTTTTCCTCATGCTTTTGTTATAAATTCTAGGTTATAACACTTAGAAAAACTCTGAAGCATATCTGTCCTAAATGATTTAACAAAATGATTTTGTTGAAATTAAATTGGTTGGCTTTTCTTTTGGGGCTTAGGCTTATTATTCTTTATATCCCCGATAGAAAGCCTAGTCTCTTTGGACAAAGGGTTTTCCACAATCAAAAACCTTTTTCCACGCATTCAGGTTTCACCAAAGCCAAGGGGAATACATCATCAGCAATAAGCTGATTAACTCCCTTCATGTAACGCCCGTTAATTCCGGTTCCAAGAGTAAAACTTGTAAAGTATGTATTATTCTCGGGATTTAACCGACGTTTCTCGGGAGCCTTTACATCATCCCGGTACATTAAAATTTTGTAACTTTCCACCCAAGTTGCAACACACTTCATACTGGAGGGACTAGAGTGTAATTTATTTTATATCATAATATAAAAAAAAGAAAAACCCTAACCCTAACTCTATGCGCAGCCGATCGGCCTCAAGACCCCCCCTGCTCGTTTTTCTTCTGCCCAGCCAAGTTTCAGCCGTGAAACTTCAATTTAAGGTCGGTTTTATGATTCCACATGTATTTTACACCTTAATTGATCATATTAACGCGCTTATTGGTCGTTAAGGTTGAGTTTTGATGATAACAGTTTGCTGACAGATTCGTATACGTTTATTGTAGGGTCTGTAACGCGATGATAATCCATTGTTTTTGATCTATTCTTGATACCATGATGTTTTACTTTGAGTCTAGTTTCCAGAAAGGTATAATACGTAATTTTTGGACGAGATTTGAATGGTTTTTATGAATTTATAAAATCGAGTGTCAAAGCTGATGCGGGATGACAGATTCTGGCCTGTCTTCCCGACGTCATAACCTTTTTACGACAGGTCCAAATTGGTTGGTTCCACTTCTGGAAATTAGTATTTTGAGTTAGAAACCAAACCCAATTGGAATCGCTTAATTTGGTTTGGTGATGAATTTTATAAAAATAAAACCATTTTGTTGCACACTGAAATAGCTGCACGTACCTTGCTGTGTTGGAGGAATTTTTATAATTTTTATGTCCAATAGAAAAATATAATAAAAATATTATTATAAACCTAAGACATTTATTAAAGTCTGGTAAAAATTTAATAATTTATTTCAAAGGTTATCCTATGTAATTAAATGCATCTTCGCATGCTAAAATCTACACGTTTTACTCGTTATTAATCGATAAGTTCGTTTTAGGCTTAACCGGTGGATTTGGTTAGTTGAAAGGTTTTAGGGGCTGAGGTAAAGTAATTGGGTATGGGTTGGGCCTTGGGTCAAGTTGTTGGGCCTTGGGCCAAGTGTTGGGCCTTGGGCCAAAGTGTTGGGCTTGAACGACCCATTAGGCAAGAGTGCTCTTACGGTCTAGTTTAGTAACGTGTTGTGTATAATTTACGGGCCCTTTCTTGTGATTATGCACTTAGGGATTTTCTAGCTCGTTGCAGGTGTTCGATTGATTTCAGGTGAGTTCATGATGCCCCCTTTTTAACTCTTTTAAAGTTTGGGCTAGCATGCACATCTAAGTGTTTTCTTACATGATGAAATGTTTTAAACGATTTTATATAGGCTTGCTAGTATACGGTAGGCCTTGGGATGTTATATATATATATATATATATATATATATATATATATATATATATATATAGGGATGTACTTGAAAGGATGTTTATATATACCTTTTGTATATGTATGTATGAGAATGTTTAGTTCTCGGCGATGATGATTTAATGGATGCATTCTTTTATTTTTAAACTTTTGGTATGACTATCATAATTGTTACTATTGATATTATTTACTTAAAACTTGAACTCACTCAGCTCAAGCTGACTTTATGTGCATGTTAATGTGAGTTTCAGGTTAGGAAGAGGATGCCTTATCGCTTGGACGTGCACGAAGCTACTTGGACGGTGAACAGCATACGTGGATGGAAGAATGTAATTTGAACAATTATATTTTAAATGGCTTTATGAATTATATTTAAAAGTGGTTTTGGGCAAAATTCCCGGGTTTTAGGGGACTTACTTCACTATTTATGTTTTCCGCTGAATTTACACTCTGAGATGTTTGTTTTAATGGAAGAAACCGTTTTCAAGTTTAATTATTTTCATAAGTGTTTTGTATGAATACCAACTGTGGGGTTCCCGGGGTTCGGGGCCTTACACTTCATTTTATATACCTTCCAGTTTTTTTCACTAGTAACTAGATTCACAAACGCTCTTAACATTTCATCAAAGACAACTTGCTTCTCAGATGACTTTGGTTCAATAGAAGATGATGCGTTACCATTTTTAGATTTTATAATCTTTTTTGGTTCACAAAGAATATGATTTTCAAGCGGAATGTTTCCACTATGTGAATCACACTTGGTTCCCACACATCTTCAATGATAACACCGTCATCAGTTTGAGTAAATACCAGATTACTCTTCCATTGAGATTTTGTAGCTATTTTTTTTCTCAATTTCCTCGGCACCTTTTACTTTGTATTTACATAGGACGTTTGGAATAGCACGCTTTGGCCTAATAAAGTCTATCACGTTGGCAAACTTCTCCAAGTAAGTAAACGGGTCCCCCGGTTGATTGGGATTTGTACCAATTACTTACCTTAGGCAAGAAGAGTCTCCTAAAGATATCCCTCTTCCAGTTACTACGTGCCCGTCAAAATATAGTTTCGATAACATTCCTTTTTTTTGGAAGCAATGTTTTTGCTTTGTAAAACTTTAATTGGAAAACATTAACTGTTTAACGACTATATCCTTAAATAGGTTCTAATAACTATGTAATAAAAGAACTTAAAGCATAATCCTACCTTAAGCAGCTAGTCGAGAATAAGAACTAAGAATATCAGCAGCTCAACAGTCAGTGTTTCGTTTAATATATCAGCGGGGTGTTGGTAGCATCTCGGCACCTCGTTTCTTCACGAAAACAAGCCCTCGGAACACCTTGGCACCTTTCCCTAGGTTAAATATATGACAATGAAGTGAAAATGGGATGATTTGGGCTTGAACCCGTAGCTGCCCTTTTATAGCCGAATTTTGCAACCCATCGCGTAGCGGGATGGTCCTTGATGGTGATCGTCACGTAGTGCGACGTCGCAATTTATAAGATCATGCCACGTGTTGACACGTGGTTGGACACGTGGATCTGATTACTTAACATGGTCATCGTGTAGCGCGATGGACCATTGAGGCCGTCGCGTAGTGCGGCGCCCCCTTTTTCTTGATTTGTGTGAAACTCTGTCGCGTAGCACGATGGTGTTATTCGGAGACCATCGCGTAGCGCGATGTTCCTAAAAATTCAAAATTTTCATTTTCAACCCTCTAACTTTCAGTTTTGTCAATTTTAGCCCAAAATTAGATGGGGTATTTCACGGTGTTATATCCTCCCCACCTTTAGAAAAATCTCGTCCTTGAGATTTATTTGAAGAGATGTGGATATTTTCTTCTCTTTTCAGATTCAAGTTCCCATGTGGATTCCGGACCGTTTCGGGAATTCCATTTAACCTTTACCAATTTACTCTTTCGTTTGAGGAACTTGGTTTGACTGTCCTCGATTTTTATCGGTTCTTCCACAAACTTAAGTTTTTCATTTACTTGTACATCTTTCAGAGGTATTGCGAGTGTTTCATCAGCTAAACATTTTCATAGATTCGATACATGAAACACATCATGAATTCCTTACATCTCCTCTGGTAGCTTTAAACGATTGGCTACAGGACTTATTCTTTCAATTATTTTGAATGGCCCAACAAATCGTGGACTTAACTTCCCTTTCTTACCAAAATGAACAACACCCTTCCAAGGTGATACTTTAAGCAACACTTTATCTTTTTTAAATTCTAACGGTTTTCGCCGTATATCAGCATAACTTTTTTTTCTATCTCGTGTTGCTTTCAATCTTTCTCGAATTTGAATAACTTGATCAGTCATTCTTTGGACAATTTCAGGACCTGACGGTTGATTATTACCAATCTCAGACCAAAATATACAGGTGTTCTACACTTTTGTCCGTATAATGCTTCATATGGTGCCATTTGTATACTTGTGTGATAACTGTTATTGTATGAAAATTCCATTAGAGATAGGTGAGTATCCCAACTACCACCTAAATCTATAACACAAGCACGAAGCATGTCTTTCAGTGTTTGAATCGTCCTCTCACTTTGTCCATCAGTTTAGGGGTGATATGTTGTACTTAAGTTCAAGCGCGTACCCATCGCCTTTTGAAAACTTCTCCAAAAGTTGGAGGTGAAACGACTGTCTCTATAAAAATAATGGATAATGGCACACCGTGTAATGATACAATGTTTTCCACATACAGTTGTGCTAACTTATACATGCTGATCGTTTATTGAATTGGAATGAAATGGGCAGACTTTGTAAGTCTATCTACAAGAACCCAGATTCCATCATTTTGATGAGAAGTCTTCAGTAACTTCATGATGAAATCCATAGTTATCATATCCCATTTTCAGATTGGTATTTCAGGTTATTGCAATAATCCTAGCGGCTTTTGATGTTCCGCCTTGACTTTCGAACATGTTAAACACTTAGCCACATACAAGGCTATTTCTTTCTTCATACCAATCCACATGTAATCATCCTTAAGATTATGATACATCTTATCACTTCCAGGATGCATCATGTATTTGGTATTATGTGCTTTTTCTAAAAATTTTCTCTCATAAACTCCCAACCATTGGTATCCAGATTCTCTTCCCTAACCTGAGTATGTCAACATCGCTTTTAACTAATTGATCTATTGTACCATTCTCTTTTTTAGCCTTTATATTTTCTTGTTCCAGTGCCAACTCTTGAGCTTCTTTAATTTCGGTTAATAGATCAATTTTAAGTTCTAACCTTAATGCTCGAACTCTTTTTGGCTTGTCATGTTCTTTTCTGCTCAAAGCCTCAGCCACAACCCCGGCTTTTCCTTCATGAAGACGAATTCACAATCATAATCATTAAGTGTTTCCATCCATCGTCTTTGTCTCATATTCAACTCCTTCTGATCGAAGATATGCTTCAAGCTTTTATGATCAGTGTACACAGTAAACTTTACACCATATAAATAATGGACGCCATAACTTCAGCGCGAATATTATAGCTCCCAACTCCAGATTATGTGTGGTGTAATTCTTCTCATGAACTTTCAATTGCCTAGAAGCATAAGCAATTACTTTCTTGACTTGCATTAAAACGCACCCCATACCTGTGTGTGACGCATCACAGTATACAGTAAAGTTATCTTGACCTTCAGGTAAGGCTAAGAAAGGTGCATTTGTTAGAGTCTGTTTTAGGGTTTCAAAGGCTTCTTCTTGTTTCGGTCCCCATTCAAATTTAACAAATTTTCAGGTAAGTAAAGTCAAAGGGACTGCTATTCTTAAAAAATTAGGTATGAATCTTCGGTAATAACCGGCTAACCCCAGAAAACTTCTAACTTGTGTCGGAGTTTTGGGCTTCTCCCGTTTTGTTATAGCTTCTATCTTTGCTGGATCTACTTGAATTCCTTTCTCGTTTACAATGTGCCTGAGGAATTGCACTTCAGACAGCCAGAACTCGCACTTTGAGAATTTTGCATAAAGTTTCTCCCTCCTCAACGTTTCAAGTATGACTCTAAGATGGGCTTGATGATCTTCTTGTGTCTTGGAGTAGATAAGTATGTCATCTATAAAGACAACAACAAACTTATCTAAGTATGGCTTACAGATTCAGTTCATCATGTCCATAAATACTGCTGGAGCATTAGTGAGTCCAAATGGCATAACAGTGAACTCATAATGTCCGTATCGAGTTTGGAATGCTGTTTTTGATATATCATCTTCTTGAACTTTCAGCTGATGATACCCGGATCTAAGGTCAATCTTAGAAAAACAACTCGCCCCTTGAAGCTGATCGAATAAATCATTTATCCTCGGAAGTGGATACCGGTTCTTGATCGTGACTTTATTCAGTTCTCGGTAGTCAATGCATATCCTCATTGGCCCATCTTTCTTCTTAACTAATAGAATTTGAGCTCCCCAAGGTAAAGAAATCGGTCGAATAAATCCCTTCTCCAGTAATTCATCTAATTGCATTTCAGTTGGTGCTAGTCTGTAGGGAGACTTAGCAATCGAGGCTGTTCCTGAAATTAAGTCTACTCTGAATTCAACCTCTCTATCTGGCGGTATTCCAGGTAATTAATCGGGAAATACGTCTTTGAATTCCGAAACAATTGGGACTTCTTCCATTTTTTTAGGTTCAGGTTCCTTAGTTACGTATGCCATAAATGCAAGGCAACCTTTACCTAAGCAATGACTTGCTTTGATTTTTAAAATTATTCCAATTCTACCAGCATCTTTATCCCCAGCTATTCGAATCATTTTCTTGTTCGGAGTTAGTACATCAATTGCTTTCTCGTCACATAAAATAAAGGCTTGGTTGGCAGATAGCCAATCCATTCCTAGAATTACATCGAATCCTGCTAACTCCATTGGTAACATTTTTACTGGTATATCGTATCTAGCTAAGGAAATATAACTACTTAAAACTTTAGATATTTTAATCAAGTTTCCGTTAGCTGTTTCTAATTGATATTGATTGTTTAAATTAGCTAGAGGTTTGTTTAGTAGATTACAGAACTTATAATCTATAAAACTCTGATTGGCTCCAAAATCAAATAATACTCTAGCATAAATGTTTTTAATATGAAACGTACCAGTAATCACATCTGGCAATTCTCCCGCCTTCTGTGTATTCAGCATAATTGTGCGGGCGTTTCCCTTCCTCCCGTCAATCTTGGCACCGCTTCCACTAGCGCCTCCTGTTGCTGGTTTCGTTTTCGTGCACTCGGCACTGAAATGCCCTCTCTCCTCACAATCAAAACAAACAATTAATTTCTTTCTGCAATCCTCCTCCTTATAACCAAGCCTTTTGCAAAAATTTCAAGTTGAAAACAGGTCAAACTTGCGAACATCAGTTTTGAGGGTAGGCCTTAAGCATTTACCATCATGTCGCCTTCCACAGTTTTTACACACTGGTCGGTTAAACACAACCGACCCTTCTCTTCCCTTCTCAAACCTTTTCTTTCCATCACCTTCACGCTTCCTATCACCCACATTCTTCTTCTCCTCATCTCGATTCCTTATCATGCTTTCCATAAGATATCTGGCAAGTTCAATTGCATATTCAGTTGTAGCCGGCATATGCGATCACACATGATCATGAATTTCTTTGGGCAATCCATAGATATATCTGGTCACCTTGTTGTACTCAGGAGTGACCAAATGAGGTACTAGTCTATAGTATTCAAGGAACTTGGTGTTATATTCCTTGAGGTTTGTGCCAATTACCTTGTGATTCCAGAGTTTCATCTGGATCTGATCAATTTCATGAATTGGGCAAAATTTTTGTTTAATCAACTCTTTGAATGTCCTACATTCCAGATTATACAGATTGTTCCTCCCTTTTACTTCTATCAAGGTGTTCCACCATTCCAAAGCTTCCCCTTTAAACAGCTAGGAAGAATATTGAATGCTCTCCTCTTCAGTGCATTTGCTAATGATGACAATAGACTCCATTTCTTCAAGCCAACGGAGTGTAACTATTGCCCCTTTATCGCCATATAATTCTTTTGGTTTGTACACTTGAAAGTCTTTAAATGTACAACCCGTGCTAACTTTTATTTTCTTTATCTTGCTCGGTTCATGATCAGCAGTGGAGATCTTATAGCCCTCATCTTTCTTTTCTTCATCTTCCTTTGTTACTTTTGGTTCTTTCTTGGAATGAACAGAAACACTTTGACTCGGGTGTGCACGTTTCATTGACTTTGTCATGCTTTTAGAATTTGCAGTATGATCCTGAACCATTTTAATCAAAGGAGTTACAGCCTCTTTAATCAGTGGCGTAACCGCCTCTTTTATCATCTTGCGGATTCCCCCAACATATTCTTCAGGTATTGATTTATTATTTTCAGGAATCTAGGCTTTATTAGCTTGACTCTGTTGGCTCTCATGGTTTCTTTGTTCAGACATTCTGTAATTCAATAAAATACACAGATTCAAAACACAGTGCACGCATTGTTTTATTTCTTTCACAAATATATTACAAAGGGACGGAAAATAAAAGATGCTCAAACAACAATATATATATTCCTAATCTCTAGACCATTTCTTGACAAGATTTTTCATTTTATCGCATTTCTTTATAATCTTGTCGCTTATCTTCTTTTTCTTGATCCTTTCATTCCTTAGCTTATCCATCACCACATTGGGTTGATTTTGATACCCCATGGGTGCGGATGCTGACAGAAAGAGATAAACGTTTTCCTTCGGGTATAGGTGAGGATTTGCCACGTAGGCTTGCATTTCCTCATCGGGAATGTTTGTTGTGTAAAATTCCACCATCAGACGAGCTTCCTTCCGTATTTCATTTGCCTGTTTAGCTATTGATGGTACAGGACCTTGATACGGTGGAAAGTTAGGAATCTCAGAATAATAGATCGGTCCATGACTTGGTCCTGCTACAGTATGTGGATTTTGATAACCCAGTGGTGGCGACCCGAAGTGCCACATGCTCTGGTTAGAGTGATAATTCATCCAATTGGATGATTCTATGCTAGTTTCCTGTTTAATTTTACTTTGAACCTCCACCTCATCAGACGGATGGTACGTCGGTATGTCAAATGGATAATATTGCGGGATGCTCTCCGAAGTATCACTTGATATTTCTATAGGCATCTGCGGGCTACCAGGAGCATACATCAGTTGGCTTCCGTAAGCCATATATGGATCTATTTGATCTCTCGGGTACATCGGATTTGTCGGAATTGTCAGATTAATCGGATTGTTCAGATCAGCCGAATTTGAATTCACCGTATCAGTCGGATATACCGAATCAGTCGGTTACTTAGGACCAAAATTAGTACTGGCCTTATCAGATGGCTCAGACTCAGGAGCAGGTTTTGATCGTCTTGCTACCCGGCGCCTTTGCCCGTAGTAGTTTGTATACGACATCTGCATAGACTATTACTTAGGGATAGGTAGACTACCGATCAGAGTTTATCCCCGCTTATCAAATAAATGGTTAAAGCTTAGGTACAAACGTATCAA
Organism: Bidens hawaiensis; assembly: GCF_021521415.1. NCBI lineage: Eukaryota > Viridiplantae > Streptophyta > Magnoliopsida > Asterales > Asteraceae > Bidens > Bidens hawaiensis. The sequence goes on from NW_027491713.1 coordinate 542,744, forward strand.
TACCTAATTCACTGAAACCGATGGCTCTGATACCAACCTGCCACACCCGATCCAGGGCCTAGATGTGACTACCCTGTTGATACCTGTTTTGTAAATTTATCAGAATAGCGGGTTCATTTCAGCGAAAATCTTATATATTAAAATATTAATTTACATTGCAAAGCTTTTGGGAATTTAATACCCAAGTTTTCGGTTACAAAACAGTGTTATATTATTATTACAAGGATTCATATATTCAAAAATAGAGCCATCTCGAGCGATTTTCTATCTTCATGACTTAAATCCTTGTCTATCATTCATCATCACTTAATTACCTGCATGGGTGGGAAAAACACGTCAGCTATACGCTGGTGAAACATTGACTCGATAAAATAGTTTATAACAGTCATTAAATATAAATAGTTTTCTGTTTCACAAACTCAGAAGAAACGCCTGTCATTCCTGGGATTTGTACCACTGCCCAACACACACAATTCAAAGGTTCCCCGAGTACATGGCCCCTGTTCGGAGATAACCTTCCCCTAGGCTATGTGGCCCTGTTGGAGAACTGGTTATGACTGACTTGGTGTTGTATGCCAATTATCAGGTATGTATGTATCCAGACACATGTGTATTTGGTCTGAGTTGCTTTTTATTATCTATTTTGTATTATAACGATTTTAGAGACATGTAATCTCATGCAAACATGTACCAGACTCTTTGCAATAAATAGCCTGTCTATTACAAGAGTAAAATCAGTTCAGACAGTAAAAGGTTTAACGTGTTCACTTGTTGTTATCAGTTCGGTGATATTCGGATCTTTCTTTTCAGTATGCTTTTAACCTATATTGGTAATAGCTATGTATCAACACCTTGATGGTGTTTCTTGTTTAATCAGCAGACTTTAAGTTTGATCAGTTCAGCAAACTCTTGGTCTGATCGGTAGACTTTAAGTCTGTTTCAGTTCTGCAGACTCATAGGTCTGACCTAACCATAGTAGAGTTATAGTCTTTTATGAAAATATACTTTGTATTTACATAGGACATTTGGGATAGCACGCTTTGGCCTAATAGAGTCTATCACGTTGGCAAACTTCTCCAGGTAAGTAAATGGGTCCCCCGGTTGATTGGGATTTGTACCAATTACTTACCTTAGGCAAGAAGAGTCTACTAATGATATCTTCCTTCCAATTACTACGTGCTCGTCAATATATAGTTTTGATAACATTCCTTCTTTTGGAAGCAATGTTTTTGCTTTGTAAAACTTTACTTGGAAAATATTTACATTTTAACGACTATATCCTTAACTAGGTTCTAATAACTATGTAATAAATGAACTTAAAGCCTAATCCTACCTTAAGAAGCTAGTCACAAAAACAAGCCCTTGGAAGACCTTGGCACGTTTCCCTAGGTTAAATATGTGACAATGAAGTGAAAATGAGATGATTTGGGCTTGAACCCGTAGCTGCCTTTTTATAGCCGAATTTTGCAACCCATCGCGTAGCGCGACGGTCCTTGATGGTGACTGTCGCGTAGCGCGACGCCACAATTTATAAGATCATGCCACGTGTTGATACGTGGTTGGACACGTGGATTTGATTCCTTAACATGGTCATCGCGTAGCGCGATGGACCATTGAGTTTGGTCGTCGCGTAGCGCGGCGCCCCCCTTTTTCTTGATTTGTGTGAAACTCTGTCGCGTAGCGCAATGGTGTTATTTGGAGACCATCGCATAGCGCGATGTGCTTAAAAATTCAAAAATTTCATTCTCAACCCTCTAACTTTCAGTTTTGTCATTTTTAGTCCAAAATTAGATGGGGTATTTTCACGGTGTTATAGAAGAGCCCAAAAAGAAAGAAATCAAAGATGTACCAATAGTAGCAAACTATCTGGATGTATTTCCAGATGAACTATTGGGAATACCACCTAACTGAGAAGTTGAATTCGAAATAGATCTTATAGCCGATACAGTTCCAATAGCCAAATCTCCATATCAGTTATCTTCAATAGAAATGAAAGAGCTAAAGAAACAATTGGATGAACTCTTGGAGAAAGGATTAATTCGACCAAGTTCTTCACCTTAGGGAGCACCAATTTTATTCATCAAGAAAAAAGACCGATCAATGAGAATGTGTATCGACTATAGAGCTATGAACAAAGTACTATTAAGAATCGATACCCGTTACCTAGAATTGACGACCTATTCGATCAAATTATAGGGAGCAAGTTTATTTTCTAAGATAGATTTATGTTCGGGCTGTCAGTAACTCAAAGTTTATGAAGAAGATATACCAAAGACTGCTATTAGGAAAAGATATGGACATTATGAGTTCACGGTTTCACCATTTGGACTAGCAAATGCTCCAACTGCATTCATGGACATGATGAACAGAATTTGCAGACCCTATTTAGATAAATTTGCGTGTTCATCGATGATAAATTTATTTAATCTAAATCAAAGGAAGATCATAAGATTCATCTTAGGATTCTACTTGAATTACCCAGAAATGAGAAGTTGTACGCTAAATTTCCAAGTATAATTTCTTGGACATCTTGTTAATGCTAATGTCATACAAGTAGATCCTTCTAAGATTGAAGCAATAGCTAAAATGGGTAATTCTCATATCACCAACTGAAGTTAGAAGTTTCTTAGGTCTAGTTGGATATTACAAAAGATTCATTGAGAATTTCTCTCGAATAACAGTCTTTTTAACTTCATTAACTTGTAAAAATGTTAAATATGAATGGGGACTAAAAGGGCAAGAAGCATTTAATATGCTAAAAAAAGAAAAGCTTACTCATGAACCGATACTAGCCTTACTAGAAGGTACTAAAAATTTTATGGTATTTAGTGATGCATCTCACTCAAGTTTGAGCTATATCCTAATGCAAGGAAATAAAGTTATAGCATATGCTTCACAAAAATTGCAAGTACACTAAAATAATTATGCAACTCAAGATATAGAGTTAGGCGACATAATATTCGCTTTGAAATTATGGAGGCAATATTAATGTAGATAAATTTATACATATTTTCAGCACTAAAATATCTTCAAATATGCATAATATCGGCTATAATATTAGAATAATTAACCACTAATGTTTATAATTTCTATTTCTAGGTAATTTTAGCCTTAAAGAAAAAAATGAGCGGATATACGAAGAAAACCAGAGGAAAGTGTGAAAGCCGACTCAACACACCCCATGTTGAAGAATGGCATGGCCTATGTTTAGAGCATACGAGGAAAAGACAAAATTTAGAAGTCACAGCATGACCCATGTTGATACCACCACACCCCATGGTGAAAGTACAAGATGAAAAGACAAAAACTGATGGAAGCACGGGCCATGTTGATACCGACACGCCCCATTGTGATGGTACAAGATAAAAGACAAAATGGAAGCTTCCAAGCTCACCATGGGCCATGTTCTTTCTCCTGATGTACTTTCTAACAACATGCAATTAATACTATCAAACAAAACACTTAACACGGCCATGTTAACATCAACACGGGTTGTGTTGAGACCCCTGATCAGCCTATAAATACCTTTCCATTCTTCATTGAATTCATACACTTAACACTCCATTAACACACTTCATCCACCACTTTTCACCATCATTAATAAGGGAATTATCGCATCCATCCATCTTTTGAAGATCAAGGAGATTAAGCTCTTGGAGGAAGTCATTAGCATCAAAGATTAGCCATCCAAATTGGTAAGATTGTTTAAATTCGATCATGTTTGTATCTATTACTTTGATATATAATATTATGCATATTATTCGCTAAACTTTCATGGTATCATCTTGGTTTATAATAAGTCTTAACTAAAGTTTAATAATATTGGTTAAACATGTGATTGTTTATAAAAAGTAAAGATTATGTTGTAATTATCACTTGATGAGGAATGTTTTATCACCCTTAAAAGAGGCACCAAGATTCGAGCTTGATGATAAGTCGAGGAATCGTCATTCTTGTGAGGCCTTGGTTGATAAAAAATAAATCATAATATGATCATGGATCAAACGAATTATTGGTAGTAATTAATCATCTTTAAAATGGCAACATTAAAAAAGCTGTGGAAACGGATTGTTAAGGTTAATCCACTAAAATTGGTTGGTTACTTGTCAAGTGAGTGTACAACATAATCTATTTTAAACAACTCTTGGGTGATTATTACAAAATTCTATTTTGTTCAACAGTTGTTTGGGTTAATACTTGGTAATTCAAGTTTAATCCTTTATAACTTAACTAATCTTATTTGTATTTTATGTATAATACAAAGGTTATTTTTACTACTCAAGGACAATTCACTTAGTACTTTAAGGGATTGTCTCATCTTTAAAGTAAGTTACCTCATGAATACTTAATATAAATCACTTGCTTACATAAAATGATTTTTTGTGGAAATCATGAAGTTACGAATATCTCTTTCTTTAACTATCATGGAATAACATTGCTTAGGAATAATGTGTTATTCACACAATTAATTACCAAAGTGAGTTTATATCACATGTTTACCAATTAATTGTTAAACCAAGTAGAGGAGTTTTAACCAAGATGGTACACTTTTATCCTTGATCAACTCTATAAAAATATAAAAAATCCAAAAATATTGTCTTTAATTTATGCTTTTAAATTCCTTTAATATTTACTTGTTAAACCAAAACAACTATGATATTTACTTCCAGTTAAAATAAATACAACGATTTAATAGTAAAAATCAAACAAGTGTGTCCGTGAATCGATACCTGGTTCTTACCCATACTATACTATAATACGATAGGCACACTTTCCTATTTGTGTATAGTCTAGTTAAGATAAAAATCATTTTATAAATTTAAAACTTGACTTTGTGTGAAGAAAAACCCTTTTGAAAAACAAACACTTTTTCTACCACTCTACACACACATCAACTATCTCTATGGAGTTAAGTGTATTGTGTATACTGATCATAAGAGTTTGAAACATATCTTCGATCAGAAAGAGCTTAACATGCTTCAAAGAAGTTTGATGGAAACTCTGAATGATTATGACTATGAGATAGTATATCATGAAGGAAAGGCTAACGTCGTAGCAAACGCATTAAGTCGGAAAGAGCATGAGAAACCCAATAGGGTTAGAGCATTGAGATTAGAGCTTTAGATTGATCTAATCGAACAGATCAAGAATGCTCGAAAACAAGTGATATAAAAAATCCAATTTCAGAAGAGAAACGAAATGGTACTATTGACTTGCTAGCCAAAGGCAATGATGAAATTCTAGACTTGGAAATAGAATCTGAATACCAATCATAGGAGATTTATGTAAGAAGATTATGAATGAAGCTCACAATCCAAGTATATGATGCACCTCGGTAGTGATAAGATGTATCAAAATCTTAAACCAAACTACTAGTTGAATGGAATGAAAAGAGATATAGCATTTTTCGTTGCCAAATGTTTGACTTGTTTACAAGTTAAAGCTGAACATCAGAAACTATCAGGTTTATTTAAACAACAAAAAATACTTGTATGGAAGTGGTAAATGATAACTATGGATTTTATCACAAAACTTCCACAAACTAGACGTCAAAATGATAATATCTGGGTTATCATTGATCGTCTAACTAAGTTTGCTCATTCCTTACCTATCAAAGAAACATTTTCTATGGGCAGATTGACACGCATATATGTGGACAACATTATATGCTTACATGGTGTGCCATTATCTATCAAATATGATCAGACAGTAGATTTATGTCTAAGTTCTGGAGGGGTTTCCAAAGTGCTCTGGGCACACAATTGAATTTTAGCACTACTTATCATCCACAAACTGACGGGTAGTGCGAAAGAATAATTCAAACATTGGAAGATATGCATCGAGCATGTGTGATAGACTTAGGAGGAAGTTGGGTTGACCATCTCCCTCTGATGGAATTTTAATACAACAATAGTTCAGAAGTATTCAGGCAGCACCGTCTGAAGCATTATATGAACTTAAATGTAGAATGGCGGAGACAATCAAATGTCTGGTCGTGAAGTAGTGTAGGAGAAAGCAGAAAAAGTACATCAAATCAATGAGCGACTCAAAGTAGCAAGAGATAGACAGAAGAGTTATGCATACATTGGTCGTAAGCTATTGGAATTTCAAGTATGCGATAAAGTACTATTGAATGTGTCGCCATGGAAAGGTGTTGTGCGATTCGTCAAGAAAGGAAAACTAAGTCCTTGTTACGTTGCACCATTTGAAATTATATAGCGAATTGGAACAATAGCTTCCAATAACTTATCACTTACGCTTACCATAAGAAATGAACTGAATACATGATCTATTTCACGTGTCAAACTTGCGTAAATGTTTGGCAAATGAAACTATAGTTATGCCCTTCAGAAACATTGAAATTTAAAAAAGTCTAAAATTTGTAAAGTAATCTCTATAGATAGAAGATTTTAAAGTTAAGAAACTTAAGAGGCGAAAGCTAAAGTTAGTCAAAGTAAGATAGAACTCCCAAAAAGGTCTAGAATTTTCCTGGGAATTAGAATCTGAAATGAGAAACAAATACCCACACTTATTTTAACGAATCTCAAGGACGAGATTCATTCCAAAATGGAGAGGATGTAACATCCTGAAACTTTCGGTCCATTTTTTTGCTAAATTTTGGAAGATAAGGGACCATCTGGTCATTAAGCCAAACTTAAAGACCAAAGACTATAACTATCAAGAGTAACAGTTTGATGAGATAGACTGCCTCATCCGTGTGACGATCTGTCACAAACAAGGGTTATTCGTTTAAGAATTTATTGAGACTGGTCGTATGAATAGCCTACTATTTGAGACACCCCATCTCAAGTCTACCTTATCCGCGAAGAAAGGATGAGACGGAGTGTCTCATCATTAGACGATATGTATCATCATTGAGTAAGGAAAAGATTTGACAACAAATGCCGTAACGTGTCAAATGCGTATTGTTCATGCTTCCATATTTCTTACTGTAAATACCCATGCATGAACTCGTCCAATATCATTCCCAACTCCAGTGATCACTTACATATCAAATTCCTTGCTTTAAATCAGTTTGTTGAGAGGTTTTAGAGTAATAAGCAAGTTAATCAAGGAAAAAAGGTGTTATAAGGAAAGGTGGTTCTGTTAAACCACTTCCTGAAGTAGTAAAGGTTATAGCAAGGTTATAGCAAGGTTATGGTTAGGTTCCTTAATCATAGAAAAAAGGTAAAACGCTCTCATACTCGTTAAAGTTTGTTTTCACTTGTTAAAGCCATAAAGCGAGGCTTCGGGAATCAATCCTTGTCAAAATCATGTTGAAATAGTACCAACATCTTTCAAAAATCATAAGGAGAGCTTATAAGGCATAAACAAATGTCAGAATGCGTTTAAAATTATTTTTAAACTAACAAGCCTGACCAGACTGATGAGACGGACCGTCTCATCAGGGTGACGGTCCATAACAAACTATAAGTGACACCCCGTCACAAATTTTATACGGGGTCAAACAGAAAGTCAAACACTATTGAGACAAACCGTCTCATAATATGACGGTCCGTATCAATTCAATTTTCAATATTTTAAGGAGAAAAATGTTTTTAACCTGTTAATCAAACTTAATTGTTTTAACGAGGTTTAAAACCATGATAAAACGAGATGAAAACTAGACTCACAAGCAAGTCTAGAAATTTACAAAAGTTATTCTCGTACTATAGGTTCGAGGTAACACGTAGACAGAAACCAGTACAAAAAACTGATCCAAAATAGATGGTGAATACGCTCAACGTTTACAACTCTTTAAATGAGTCGTATAAACAAAGTTTACATGGGATTATGGATTCTTAAAACTTTATAAACAAAGGTAGTCGCCAGCTCTCAAGCTATCATATACGTTGTCTGGATCCTTATATATGTAAGCAGTCAGTGGGTACACCGCACCACGCATGGTCATTCTTTCGCCATGACGGGGCCCAAGTAATAACCGTGAGAGGAATGGTCTTGTGTATATTGGTATTGCTAAGCACTCGAACACTGTCCACTAGGCGGTTTCGAGTTGAGCTTAAGTTTATAAAGAATTTCAGTTTTAGCTTAGTTATTTCATTTGCCATGACTGGTCGAGTCACAAGATACTCGTAGGGAATAACTAGGTTCATAAATTTTTTTAGAGTTAGCATATTCACCAGTATGTGTTGCTGACGTATTTTATAAACCATATTACAAGTAATCAGGGGTAGAGAGTAGGGGGAGATGGTTATAGCCATTAGACGATCTAACGGCTCAGATATTTTTGTTTAATGTAACATAATGTAAATTATTTTTTTTCTAAGTTAAACCTTTGTAAAAGTAATATCGGGTGTTTAAATCCCGAGATTTTGAATATAATAATATTTAATAAAAGACTTCCGCTTTGCAACCAATAATCTATATATTTACAAAATATATACCAAGTCACACGTCTAGACCCAAAATTCGGGTGTGGCGATTTTGGCTTGGCTCGTTTACTATCTGTTAACAATTATTATTATTCGTTTACTATATGTTGACGTAATATATAACATAATAATATTAATTAACAATTATAGTTTTTTTATGAAATTGAAAGGGAAAGGGGATATAAAAGGAGAATTAAAAGACTTATGAATTGATGAAAATACCCTTCATATGGATGGGAATTTAACTGAAATTGTTACAATATAAAACTTTAAAGAGTCAAATTGTTAAAGGTTTGTCGATTAGACAAAAAGTAGCAAACCATATGGACCAACCAGAGGTTTCCTTTTTTTTTCCCTATAAAAGTCATAAATGATCTAAATAAGCTTAAAGTAATTTTTTAGTTTTACTTGGGTTATCAAGCATTCAGCACATACCTTTTTAGTTTTTTCTGAATTAATTAACATTTTTTACTTTATTTTGTTATCTTATTACTTTGTCCTTTTATTTTATATAAACAAAAATTTTATACACTCACACTCATATGTATATATATATATATATATAGGGAAGGGATTTTTTGAGAACCATGTTGAGTTTTAAGAACTCCATTCTAGGCCACACATTTAATTAAATGGATTGGAATATGTGGTTGAGATTAAATCTGGCAAAAAAGTTAAAGTATGAGAGAGAATAAAGATGTAACTGATTACACTAACTTTTACATCCGTTACACATGTGCAAAAAGTCGACTCGGTGTGTAAAAAATTCTGTAATTTTTTTATGTCTATGTAACCTACATATATTACGCATGTGTAAAAAAAAACTCGAAAAAAAAATCGTTACAATGAGTTCTTTCGAGTTCTTAAAACTCAAAGGGTTTCTCATTTGAAATCTCCCTTATATATATATATATGGTTAGGTTAAAATAAAAACCCACTTGAGTTGTGAAAACTCTATAAACTTATTCTCAACCACATGTTTTTAATTAAAGTTTGAATTATGTGGTCCACAATTATAGTTAATATAAATTTTAACATAAATATAACTTTTTCTCTCTCCTGAAAACATAAAAAAATTAGTAAAAAAATGTTAAAAAATAGCAAAACAATTTTTTTATGTTTCGATGTTTTGTATTAAATGTTACAACATATATTACGTGTGCAAAAAAAAACAAAAAAAAATGATATTACATAGGGTTTTCACAACTCAAATGGGTTTTCATTCTATACTTCCCCTATATATATATATATATATATATATATATATATATATATATATATATATATATATATATATGGGAGATTTCAAATGAGAACCCCTTTGAGTTTTAAGAACTCGAAAGAACTCAGTGTAACGATTTTTTTTTCGAATTTTTGTTTACACATGCGTAATATATGTAAGTTACATACACGTAAAAAAATTACAGAATTTTTACGCGCCGAGTCGACTTATTAACGGACGTAAAAATTAGTGTAATCACTTACAACTTTATTTTCTCTCCTACTTTGACTTTTTAGTCAGATTTAATCTCAACCATACAATTTAATCCATTTAATAAAATGTGTGGCTAAGAATTGAGTTCTTAAGTTCTTAAAACTCAACATGGTTATCAAAATATCCTTCCCCTACATATATATATAGGTGAGATTTCAAATAAGAACCCCTTTGAATTTTAAGAATTTGAAAGAACTTAATGTAAAGATTTTTTTTTTCGAAATGTTTTTTACACATGCGTAATATGTGTAGGTTACATACACGTAAAAAAATTACAGAATTTTTTACGCACCGAGTCGACTTTTTACACATGTGTAACGGACGTAAAAGTTAGTGTAACCACTTACATCTTTATTCTCTCTCCTACTTTGACTTTTTTGCCAGATGTAATCTCAACCACATATTTCAATCCAATTAATTAAATGTGTGGCCTAGAATTGAGTTCTTAAGTTCTTCTCAAAATATCCCTCCCCTATATATATATAAAGTTAAAAATTTATGGCTCGTCACTGTTTTTATATAAGACATATATAAAGCTTTTTCTCATTTGTATCACACACGTAAATTGGTGTGTTTTACACATCGGCTCAGGGCCTTGTTGCCACAATGCACCTCACGATTAACATAATTTTGTTTTGCATTTATAATTTAATTTTGTTTTATCTTTTTTCTTATGTGATCTGACCCGTAGACAACTGACCACAAAATTCTGACCTATACAGGAAATTTTTTAGATTTGTCAATGTTTCACAAATAATCTGTTTTAAAATTAAAATTGAAAAAAGAAAGTGGTGGGTCTACTTGACCGGACCAATTTTGAGCATGACATGCAAATTATCCACCCTGCCCCATTTTCAGAAAAACTGGATGGTGCATTTGTGGATGTAAATGATAACATGATATGATATGTTTTCTCAAGGTCTTACTTGTGTGATCGTATATGCACGTGTTATGAGGGTCTTCGAACATGTGTTACTAGAAAAAAATGAAAAAAACAAAAGGTAATAATAACTTCACTTAATATTTGTCTTTATAACTACCCATATTTTTTGCTTATATTTTTTCTGTTATATATGTATATACAGGACCAACGAAGTTTCAAGACAAATATTGAAATTTTTGCGGCTCTTAATATGCTACAAAACCCGTGGTCCCTAACGTGCATCAGATTTTTATAATCAAAACCATACATAGGTACCCGTCATTATGTTTGATGAAAGCTTATACCAATACATGATTATTCAACATTTAATGAGACCGTTAAACCCCTTACACGTATGAAAACATACAAAAATGACGAGCAATTGAAATTTTTGTTATGTTTCACGAAATGGAAACAAATCAAATCAATGAAAGTAACTTAACTGACAATTCAATTTTATGAACATGAAAACATCGTAATCCAAATTTTCTGGACTTGATAGCAAGGATTTGAGTCAAGATTGTGGAATTGAGACAAAGACAAATATTGATTTTGTGCCTTAGCTTTGTCATGTCATTTTTTAATGCATCTAACTAAACTGATTTGTTGATCAAATTTGGTATCTTTTACATGTCTTTAGTGTCAACAAATACACGAATACAAATTAAGCAGCACTTCTGCTTTACATCAAATAATAGAGTGACGTATATAGTTAGTTATGTTGAAGCTTTAAAATCAGCCAATTGATCTATAAAGTTCTAAGTTCTAACAGCCTACCTTTTCATATATCAGTTAACCAACATATAAGTAAATCGATAATTTATCTAAATAGTATTTAACGTTTACAGCATAAGTATGTATCAAATTTAACATATGATTAAACAAGAACAATAACAACATCATTATTTAACACATGACTAAACAAGAACAACAATATCAATAGCAGCGGCAACACTAGCTACACCAACATCTACAGACGGAGTGGAGTGGGATGGAGTCATGAAGAGTGTGTGGCATGGACCAGGTATTGCTGGGAACACCATTCTAGGTGTCCCCATGCCAACGAATTTTCAACCAGGTTGGAATCGTAAAACCGATCCTGATCTCCACAATGAAACTAACGCAACTTGATTTTCCAACAAACACCAGATATTTAAACTTGAAGTGATAAAATTTACGTTTATATTTATTTAATTTGTAGGGAACATATTCACGCAACTCAAACATATTTACGTTTACCTCTAAGTCATTTAACATGTTTTGGTATGCCTTTTTATTTATTTTAGTAGACAAATTTTTTTCGTATTGAACTAATCTATACTGTATAATAAACAAAGTTTTTTAAGTGACGCATGTCATCACCATGGTGATCCTTACAAAATTTCCTCAATCTCCCTCATATTAAATACATTTATCTTTCTTAGTAATAATTTTGTATTTCATTTTTTTTTCCTTTTAATATTTCATTTTTTCTTTATAATAATTTTCCTGATTTGAAAAATTTAATACCCTCATAAATATATTATTTTATATTATATAAACATATTGTATTAGTTATTAATACTAGGTTTTTATAAGTAACCAATTTTCACATTCATTTTTAATAATTATTTCAAAAATTAAGGTTTTAAATATATTATATTAGTTAATTAATATTGGGGTTTTATAAAAAATGATATTATCGGATGAAGAGACAAGGTTAATTTAAAATTAAAACTTCAATAAACTTTAACTTATTAAATATATATGATATTTACTAAATTACAAGTTTTTTTTTTCTTTCTAGCTCTTAAAATACAAATTCACTATTGATGTATTCTTAGTGTTTATGTTAATTTAAACGAGCGGGTTTCTTTACCTGGTTAAAGTATCAAACATGGTTCAGGTCAAAACAGTTTACGAATAGAATAAGTTCTGGTCCACGGGTTGGTTTAAAAAATATAGACATTACAACTTCTTTTTTTAATTGACTTAAAACTCCACAAAAATATCAACACTAGACTACATATTTTGGTTTTTCAAGTGGATGAGATGACTTCTTATCTTGGGAATACAAATGTTAAACATTAACACACTGTTAATCAGATGATAAATTGACTTCGTATATCCTTCTATTATTAAAGATTTCAAAAATATATATTTTTTTAGTGAACAAGTTATACTTGCACAAAAAAATGAGGCTGTTTAAGAAATTAGCAAACGTTTACTATCAATGTTTTCGGGAGATTAAAAATATTATCATTATTCAGATGGTATCTATCAGACATAAAATGATATAATACAAGAAAGTATTAGTTTCCTATGTTTTAAATCGCCTCAAAATCTAAGGTTGTCAAGTCATAAGTTAGTCCTAAAAGACGATGATGAAGTGATGTTGCTTAAATGGTCTATGCAATGAAACTAAAATACATGGGGAAAATACAATATGATAACCGTGTTATAGAAGCGGAAATCATATCTGGAAGTAATACTGGAACTCGCACTTTTATTCTTAAAAAAAATCGTACACCTTTAGATAAAATGATTAATTTCAAAGAATAAAATTTTCACTTTGTTTTTGTTTTGCAATAAAGATTAATAAAAGCGGTCAGTCACTACCCACTATAGATGGTTGCTTTATTTTGGGACAATTTATTTTAACTCGTAGCCAGTTATGCTTTGCATTATTTAGAGTTAAAAGCACAAACAATAAGAAACTACTAAGTTTTAATATAGAAAGTTAAGTTACAAATAACACTACAAATAAAGTGTACAAGGAAATATTTTTAGGGATTTATGAATTTTCTAACTGACTTTTTATATTCATATTATGTAATGTGTAATTTATTCTACCGTATAATATATCTTTATATCTGTTGAACATAATTTTTTTGTAGAGTAAACTACTGTTTTTGTCCCTGTGGTTTGTCAAAATTTGCGATTTTAGTACATTAGTTTCAAATTTGCGATTTTCGTCCCTATAGTTTCATTTCACTTGCAATTAAACCCGATCACACTAACCCTGTTAAGTTCGGCCGTTTACGTGAGGGCCGTTTTGTCCTTTTTCTCTCCAAATAAACCCCAACTCTATTCGCAGGCCCCCTCACGTGAGAGGCTGGGGTGTATTTGGGAAAAAAGGACAAAAATGTCCCTCATGTGAGAGGCACGCTGATGGGTTTAACGGCCAGACCTAGCGGAGTTATTTGCATCGGGTTTAATTGCCAGTGAAATGAGGGGTGTATTTGGGAAAAAAGGACAAAAATGTCCATCATGTGAGAGGCACGCTGATGGGTTTAACGGCCAGACCTAGCGGAGTTATTTGCATCGGGTTTAATTGCCAGTGAAATGAAACCATAGGGACGAAAATTTGAAACTATTGGACTAAATCCGCGTATTTGGACAAATCACGGGGACGAAAACCACAGTTTACTCTTTTTTTGTATTTAACATTGTGTTATTATTTAAATAAATTTATTTATTTTAACACGTGTGCTACACGGTTAACTAACCTAGTTATTAATAAAAAAAATGGTTTATGGGAGTAAATGATGCACACCACTAACTTAAGGAAGATTAAGAAAGTAACGAGGAGATGGAGTAGACTATTAGAGAGTAGTTTAGACAAGGTTAGGGAACACAAAGTTATGTTCATGTTTGTCGTGGCGGATTAAAAAGAAAAGACTTATAGTATCACGGAAATCTGAATACATAAAACGGAGACGGAAAATAAAGAGCTTTTGCACTAATATTGTACTTCGCCATATAAGTTAAGAAGTATCCCCCAACCCCCCAAATAAAAAAAACCCCACAAGTCTACCCCTACGTGTTTGGTTTATTGTTCCGTGATACTGCTTTGGGATTATTTGATTTTGTGTTACATAAATATAATTCCAAAAATATAATCTGATTTCGGTTATCAACTCAGATTTTTATAAGACTAATAATACCATGTTACATTCCTCTTCGACAACTTGGTTTAGAATAGTGTTTGGTCATTAACCCTTAGGGCCCATTATACATCACCTGTCTCTAGGTCGGGTGTTGTAAAGGGACATTACACCCTACCAAGATTTTGAGTCATCACCAAGTTTCCGTATGAAGCACGAGTTCCCTTTAATGTGTTATTATGTTAATAATTGAATCTTTTGATTATTAGCGAAGTTGACCTGTTGTAGCACACGAACCTCTTTTCATGTTTTAGCTCGACTTGACCTAACTTTTGGCAATATATATGGTCAAGAAGATGCATTATTTTACCACACCTCTATCACTGGCCTGGCCCATTGATGTTAACATATGGATAAATTAGGCCCAAAACCAACATTCGGCCCTGTTTCACTCCTAACGGTAATTACAATCTTGATAATAATAATAATAATAATAATAATAATAATAATAATAATAAGTAGTAAATGACCCGGGGAGCGTTGATACACGTAAACTCGCACGTCAAAATTGGGACTTTAATAAAATATAAAGTTTATAAAGTTTGTTCTAGTAAACATCCGTGTGCATTTCGTCAAGAGCGAGTATTTATATATGTAAACCTGCGTGTCACGATGAGAACATTAATTAGACATCAAGTTAATAAAGTTTGTTCGTGTGTTACCGTAACTCGTTTTTGAATAAAATTTACATCGAAATGTAGGTAGAAAGTAAATTTAAAAAATGAATCGAATGTTAAGACATCTAAGTAAAATTATAAACATGGAATAATAAAATAATATAGTCATGAAAAATAAGCTTCTAAATGCATGGACTATTTCATTGCCTTGCAAATACTCACATAACTATCTTGGATAAATGTTCAAATCTTATTGGTTTATCTAAGTAAAATTATAAACATGGAATAATAAAATAATATAGTCATGAAAAATAAGCTTCTAAATGCATGGACTATTTCATTGCCTTGCAAATACTCACATAACTATCTTGGATAAATGTTCAAATCTTATTGGTTTATCTCATGAATAGTAGTTTTTGTGAGAGAACTACCAATTGGTTTTTATTAGTGGTGGTGGTGGTCATCGTCGTCGTTGTAGCAATAGCAGCAGCAGCAGCAGCAGCCTTGAATTTGTACACCCTTTTTCTAATATCCTAAGCTTTAACAAACTCATCAACAACCAACATGCCAAGTTATTACAATTGGTTAAATGTCACAATAATTTACATATAAATAAATCTAAACCAATAAAATATTAAAAAAAAAAACCTTTTATGACACCAAACTTCTCAATTATGTTAATTTGATAATACTTTTTAACTACATTTGCTTGCTAATTTGATAATACTTTTTAACTACATTTGTTTCGAACCAAAGCATATTTCATCCTATTTAAATATATTATTTAATCATGACAAATTAGTGAAACGGCGTAACTTTTGACAGTCAAATTGTAGCATTTTTCATCCCTAGATTAATCTATCGACCGACACGCTAAAACAGACCCGTTAACGTGTTATAAATTTTTTTCACCACCCCTCCCCCCTAGTAAAATACCTGGATTTGTCACCCCCAGTAAAATACCTAGATTCGTCACTGTCTACCAACCAAGCACATCTCTTGTGATAGACATCCCCTGTATGAATATAAAATTTGATTCCATCTCATTACTCAGAAAGTAATCAATGATATAAAATTCCATCAATCCATCTCAAACTTCAAATTGGGTGGACCAAGTTCTGCCACAATTCATGTGTTATAACTTATAAGTAGCACTACAAACCATAATAAAACGTTAAGGCTTAACTTTAATTAAAAAAAAGTTAAGAAAAAACTTGTACTAAACAATAGAAAAAATGTTTTTTTGATGAACATTAATGCACAGAGCCATACCGCTATAGCTCCACATAAACCACCTTAAACCTATGATGCTTTTTCTACAATTCTGCATTTGGCGAATAAAAAGGAGATAAAAGTTATGTTTATTAAACGTAAATTTGTACAATATTTATAACAATAAGAATGTTTTATTTTCTGACCAATTTTCGACGTCAATATAAGAATGTTTGGATCACCCATATAGTCTTTCCTATGAAGGCTGTAAAGAGAAAACCGATTATCATAAAAGTATCAACTGATTGACAAACCAAACTAAGCATGGTAATAAACTAGAAAGATATAGTGACTCTTTAATACTTTACAAGTGAATTATAGTGACATTTTGGTTCTTTGTTCATGTCACATGAATGAATATTTAAAAAAATATTTGTGTTTGCCATCACATTCTCGACTTACATAATGGGTCCCATCATCAAGATAACGAGAGGTGGGACCCACAAATGGTGGCGAGAAACAGACAGAACAAATAGGAATCTTTTGTAATCTTTTTCGCTCGTTGAATTTGAGTCACTCTCGTATTGTATATCACATGTAACAAGAAGAAACAACAAGATTCATGAAATAACCGATGATCTGGATGCAATGATTTGTAGTATCTCTTGGTGCAAGCTGCTGTTCGATACAAGAATGCCACCAGGAGGGAATAACGCCTTGCATTCAACTTCATCCGCAGCAAGATCAAGCTGATCACCGTTCCAGTCGGTAACCTGTCACACGTTTAATGGCTCAAAAACACAACCATACATGTATATGTATGTATACGCGAACAATACAGAACCAATTCTATGTACAAAACTGTAAAAAAGTGCAGATACTTGCAGAGAAAGAGATTAAATTACCTTTCCGCCTGCTTCATGCACACATATGACTCCAACAGCATGATCCCAGACCTAATTCCCAATATAAAGATTCCAAATTTGTAAAGATAGTGTTTCTTAGAAAGTATTTAAAAAAATGGATGGTTTTTCTTATGATCTGTATTTCTAGTGAAATTGCAGTTTCAAATTATGCAACCACTCCCTTCATTCTCACATGATTCTCTATTTTTCGATTTTCATTCAACATATACTTTAGAGTTTTTTTTATAATTTGTAATATTAAACAAAAACTTCTAAATACACAGTTATGTTAACTTTTTGTTGTATACATTTTGATATAAATTTTGATGCAAACTGTGTATTTGTACCCAAATAAAGTATTTTTCTTATTGTAATACCAAAATATGTTTTATTTTGGATACAACTCATTTCTCAATAATATTTATATCGAATTGTAGGAAAACTCTTTTTGAAACAAAAATATTTTTGGATTTTCTTTTTAATGCTATAAACTATTAGTAAAAGAACTAATTTATTTGTTAAATGGAAATTGAAAACATAGATACTTTTTTAGTTAGGTTAAATTTAGAGAGAACGGATCCACTTAAGTATTTGTAACTAACTGCAGATACGATAAGAATTTGTGGTTTGAAACAACGATTCACTAGAAATACAAATCATAAAAAGGAAAACACTCGTTTTAACAAATACATTTTAGAAAAACTACTTTTATGAAAACTTGCATAAAACGAAGATCGAATCAATTATAAACACGCACCTTAATCACCCGATCAACCCTTGCACGTTGAATAAAAACAGACGCCCTCCCTGAAGCCACCATCAAATACTTGCATAAACTGATTACAAAGCATTAAGCATATAGCATTAACAAAACAAATCTTCTAAAGCAAATAACCATAATAAAACCTTAAAAAATAATAACCTTCCACAACATGTAGGCAAAAGAAGAACTTCCTCATCCCCAACATTATCCACATCGGTTGTTGACCCAAACAAAGATGACAGTGGCAAGGAGTCCCATGTTTGACTCTCGGAAATGCAAAACCGTCCTTTGTGAACCAAACTATAGCCGTCGACTAAGCATCGGGTCCAGTTAACAGTCGGGTCTTGGAGATCGGGTAGTCCCTTGGCCCATGTTCCACAGCCAATATGTGCAGCCATTATTATTCCAGGCTCAGGTTCACACTCATGGCCCGTAGAAGCGGGTTTATCTGCCCGCCAGTTGGGGCAGCCCATAACTCCTAACACAATCTGTCCTTCGACCACAAGAGCCAAACCTACCTTTAAGGCTTTAACATTAGACATTGTTAACTAATGACCCATTGAACTTATTTTGTATAATACTCTAAAAGTTCAGATTTATTTAAATAAATTGTGTTTAAACTATAAAACCAAATACTCAATTCTCTCTTAATGCCAAATTTTGGCATAAAATAACCAACCCATTTAACTTATGACATAAAATACATTTTTTAATTTTTCTAAAAAATATACAGGTCAGCCAACAAACTGCCAGGCTGATATGAACACAACCTGTATAACCCAAAATTTTATTTTATATAACTCATTTTGTAAATTAACACTCTAAAATTATAAACTTACAACCAAAAGCTCTGTTGTACATAAAATAATTATGTTTAAACTATAAAACTTAGTACTCAATTCTCATTTAATGTTAAATTTGGCATAAAGTATCCAACCAATTTAACTTATGGCAGAAAATACATTTTTTTTTAAATAAATGGGTCACCCCGCAAGCTGCCAGGTTGACCCAGATATGACCCGTTTAGCCAAACATGTTCACAGGTTTGACCCATAACTGACACGAACTCATTTAGACTAGACCCAAACTCGCAAGTTTCGTGTTTTCACAGGTTCGACCTAAAACTGACTCAAACCTGTTTAGCCTAAGCCCAATTCATGTTTTCAAGAATTTGACCCGAAACCGACTCAAACCCATTTAGAATTAACCCAAATCCGTTAGTTTCATGCTTTTATGGGGTCGACCCAAAACTGACTCGAGCCTGCTCAGACTAAACCCAAACCCACGAGTTTCATGTTTTCAAGGGTTCAACCCAAACTGAGTCGAACCCATTTAGACGAAACTGACACCCGTGATTAATGAACTTAAACTGGTGAACTTATAAAAACTTCAAACTTACCACATATAAGGCCTCACTGCCCTTGACAAATCCCCGGGTGCCATCAATAGGATCCAAAACCTGCAAATGGGCCGGCCCAACCGTTTAAATAAATCAAGTAATTAAACATTTCATGTACAAAATTATGCACAAACATACCCAATATGTGGTGGGTTTGGGCCCAAATTCTCCTCTTCTGTCAATAGCTTCAACTACATCACCTTGTGTTAATGCTTTATCTTGACAGCTTGCTTTATCAGTAACCACATTTACAACAGAGTCAATGAGATTGTTTGACCGTAAGAATCCCGAGTCCTCCTCGGCCACCAATGGAATGGTAGGAAACAACTTCCCAAGCTCTGCCATTATTATGGCAAGTTTAGTTAAACGTTTTGCGTTTGGGTTCACTAGTCGTGTTAAAAGTGTCGTGTTGAACACGACCCGTTTAACACAGCATGACACATATTGTCAGGCTATATCAGAATTTTTATAAAAAGGAAGGAAGCGGGAGCATTTACCGAGGCTAATTAGAGCTTGAACACCAAAATCAGCAATTGTGACGGGTGTTTGGTCGTTTTTTTCAAGAATTGTACAGTCGAATGTGAACAAAGATCGCTTCACCTGAATCATAACTCATAAGGACTGATTTATGTTTAACAAAAGATTCTTAAATACAAACAAGTCAACCCGCAAACTGATAGGATTTGATAGATTATGATTGTGGTTAATTGTGATAAGATAATAGAATAAGGCAAACGAAGAACCGAACGATAGTATTAATGAAAATGTAAAGAAAGATTACAAGAGATTCCTGGGCCTAGCCCTCTCGCTGCATACGCTGGAGCCATGGTACTACCATCTTAAACCTAAACATACTCCCCTCTTCCTATTAGCTATTAATCCCTATTTGTAGAAATATAATTTGCACTTGACCCCTCCCAAAATAGACAAATGATATTTAAACTAGAACTTGAGCCCGATTCTTATCACGAACCAATTTGACCCGTTTATTACAACCCTTCAACACAATTAACATGTTTCCATTTGACTCGTTTAGATATATAACATTCAACTATTTAACCCGCAGCAAGCCATCATTCCAAAGATGAAAGATTCTTTCTCACAGTGTTGTAAAATTTTGGTTCTAGGCGCCGATTACTTGCTAATCGCTGGGCTTCCGATGCGATTTCAACTAATCGGCCCCTTAAATCGGTAAGCAATCAAAATTGGTCAAAATCTTTGAGGTATGAGAAAAATCATTCTTAGTTATATATAAATAAAATTATTGAAAAAATGTGTGTGTTAGAAATGATAATTGTATTATAGTTTTTAAAGCTAAGTGTAAATGTAAAGAGTCTGAAATGTATATAAGTTACGTACGTCAACGCAAAGACGGCAAGCACGGTCAACGGCATCCACAGCATTTTGGGCGGGAGATGGAAGGGTGGATCTGCAGAAAGCATCAATTAGAAGTAGTGTAAGTGTTGATTGCGAGCGAGAGTGATGAGAATTGAACCGCCGGCGAGACAATGAGAATGAAGTTGATGATGATAATAATAATAATAGAGGGTGGAATGATCGTAGGACCAATTTGGGTTTGGCCGGAGGAGGAGGAGGAGATCCATGGCAGGTTAGTTGATGATCCCACAACGGCTGTCCACTCCATTCAATATATCCATGAATTTTTACTTATTACTATTACCCGTTTTACACACAGGTATTATCCAAATTAAAAAATTACAAGTAAAGCAAATAATTACATAATGTATATGAAAAAATGTATTACATCTATGCTTGTATCTATACTATGTGTACATCAATTAATTTTATTTATATCATAAAATGAATTTTTTAAATGAACTTAATAAAAAATTGCATGTGCTTAATGTACCCGAGAACGCTCTTTCTATGGAAAATTTCATTCTCAGTGTCATATATGTAAATTGAAAGAATTTTGGTTATCAACCAATTTCAGGAATAAGACTTCTCATACAATAGTAGTTTGATCTAACCACTCAGCTTAAATACAAAATAAGTGTTACATTTATTGATATATTTATCAATTTTTACCACCCATTGAAGAAAAGGAGAACATCAATTGTAACGACGGATCTTCTTCCTGAACTATGTTTTTCTGAGCTACACTCTGAAAAGATTTTGATAAGTTTCAGAAAGCTTCTCGACTTCTTCATAATGACAACATAAAAAATAACATGTTAACTCATTCAATTTTGTGAATATTCTTGCTTCATTTGAGCATAGTTTTGCATGGCATGCTTCCCAAACAACATTCTGATCAACATTGAAGAAAAAGTTAATGCTTGCACAAATATTTCAAATTTGATAAAGTTAGAAGCATTGATAGGTCTGGGGGTGGCATGTCGAAAGTGTTCGAAATATTTTCTTAAATTTTAGTAGTCGAGGAAAAATAGTCAATTTGCCACATCTCGAACCTTTTGATTATTTCTAAAAATGTCATTGAAAATAATTTTGAAACCCAAATCATGTTTAAAATTCTAACTTTCATCCGTTTGACATTTTCAAGTCAACACTTTGAACCCGCAACAAATTTAATAATAAATCTATTTGCATTCTCAAACTTTTAAAAACACTCAGTTTTTCCATTTTTGGCATCTAACAAATTTTGATCATAAATGTAGTTAACTTGTACCAAGTAATCTATTTACCAACTTTTGACCCATAAAAATCAAATTTAAGTTCCACGAAAAAACCTAGAACAATCCTTGATAAATATACTAAGAAATTAAATATGATAAACTTTGTTATGTCTGAAAGTGATTTGTATACTATATTTACATTTTAACATATATATAGTTTACTAACTTAATCGAAAAATAAACGGATATATTTAAAGCATAGATTTATAACTTATAAATTTATATGACAATTTACAATAATAATAATAGATAAATTGGTTGATTTTAAAAAAATGGATCGACTTTAAAGTATATATTTATAATTTAATGATTAAAAAACTAACTTTGTAAAATAAAATCATATTCGAGTTTTATTTTTCTTTACAATCTCCTACAATATACGTAGTACAATACGTTAATGATAACATTTAAAATTATATTATTTTCAATCTTTGACAAACATGTTGTGAAACAAGCCTAATAGCCTAACATGGGAGAAAGATATGTAGGGAGAAATATGAAGATTTCATTAGTCAATTGTAGAATACAATGAGATACAATAGAATATTATATCCTTGGGAAAATTTGGAGAAGAAACCAAATCTATTTCAGGTGTTGATAACCATAATAAATATTATTTATAACACTCCCCCTTGCTTATCAACTTTATACGCTTCGGGATGCTGCCTCGTTAAAAACCTTGATAGGAAAACCAAGTGGGACAAAACCATAGCTAAGGGAAAAAGAGTGCAGCGCCTATTGTCTCCCCCTGATTTATATATCTGTTAAAAAGCAAATATCGATCTTCTATGAAAGCTTCAAAACTTTTATACTCAATCATTTGTGTTCTGTCCCTTGACATGCAAATTGTTAAGTTGAACAATATTGCATGATCTTCACGTAAAAACTTCTTTTATGTCATCTCGTAACCATATACTATTGTATTGATACCCTGTTGTGTTTCTCTGCATAGCAAGACTAACAAAACTTGTTTTGATGGGTTATTAAAATATAAACACATATCTTTCGTACCTAAAATATATGTTTTAACCCATTCCGATATCTCTTAGCTGGACACATGCCGATAAATATAAATAAAGAAAATAATAATCATATATAGCTAACAGTACGACATAATGCACATATGCATTTAATTATGGTATTTCCGAACCAATAATATTTCATATTCAGATAGGAAATGATATAGAGTACATTGTTAGACATCCTTTAACGTACTCAAAGAATTAATCTGTTAGATGTACTTTGATAGATTGGTAAACATATCATTACATATACACTCGAATTGTAGGTCGAGCAATAATCACATTATGTCAAGGTATTTCAAAAGTTCTTCTTCTAAAAGTTCTGCAGTTTCTCTCGATGATGTTTACATCATCACTGTAAACTGTGATTATATGAACTTTTAAGAGTAAAATTTTGATAAAAGTATGACTAATTATATCCAACTTGTCTCCCTCTTTATCAAAATATTTCTTGATTTTGTACCATGTGCAATCTGACTATTTTAGTTCATACGAATTTTCTTAACCTCGTAGAACATTTATTGATGTTTTCATACCAATTCTTAAGCGTTTTCAATCCATCACAAAGTTCTTTCCGTCTTAACCAATTATTGATGTGCATTCACTCCTCATGAGTTTTGCTACATGAACTTGCTAATTTGACACATCCATTTATATATATCAAAACCTATATTGTACCATTCTTTGTTTATTAAGATACGGTAATCATCAGGTACAATTTCTTCTATGTATGCTTATTGGTTCACAAGAATTATATCCTTAAGATGTATCAATTAACCTTTAAAGTATTCAACTACCTTAGGAAACTCTTCAAGACTTCCGTTTATGTTCAACATATTCAAATAATTGTAACTTATTCAAATACGACTCAATACACAACAATTATTGTGTTCTCGAAAACTTACTTTACATGATTTGATAATTCAAATCCTTCAAATACTTTCTTGTAAACTTTCAGTAGCAACTAAATCACAATATTTATTAGACGCGTATCAATTCTCTCTTTCTATTACCAGACTATTTAAGTATTGGAAATTTAATGAGTCCATCATTAGAGAATGCATCTCCTCATAATCAACCATGGATCTTTGCAAATCCTTGCGCGACCAAATTTACCTTATATCACTTAATTGCATTTTTATAACTCACACAAAAGATCCGTTTTGTATCTAACATATTTACAACTTTAGTTGTACAGACTGTTGGTCCAAAAAACTTCCGTTATTTAAAGAATTCAACTCTTCCCTATTTGCGTCTTTCCAATTTGGCCAATCATTTTTCATAGGCAGATCTTAAATCATGATCCTCATCATTTTCAAACGCTATCTTATATACAAAATTATAACGACGTCGACTTTATTTCGATTCCATATATCTTGTAGATATGATAAAATATAATTTACTAAGAGCTCTTTATTTTCAGGTACCTTAGGTTTTTCAAGAACCATCATATCTATTGTCTTTCAAGAGACATTTTTATTGTACCTCGACTTGACCATCTTTATTACTTGCTCCAATTTTCGAGGAATCATTATTTTTGGAATCGACTAGTCTACCACACTTCAGGCGTGCCTTAGACTCACTAGTCATTACCAATGTATGGATGTCCTTCCAGGACGTTTATATTAATTGGAGCATAAGCAGTTGTTATAGGTGTCTTAGCTAGACACTTTGTTTTGGTCAGTGAATGGTTTGGTAATTGATTCGTTAATCTTTATACATGAATTATTCTTTGAACTTTTAGTTCATATAATTTAATTTGAGGATCAATGGTAATTCAAACTAATTTCATTTTCCAACTGTTTTATATCTCCCCTTAATGTTGGGAATATTGCTTCACTAAAGTGAAAACCAATGAGCCATAAACAAATATCTCATTAATAGCTCTAACTCTTTAATCATAGATAATATATAATACCGACATAAATTCTCAACTTCCTTTATGGTCTCATCTTTGTGTCTTGTGGTGGATTAATTTCAATATATAACACACACGAAATATTAGATGAGAGATAGTTGGTTACTGACCAAAAACCAATTGCAATGGGGAGGAAGTATCAAAACTTGTTGGTTCGATGTGAATGCATGTAAAATGACAAATACCCAAATAAAACATGAACTTTTGCTCTCATGATCATTGACGTTGCAACCAATTGTAGACGTTTGATGATCGTTTCAACAAAATCGATTCGTCTATTAATAGTGATTTACCAAAATAAATATGAAAATCTAGAATATTGTGCTTGCTATCTCATTAGCTAAGACACAAATCACATAAACTTCATGTTGTGAAATAGATAACCATTTAGATGATGCATCTATTTAAAACACTAAATGGTATCATGTTAGGATATGTGTATCATTTTCTCAATTCCATTATATTTAGGGATTCACACCCTCCTTCAGTTGGTAAATAAATGATTCCCTTTGAGAGCAATATTACATGTATAATTATTAGGAAGAATCTTTGTGGTTCTTTAATAAATTTCACATCATTGACTCGGTGTGGTCTAACTGGTCATGCCATTAGACAATCATAACCTATAAACTTCAGGTTTATGATCGTATATGTATAATGCTTCTTAATACAAATATTTAAATATGAGAGAATATTGCATTATCATTTCAAGCGATGAGATTTCACTTTTGTATTTTCACATTTTGTTCTCATATATGATCAATCCCTTTGCCACTTGTAGTGGTTGATCTCATTATTAGCATGACCATCATTATAATTCTGATGGCCGATCTCAATGTTATCATTGTAACTTTAATGAACAATATCATTCTTAACATGATCGCTATTACAATTTTCTCAATTGCGTCCATGATCACATTACTTTCAATGATCATAATATAATCACATTCACGTCAAGGAATGATATAAAACCAAACAATTTCATCGTTTTTATTATTTTCTCATGCATACGTATGTGAAGTTACCTCAAAGGCTCAAACCTTTTATATTCTTTAAAAATTATTGCTACTTCAGTAGTATATCTTAGGCATGTCAAATGAAAAACTGTCTCCTTTTATAATTCACAATTAATCTACTGTTTGCATAATAATTTTGTAGTAGGTAATGACTAATTCATGTATGATTTGTCCTTTTAAATGTTATAATCTTTGTTTTGATAATTAGACATGGGGTATCACACTTTGAGTGTCATATCAATACATACATAGACTCTTTTATGAAAGTAGTGATAAGAAGACACAACTTTGATTAAGTTGCTATTGAATACCATCTGTCTAGATAAAGCATACAAGTTATATATAAAGACATAGCGTTATAACATATATATCATCATATAAAATAGGTTATGACGAAACTCTTTGAAAGTAAGATCGTCTTTCCATCTTAAATAAATATAACTTATTTACCATACTATCACTTAATGCTAAAAGTTTTACCGAAAACACCATTTAAATGTTTTGACTAAGGGTGTGTTTGGGATTGCTTATTTAGTCCAAAAGGACTTTTGGTTAAAAGGACTTTTATAACTTATGACTTTTGAAAATGAGTTTTTTTTAAAAAGTGTTTGGATTAGCTTATGTGGGTACATATGCATTTTTAACCTAAAAGTCACCAAAAGTCACAAATTCCTGACTTTTCAAAATCAGTTTTTTTACACTAAATGAAGAGTTAAAACTTAAAGTCCTTTTCACTTATTCAAACACCTTTTTCTATTTTCTCCTTTTTAAAAAGTTAAAAGGAGGAGAAAATAAGCAATCCCAAACACCCCTAAAGGCATCTAAGTGTTGTTCAAATACTCTTTATATGATTCATAACTAAATTATATATAATTATTAAAAAAAAATAGGTGTCATCATAAATAAAATCTTCTTCATCAACATTTGCCTTTGAACAATTATTAGAACAAATACCCAAGCCATACCGTAAAGATCGAGATCTAGATTCTTTATTTAAAATAATATGCAATATGAGTTCTAAACTTGATTAATTTTATACAAGTTAAAAGTCATAATTGTACATATGACTGTCTTAACGATATTCTTTCTTTTATTATTATAAAAGGAACTGTATATTCAGTTCACAAAATATATGCATGTATTGATTCAATCAAATTTTCTTCAAATTATAAATCATATATTATTGTTTAAATCATATGTAGAATAGAAAATATACATGCATCTGTGATATGTAGCTGAATAAAAACATAACAATAACACCATATTATATTATATTTCTACAATAGTGATTATAAAACAATTAAAGATTTGTTCCAATTTAAATCTAAATATTAAAATTAAAATCACATGATCAACCGTTAAAAAAATCATTTTTATGAAGAATGTTATTGGAGGTTTATCCTTTTCAAACTAGTAAACAAAAGGGAATAATGCTATCATCTTTATGTTAAGGATGGTATGCTTCCTAATACGATTATATATGAAACTAGACACAAACTATCTATATTGAAAATATATTACAAAGCTAACCATATATAAATATTGGAATTAAAATAAACATATAGCTTATAAAAAAATATTATACGATGTCTTAGTAAAAACTAGGACAGAGAAGTTTAAATCAAAATTTCATTTATATCTATATATCTTATTTGTTTTTGTGTCGTCTAGCTTAATAAACCGGTGGACAGTTAAGGTTTGGCATATTCTTTTTATATGAGTTTTAATTATCAATATCTGATATATAATAAAAAAAAAACCAAAACACAATGTTGAAAAAATTACCTGAAATTGATATATGGAGCCTAGACGAAATCCACGGAAAGAGAAAACAACGGCCACGACATCTGATTTCACTCCACGTGGTAACCATTTCCCACAAAACAGTAAATTAGAAGACCGATTGATTCGAGTGCCCCATAATGCCAATGAGGATGTCTTGAGTGTCGAGAGCCGTGGTTCGGGATTAGCTTTAAGACTTGAGAGACTCATGCTGATAACGTGTTGTGAAACAAGCCTAATAGCCTAACATGTGAGAAAGAGATGTAGGGAGAAATATGGAGACTTAAATAATCGATTGTAGAATACAATGAGATACAATAGAATATTATATAAGGATGGAAAAACTTAGAGAAGAAGCCAAATACATTTTAGGTGTTGATAACCATAATAAATATTATTCATAACAAAACATAGTTTGTTGTTAATTTTTGGATTTCACCAAGTATTTTAGAATATATAGTCTAAGGATATGTTAATATTTATTTTTATAAAAATGTATAGATATAATATAAATAGAGTATAAAAGGAAAGTGAATAATTATCGATCCATTACATATATTAGGGTTAATTAAGATTTTAGTTTTGGAGGGAAAAGAATTATGAGAATTAACCAAAAGATTACAAGCGTCCACAATTATTTTACTTTATTAGAATAGGTAGATTATTATTATTATATTTATTAGATTAAATTGCTATCACCAAATGTCAATTGCTGTCTTGGTAAACTTCATAAGAGGATGCGAGTTTGACTCTTGTTCGTAATAAAATAAAATTATACATGAGTCAAGGGTTTGATCACAATGGATCCTCAAATAGTGGGCTCTTTTTGTAATTGGTGGACATGCTTCATTCAAGAAAAATAATTAAATTGCTATTTTGATTTAAGTCCAATACCTTGTTATGTCTAAAATACAACTTTTGCAAGAATAAACTACTACGTTTAAATTTTGTAAGCTATTTTAGTGAGAGACTATAATTGGTAAGTTTTATTTATTTATTTATTTATTTATTTTTCTTTTATTCTTCTTTTTATCATTTTAATAAATTTGACAAAAAAATATTATTAAGTAATTAACTAACTTGTTTATTTTATATAAATGTATATTTTGTTTATAACTTTTAGTTTTGTTTATACTTTTTATCTAAGTTATTCATTTTTTTGTTGTTTGAATTAGTTATATATTTTTCTCACTTTTAAATTATATAGATTTCTTTAAAATTATATTAATTACTCAAGCAACTTATTTGCTTTGCATAAATATATTCTTATACTGTTTTATAATTCATTCATTTTCATTTGTTTAATTAAGTTATTTACTTTTATCATTTTACAATTATTATAATCCTTTATACTATTTTTCTTTTATTAAAGATTTATTTTAGATTTAAAGTTGTTTGGTAATCATTAGGGATGAGCGTTTTCGGTACGGGTATCGATTGGTACTGTAAGTCCCGAATCTGGATCACTACAATTATGATATCAACGATCTAGTTGGTGGTGCGGAATTCCAACACTAGATGATTCAAGAACACCAGCAAACACAGACACGTAAAACACACAAATGGCTTCAAAACACACGTTAATATTAATGTCAGGTGCTTAAGCACTAACAGTACAATACTCGTCTATGATAACCCTTAGACGGCCAAAATCACACGTGAATGAACAATCTCTAACCCTATACAAAGACATCTATATATAGGGTACCAGCATACTGGCCCAACAAAAGCACAAAAGCCCAAAGCCCACCGAGAACCATAAAGTTCTCGGCTTACATAATATACCCTATCTAAGCCCAACCTACAAGCATAAACCACAAATATAGCCCAACAGGTACCGGTACCGGTACCGAATTTGGTACCGATTTGGTACTGTCGGTACCAAGTTTTGAGTTTTCGGTATCGGTACAGTTAGGTACGGTACCGGTATTTCCCGAATTTTTCACGAAATACCGGTACCGTACCGATACCGAACCAAACATTTCGGTACCGTTACCGGTACCAACAATTTCCGAATTTCGGGATCGGGATTTTCGGGATCGGTAACGGTCGGTACCGGTACCATCCCAATCTCATCCCTAGTAATCATTATCATACACTCAATCTTGAGTTTTCTTTATCAGTCGAGCAAGTGTTTAACGAATGCTTATTTATGTTATTTTCGATTGTTTGAACAAGGTATATATATTTTGTCATTGTATTACTTATTATTTGTTTGTTTGAGCACCCTCGTTTATTGACGAATGAACACAAACATGAGGGTTTTTTAACGAATGAACACAAACATGAACACTTGTTTGGTTAATTAAAAAATGAAGCCAATATATTGCAACATCTATAAAATTTTATTAACTAAATATTTGGCTTAATTAATTGATTAAACTTTAAAAAAAAACTATAAGTTAAAAGTGAAAAATATATAACTTTGTCAAAACAAATAAAAACAAATAAAGTTAAATAAAAAAAGTATAAATAAATATACATTTTTGTAAAATAAATAATTTGGTTAATTATTCAATTGATTTTTTTTGAAATCTAAAATGTATAAGTGATAAAAGAAAGAAAATATTAAATAAAAAAAGGGAAATCTGTCATTTATCGTCTAGGGGCCTAAACTTCTAACAAAATTAAACATCATTCGTTTCAAAATTTCATTTTTTGTTGAATTGGCTCGAAGATGTAAACTACTGGGGCTAGAATAGCCATTTACAATTACTTGTCATATTAAAAGCTCAAATGTGGATGTATAGATGCATTATGTACGGTGCCGGCTCTAACGTGAAGCTGGTAAAGCCGATTTTTTAGGCTTTCACATTTTAAAGGCCCCATTTCTTAAGATCTTCTATAGCATATTTTTTGAAGCAAACACACTATTGGTAATGCATTTATTTGTGTTTTGTAAAGAGAAGAGAAGAAAGTGATAAGTTGTGGTTTGCTCTGTTTTTGTGGTTGGTGACTGTTAAGGTCTATGGCAACTGGGAAAATGAAGTTAGCAAAAAAGAAATTAGTAAAATAGCAATTTAACTTTTTACTGGTCAAGAATGACACTAGTGTACTAGTGGAGTAGTGGTTATCCAAAAAAGGTAATTTTTCTTTTGTTTACTTTCTTTTCCTTTTTTTTTTACGTTTTCATTTTAAATATTAAATTGTTGAAAGGTTTAAAATAAGCGTCTAATGTGAATAAATTGTCATGACCTGGCTATTTTATATATACTTGTACAAAAGTGTTTTTTTCTTAAATTAACCTGTTAGAAAAAAATTATATTTGTATTTAAAAAAACAGAAGAACAAAATATTTGATGTAGAACTCAATTTGTAATAAAATATATATTGAAATGTAGAAAAAAAAACTAGTATATAACAATATGTTAAGTTATATGAATGTCCAATAGAATAATAAAATAATATGTTTAGTGTTATCCAACTTACATATTGCTTAGAACTAAATAGTATGTTAATAAAAATTAAAAATATAAACTAAGTCGTTTAATTATATTAATCATGACTGTTTCAAATTAACGTTTTAACTCTTTTTTTCTGTACTTTAACAATGACTTATAAAAAATGGCCTCAAATTTATTGTGAGCTTTAAGCCTCTCAAAGTGATGAGTCGGCCTTGATTATGTATGTGATGGCATACATCATTATCAAAAATAATAGAGAGAACTTCGGTCTCGGTCCCTTGGTTACTTATAATTATCAGTTTTGATCAAATAGTTTATTTTAGGCTTTTATGGTACAATACTTTCATTTAAGTATCAATTTTACTCCAACCTATTAATAACATCCACCAATCGTTAGTTAGGGGTCTTTTTTGTATTTTTCACATACATTTAATCATGTGAATTTTTATTTTTCTACTAAATATAAGTTTTATACTTTTATTATTTTTTAATATTATGGTTTCTTATATTTGTTTATCTATAAATATCCATACAATTTTTATTTTTATTTTTTTGAACTGACGCATTTATGCAATTGTACATTTATTTATATTCAAATACTTTTATTTTTTACTTTTTATAGATGCAATAGCATTTAGGTTTCAATAAGCATATTTAGTTTTATTTTGAAGTACAATTTTAATTCTTGAGTTTTACTTACTACAAATAATCTAGAATAACTTTTCTGCTTTTATTTATCGATGGTAAAAAGTGCATATATTTGTTTTATTTTTAATTAGCGGAGGGTATTTGAAAACCAGCTTATTAATTTTAATTCTTGATTTGTATTTAGTAGTGGTACATAATGGACTTTATTTAATTTAGTTTTTGTTAACTATGATTGGAAAATAGAGTAAGCGCATTTAGAAAATATCTTGTAATTATCAATGTCATTTAGTTAAGTGAAAATGAAAGATAAATCATCTTCATAAAAACCAAATAAAATTAAGCTAATTAATCATTCCTAAATACAAACCAAGAAACCATTCTTACTTCGGTGAGATGGTAAGGTGATTAAGATGTGAAATAATAGATTCAAACCCTATATAGTACAAAATTTTAGTCATTCAAAAAAAAAAAAATACAAACCAAGAATTAAAATTAATAAACTAGTTTTCCAAAACCCTTTGTTAATTGGAAAAAAACAATACAAAATAAATATATTTATTTTTAACCGCTGAAGAATAAAAGCATAAAAGTTGATGTTTTTCCTAAATCATTTGTAGTTAGTAAAAGTGTATAATTAAAATAGAACTTCAAAATAAAACTGAATATTCTATTTTTTAAAACCAACATACCCTTACAATTGTAAAAATTAAAATAAAATTACTCAAATATATATATATATACACACACACATATTTAGGAGAAGTATAGTTTGAAAACCCACTTGAGTTGAGAAAACCCGTGAAAACCCTATGTTTTAAAGAAACTTCAAAATAAAACTGAATATTCTATTTTTTAAAACCTATATACCATTACAATTGTAAAAATTAAAATAAAATTATTCAAATTTATATATATATATATATAGGAGAAGTATAGTTTGAAAACCCAATTGAGTTGAGAAAACCCGTGAAAACCCTATGGAAAACGGTACAATACTTTCGTTTATTGAAACTTATACGCCGCATAAGTTCAAGTATGTATATAAGAGATATACGGTGGCGCATATGTAGTTACTTATACGCCTGACCTTTCAAATCTCTCTGTCCTAAAATTTTTCCAAGAAGTGTGTTTGTAATCATATTTTTCTTGGTGATATTTGGTTTGGTGATCTACACACCAATTCAAATCAGAAAGGTGAGATAATGTTTCAGATCTGATAATGAACAGTAACAAGTTCACAGATATGTCAAATTTGAGTATAATAAACAATGTTTAAACCAAAATAATCATCACAATAGAATCGATTTGATGATACGAGATCAATGATAACAATCAATTGGATTATAATGGATTGATTGTCTTTGATTTGAAATGAAAAACATATACGTTTAGATATATTGACTTTTGGATACTTAAACATTTGTAATTAACAAAATTGAAATCAAAATTGTAATCCACTGATATAAACGTTGTTGGTATGATAAGTGTTGAATCCAAGTGATTTGCAGATTTGCATTTTTGATTTTGTTCAAAAGATAGACATATACGTCGTATATGTTTATACATATACGGAGTATATGTTATGCGTTGACCAAAGTTAACATTCAAACATATACGTTAATTGGACTTATACGTGGTTGAGACATATACGCTGATCACAGGACATATACATTATAAATGACTTATCCGTTAATCTGACATATACGCTGATCATACTTATATGTTAACTAGGACATATACGTTAAAGGACTTATACGTTAAAGGACTTATACGTTAGATTAGACTTATACGTTGGATTAGACATATACGTAGATATAGACATATATGTTGGATTTGACTTATACGAACTTATACGTTGATTGAATGTAATGTTAACATGTGTATTTGTTTGTGTTTGCAGATGGGTAAGAAAGGAAAGAATACTGATCCGAAGCACAACATCTGTGCTTATTTGAACGAAGAGGATCCTAAAGCAGCGAAGTTAAAAGTCATTATTCCATTTCTGAGAAGATCCAGAATCTACAAGGCCATTACACATTCAGCAGATCCTTATGAGATCATTGTGACTGAGTTTTAGAAGACTGCCAAAGTTTTTGGAGCTAATATTCAGGCAACAGTTCAAGGGCAGAAGATTGTGGTGAACGAAGCATTGATTAGGAAGGTTTTGGAGTTTGGGGATGCATCGACTGATCCTGTTGATCTGGATGAAAAGATGGTAAAAGGATGCATGCTAAGGGTGGGTTACAGGGATTCTTTGAACATGATAGCTTTGAGGAAGACTGCATTATCAAGGCCATTCAAGTATTTAGTTCATATTGTGGTTCATTGCCTTGGACATCGAAAAGGAGGTTACGAGGAGATCTTAGATTACCAGATTAGCACAATGGCTGCTTTGTGCTTAATCTTAAGTACATTTTCTCTCGAATAATTCTAGACAACATGAAGATGAACTTCGGAGATGAACAGTGGTTACACTACCCGAGGTTTGTACAGATGTTCGTTGAAGAAGTATTTCCAAATGTCAAGAAGGAGGGGCCAAAGATCTTTCTAGATCATGTCACAGGAAATAATCTGGCTAAATTAGCTTCTTATAAGCATGAGAAGGAAAAAGAGGAGGAGATTAAAGAGAAGATAAGGATTGCATCGTTGAAGAAATTCCAAGTGTTGGAGTATCTATTCCCACAAATCAGAAGCCTTCAGATAAACGTTCTTGGGAGGATATGAGAAGGGAATATCGAGAAAGGGTTTTTGGAATGAAAGAGTGAAGTGTGAAGATCGTAGACCTAGCAACATCCAAGGGGGAGTTTGTTAGAGCATAATGTCTATTTCTAGGATCTTAGATGTATTAGATATGATTGTACAGGGCTTAAAATATAAAATGTATGTTTTGTATTGTGTTTAACGCATAAGTCCACAAGCACTACATATGTTATGCGGCGCATAACATATGCGCCGTATAACTTATACGGGCTTAAGGTCTTACTTGTTGTTTCCTATAAATAGGGGACTTATGCGTTATTATACAGACTTTTGGTGCATGTTAGAGTGAGAGAGTAGAGAGAGAAAGTTGCCATAGAGTCATATCTTGTAATCTTTGAAGTTATAAAATATGATGCTTAACGTTTACTTGTTTTGTTCAATCTCATTGGATTCCGCACATTTGAGACACAAGCTGTAACATCTAGAGATCCTAATTGTTGTCTACATCAGCACATCATCATATTTCATGTAGAATGTTAAAATAATTGGTGGTGGTGTACGAACTGTGGAAGTGGGTGGTGGTGGACGATTGGTGGCAGATGATTGGGGTAGACGGTGGTGGTGGACGGTGGGTGGTGGTGATGGACGGTTGTGGTGGGTGGTTGACGGTGGTGATGCTGGTAGTGGACGGTGGTGGTGGCCGACGGTGGGTGGTAGTGGTGGTGATGGATGGTGGTGGCGGACTGTTGGTGCATAAATGTCAGTAGTTCATAGTCTAGTGTCTGTAATCGAGTCTGTAATGTTATTTATGTTTTTGTTTAAGCGAAGTTGTTAACAAGTTCGCCTAGGCGAACTTGTTGAACAAGCGAAGTTATGGACAACTTCGCCTGAACATATCAGGCGAAGTTGTCGTGTATTTATACTAGGTTACGGCTTAGTGTTGAAGTTGTTCATCGAGTTGATCTAAGCTAGTTTGAGTTCATTGTAACGTGAGGACGAGAGTGTGTATCAGTGATTCATATCACGTGAGTTCAGTTATTAATATATAACGTGTTTCGGTTTATTCGTGTGTGTTTGTTTGATTTGCTTTCTACGCTCGTAACGATCTACGCAGGGATTCCGCACCTGAGTAGACCGAGATATCTCGTGTGATCCGTCAAGGGAACCTACAATTGGTATCAGAGCTTTTGCTCGATTTTGTGGTTCGGGAAATTCACGCGGGTATAGAAATCGTCCCGTTTCGACTATTCGCGGGACGTGTTTTCTGTGTTTTTGATCATTCTTACTTCCTACCATCGTGTTCAAGCCTTTACACCGTCAAAAACCTCGTTAAAATCCGATTTACAGATCTGCAAATCTTCCGTGTTCATCAGGCGAAGTTGCCGTCACTGTGCGTATGGTTTCGGCGAAGATATAAGGTTAAGCGAAGTTATCCACAACTTCGCCTACCTTCTCAAGTTCGCCTAACTCAAGCGAAGTTCTCTACAACTTCGCCTACCTCTTAAGTTCGCTTACCTCAAGCGAAGTTAAGAATAAGCGAAGTTAATCAGCAGTGTTATCAGCGAAGTTCTTCATCGAAGTTCTCTACAACTTCGCCTACTTCAAGCGAAGTTATCCGTAACTTCGCCTACAGTACTTTAATATAAAAAAAAAAAAAATTCTTAATTTTTCACGTTTCTTACTTTTCGGGAAAGATGTCGTCGATCAACATCTCTGAGTTAGTGAAGATGGAAGTTGAAGCAAGGTCAGCTACCAAGGCCCCAAGATTGCTGAAGGGAACCGATTTTGTTGCATGGAAGGATCGGTTCATACAATACGTCAAATACCAGGATGCGAAGATGTGGGTATGCATCCAGGATGGTTATATTCCACCAGTTATGGAGTATGAAGGTCGTGATCAAATTAAAAAGTATAGTAAAATGGAAGAAGAAGAGAAAAAGATGTATGAGGCCGAGAGCAAGGCTCATGCTGCTATTACTATGGCTCTTCCTTAAGAGATCCTTCATACGTTTAGAAAGTATACGTCAGCAAGAGAGCTTTGGGAAGCTCTTGAGAACAGATTTGAAGGGAATGTAGGAATCCGTGCTTCAAAGATAAAATTGCTCAAAACCCAGTTCTCAGTCTTCAAGTATTTGAAGAATGAATCCTTAGATGATATTATCACTCGATATTACCATCTGATGACTGAATTGAGCAACTATTCAATTTCCTACCGAGAAGAAGAAATAGTTGAGAAGCTTCTAGATGCTCTCCCACCAAAATGGGAGATGTACACTGTGCTGATGAGGGAAGACAAGGACTTTCCCACATATGATCTTGAAACGGCAGTCAACAAGCTCAGAACCTTTGAGCTTAACATGGTCAGAAAAGAGACACCTATGGATCAGGTTCAAGATCCAGGTATGTATGGAGCTAAAGTCAACACTAGCTCAGGATCGAAGACTGAATCTGCTGCCTACTACACAAAGGGAGAGTCGGGCCCCAACTCATCACATGAGGGAGATGTGTCAGTTAACACAAATGGGGATGTTTGCTATGTAGCAGCTGGATCGAGTGGTTCTCAACCCCAGGTAAGCAAAAGTAGTTGCTCTCCAAGTTCTCCCAGCAACAACTACTCCAAGATGCCTATGAGTGTCAAGTCTGCTGAAGAGCAGTTTGGTCTCTATGCTTCTTTCATTGCTTCCTATGAGAACTACATTCAAGGGAAGATTGTTGATCCAGCTATGTTGGATGAAGATTACGATCAGATTGATGCTGACGATATGGAAGAAATGGATTTACAATGGCAAATGGCCATGATCGTGAGAAGAGTAAAAAGGTTTATGAGAAATACGGGAAGGAAGTTTGTCGGTGGAAAGCCGGGGTTTGACAAGGCGAAGGTGAGATGCTACAATTGTCAGCAAAACGGTCACTTTGCAAAAGAATGCAGGAATGAGCGTGTGGAACGAAGTCAGGGTAGGTCTCCACAGCAAAGTGAGGGTAGAAAAGATTATAGTGCCATGATGTCCAGAGAAGATGGTGAATACAACTGGAACCTGCTTTCTAAAGAAACTTTTGAGCAGGCAAATTTGGCAAAGGTAGAAACTGAAGAAAGTGAGAAGGTTACCGGAGAGGAAAAAGCTCTTATGGCATACGTTAATGACCAGCTCTCCGAGGTATGTTCTAAACTTACATGCTCTAAATGTGAAAACTTGTCTGAGCAATTAGCAACTATAACCATTCAGTATGTTAGGTTGGATGCTGAATTTAAAACCTTAAAAGAAGATCATCATTTTACAAAAGCAAGAGAAAATAGCTATAAAGTCAAAATAAAAGCTTGTGAAAAAGATGTTAAAAGTTTAAAAACAAAACTTGCTGAAAAAATTGAAGTGATTGATTTAAGTTATGAAGTTTTGGAAGAAAAAACCAAACTAATTGCTGATAGAGAAAAACAGATTGCTGATCACCAGGTAAAAGTGGTGGAACTAAATAGAAAACTAGAGCAGTTCAGAAATTCTTCTGCTATTCTTGATCACCTTGTTAGTGATCAGGGTTCCTCTGCTAAGAGAGGAGGAATCGGTTATCATGAGGTTCCACCACCTTATAATCACAATTACACTTTTAACCCTAGTGTTCAGAAATCTGTTGATTTTGAGGTTGCTCAGACAGTACCAGTTAAAGTAACTTGTAAAGAACCAAATGTTAGTGGAGGCGAAACAAGTTCGCCTGTTTCAAGTGTTAAAATTTCTGATCCAAGTCCAGTCTCATCAGATTCGGATAAGTCATCCGAGTCTGGTAAGGCAAAAGAGGAGGTGATATTACCCAATGGTGGAGAGAAAGATAAGACGAATAAAAAGAGTACTCCACTAAACCCGTACGTCCCACCATATGTGAGACGAACGGGCGGTATTAAAGCCTCGACATCTAAAACACCGGTTGATAAAAAAGTTGAGCATAGGTGTTGTTTTAGATGTAATCAATTAGGACATCTTGTTGCAAATTGCCCTCTGAAGCAGCGATTCAGAGGTGTAAGGCCTACTAAAGCTGAGAATAAACCTAATAGTAATTATCATGCTGCTAAAAATGAAAACCACTTAAAATTCAAAAATGTGACTAATTCAGGTTTTCATAGAAACAAATCTCAGTTTTACACTGCAAATAACCAAACCACAAGTTATAATTCTTTCAATTCACAAAGGTTTGGTAGGCCTCACAATCAATCTTCAAGGAGGTTTCCTAATAGGACTTACAGGAATTTTTGAGATACTAACTTTGGAAAGCCAAAGTTTGGGATGTATAGATCCAAGACCAATTGGTCTTGGGTCCCTAAATTCTAATCTT
Source organism: Bidens hawaiensis (assembly GCF_021521415.1). Taxonomy (NCBI): domain Eukaryota; kingdom Viridiplantae; phylum Streptophyta; class Magnoliopsida; order Asterales; family Asteraceae; genus Bidens; species Bidens hawaiensis. Next base: position 581,843 of record NW_027491713.1, read on the forward strand.
TTGCTTTATTGTGCAGGAACAGTTGAACAGGGCTGCCAACAATCTTTGGGTTGTAGTAGATGCTGTTCCCGGCACATGACGGGTAACAAATGCTTGTTACACGATTTGAAACCTGTTCAAGGAGGGAGAGTGAGCTTTGCCGGTGAAAGTGGTGGCAAGATTACTGGAATGGGAACGGTGTCAAACGGAAAGATGACTTTGGAGAAGGTTAACTTTGTAGAAGAATTGAAGCACAATCTGCTGAGTGTGTCGCAGATCTGTGATAAGGAGTACACCGTTCGTTTTACAAAGAATGAGGCGATTGTGTTGAAACCTGGTTTTCAGATACCAGAGGAGTGGATTGTGATGAAGGCTCCACGTGAAAGAAATACATATATTATGGATATGAGATCAACTGAAATGGCCACGGCAGAATCATGCCTTATGACAAAAGCGAGTGAATCAGAGTCCGAATTGTGGCATAGGAGAATGGGGCACATTCATCTTCGGAAGATGAACAACATTGTCAGGAATGGACTTGTGCTGGGCGTTACCTTGAAGAATTTCAATTTTGAAGATAAATGTATAGCGTGCAAGAAGGGAAAGCAGCACAAGAAATCCCATCTCACCAAGAAAGTCAATTCAATTGCCAGTACTCTGGAGTTGCTTCACATGGATCTCTTCGGTCCCGTGAATGCAAAAAGTCTAGGAGGAACTTCTTATTGCTTGGTGATCACTGATGACTACTCACGATATTCGTGGGTGTATTTCCTGAAATCAAAAGACGAAACGGCTCAGATGGTGAAGAATTTGATTACCAAAGTTGAGAACGTTATGGATAAAAGGGTTAAGTTCATCAGGAGTGACAATGGAACGGAGTTCAAGAATTTTGAGATGGAGATCTTCTGCCTTCAGAGAGGGATTGAACACCAATACAGCGCTCCGTATACACCGCAACAGAATGGAGTGGCTGAAAGGAAGAATAGAACATTAATTGAAGGAGCCAGAACTATGCTGGCTGATTCGAAGCTTCCTGTGGTGTTTTGGGCTGAAGCTGTTGCTACAGCCTGTTATGTTCTGAATAGAGTCTTAACTGTTAAAAGACTTGGTAAAACGTGTTATGAGCTTATGCATGGGAGAAAGCCCAACTTGAGTGGTCTTGAACCATTCGGGTCCCCTTGTTCGATTTTGAAGACAAATTCTAAATTTGGTGAAGTAGCCGATGAAGGAATCTTAGTCGGTTATGTTGTTGGGACTCCCAACAGACGTGTCTTCAATACATCGACCAGCAAGGTTGAGGTGGTGTGTAACACCGATATCACAAGTTACCAACCGCCAAAACCAAGCAACGGACCTGCTGAGTTTTTCGACTATGTTAAACTTTTTAAGTCTTTTAACATACCGTATTTGGATATTGCTGAAGAAGAAGAGAGAGTTGCTACGAAGATGATCCTTGATGAGGAAGAAAACCTATTGCAAAGACAGCTGATCGATAAATGTCAACCTTCCTCATCAAATGCTGTCGATACCCCTGCTACCTCGACTGAAGAAGAATTTTTCAATCCATTTCACTCTCAGCATGAAACAACCATTGACGAGCTCTCTTCTAACTTGGAAGACAATTTGCATGTCGGTTCTGTTCCGACCACGAGAATTCATAAAGATCACCCTTTGGAGAATGTGATTGGTGATGTGTCCTCCGGTGTACAAACAAGACGTAGCTTGAATGAGCACACCTGTGTTTACACAAGCATCAAGGAGACAGGGATAATCAACGAATGCTTGTACACCTGCTTTATCAGCCAGATTGAACCGAAGAATTATCAAATGGCTCTCAAGGACAGCTCGTGGGTCGAAGCTATGCAAGAAGAGTTGGCTCAATTCAAGAAAATGGAAGTTTGGACTTTGGTTGAAAAACCGAAGCATGTGCATGCGATAGGCACAAAATGGGTGTTTAAGTGCAAGAGAGATGAGAAAGGGATTATCATAAGAAACAAGGCGAGGCTAGTCGTTAAAGGTTTTAATCAACAAGAGGGGATTGATTATAATGAAGTGTTCGCTCATGTCGCAAGGTTGGAAGCCATTAGATTGTTTTTGGCGTTCGCTGCTTATAAGAAGATGAAGGTATTTCAGTTGGATGTGAAGAGTGCGTTTCTGAATGGGAAAGTTGATGAGGTAGTGTATGTTGAGCAACCTCCGGGTTTTCCTGACCCAGACTTTCCTGATCACGTGTACAAGTTAAGCAAGGCATTGTATGGACTACATCAGGCACCTCGTGCCTGGTATTCAACTTTATCAGATTACTTGCTTGAAAATGGGTTTGAAAGAGGGAAGATAGATAACACGTTGTTCTTCAAGAGAGATGGAAGCGACTTCCTGCTAGTGCAAGTCTACGTGGATGACATCATCTTTGCTGCATCAAGAGTCTCCATGTGTCAAGATTTTGAGGCCGTCATGAAAAAGAGGTTTGAAATGAGTGCTATGGGTGAACTAACTTTCTTTTTAGGATTGCAGGTTGATCAGAAGAAGGATGGGATGTTCATTCATCAGACCAAGTATGTCCATGATGTGCTCAAACGCTTCAAGATGGAGGACAGCACTCCATTCGACACTCCAATCTGCGTCAATCACAAATTGGGTGCTGAGTCAGACGGTGAAGCAGATGTGGACCCAACTCAGTATCGGGCTATTATAGGTTCTTTAATGTACTTAACTGCTTCTAGGCCTGATATAATGTTTGCTGTTTGTCTTTGTGCTCGTTTTCAGGCAAACCCAAAGGAATCTCACATGAAGGGTGTGAAGAGGATCTTGCGGTATCTCAAGGGCAAACCGAAGCTGGGGTTGTGGTACCCGAGAGGAGGAGACTTGGAGCTAGTCGCTTACACAGATTCTGATTATGGAGGGTGCAATCAGAGTCGGAAGTCAACAACTGGAGGATGTCAGTTTCTTGGTGGCAGATTGGTGTCGTGGCAATGCAAGAAACAGACTTCGGTCGCAATTTCAACTTGTGAAGCAGAATACATGGCAGCATCCAACTGCTGCTCCCAGGTTCTTTGGATTCAACAACAGTTGCGCGACTATGGTCTGAATTTCTTACTTACACCTATTTGCATTGATAACACAGCCGCTATCTCAGTAACTAACAATCCCGTGAAGCACAGTAAAACTTAAACATATTGACATACGTCATCATTTTATACGGGATTGTGCTGAGAAGAAACTGATTGTGCTTGAAAAGGTGGATACGCTTGATAATTTCGCTGATCTTTATACTAAAGCGTTTGACAAAACAAGATTTCAAAACCTTATCGAGCTGAATGGGATGATCAATCCCGAGTAACCATGCTTTTCATGTTATATTTAAAAAAAAAAAAAAAAAAAACGTCACTATCGCTAAAAAATATGTCGGTTGCCTCAGTTTGAAGGACTTGTCTTCGGATATGTTTTGGTCCTCATTTTCTACTTGTAGAATTTGAGGATAGCCATTAACCAAAGGACTGAAAGTGACCGGGGCGGTTTATGATGAGTTTTCATTCTTTCGCTTAAAATTAGTCGATCATACTTAGTTAGAAGGACACATACTAGTATGTGGTCGGTCCAGCTGATCCATTGGATCTTCGGGATAGCCGTTTACCTGAAGACTATGTTTTGGTCGGGGCGATTAATGTTAAAATTTTTTTTAAAGGGAAATGAAATTATTTTTCAAGTCTGCTACTTCGTAAGAAGTTCGTTTGCTATGTTTAACAGAAAATTGATCCAACCTTGGAAAATGATTGATACACTGATTCTGTGTGCTTAACTAGTGAAGTTATTAGGCTTAAAAGGCTTTAGGACAGTTATTGTATGTCATGGTAGCTTTTTATGGTGCGTAAAAGTAGATGTGATACAAACTAAAACTACTTGATTTTACGTGGAAACTCCTTAAGAGTTTTGCATGTCTTCATATATATCTTTCCGAATGATAGGCAGAAAAGCGATTACCCAGTCATACACGAGCCCGTAAGTGTTCTGATTCCCGTGAAGATAGCGTTTCAAGAAACTGCAGTGATCCATATTCGGGACTTGCAGTTGTTTACTACTCTAAAGTCTATATGAATGGTTGTTAAAAAAACAAAAAAAAAATTGTGAGTTATTGAAACATTCTATAGCTGAAAATGTCAAGACTTCTCAATCATGGAGTAAGAGAGAGAACGGGAAGCAGATGAAGAGTAAACTTAATCAGACACTATGGGTCGAAGTCAATTCGGGGTGACTTGGGGAAAGCCAAATATGCTTTGAGAATAGATAGGAGGCATCATAATCTCTGAGTTTTTGCCCACTTAATTTTTGAGCTTAATTGAACTTAACTCGTATCACAGAAACGATGAAAACCATCTTAAGTTATTTACCTGCTTACAACCTGTCTCTTTATGTCATAATACAGCTAAACACGGATCTAAGTGACAGTCACGTAATTAGTATGATTCCTGTTCGGATCTTTTCTAAAACGTAGTGGTCCCTATCGAGACTGAAATTTGATCCCTTATACTTTATTTTTTTTTTAAAAAAAAAGTTTCTTGTACTTAGGTAGTTTTATAATTTTGTATCTGGTTACTTGGACTTGATCGTGTCATTTAAATTCTTAAAGGACTTAATTGCAAAATTTTCGAATTATAAGGGTTGATCTTGTAAATATAGGCGATGTTGTTAAACAGGCGAACTTGTGAATAACTTCGCCTAGGCGAAGTTAACCGTAACTTCGCCTGTTTAACTCCGCCCCTATATAAAGAATTCTTAAGGTCAACAGTGTTCATAATTTCTAATCTCAGCGAACTTATTGAATATTTCTCGGCGAACTTATCGTTTGATTATCCGGCGAACTTGTCGTTATTCCGATTACTTGTTCTTTTTCCCAGTTTCCGTTACGTTTCAAGGTTCGTGATGCCATTACATTGAATAATCATTGTTCTTCAGTGATAGAGGCGACGAGTTAAGGACAAAGAAGAGAAATGATAGAGACGATGATCCCAATGCATCGAAAGATGCAGGTGGTGAGTTGCCAAGAACTACTCAAGCTCCTGGGACTTCCACAGCTCAGGGGGAGTCTGCAGGTGCAGTTGGTGGTGATGAGGTGGTGATGGTTGATGATGAAGATGATGTGATTGATGCTTTGAAAGAATTAGATGATGATATGCTAGATGATGATGTGATGTTTGATGACGATGTGCTGCCTATTGAGGAGATTGAGAAGATTGGAGCTCAGATTGTGATTGAAGAAGATGTTGAAGAAGGTGAAATAGTAGAAGAAAATGTTGAACACGAGATCCCAGATATTGAGAAAGCCGATATGGGTAATGAGATGGAAAATGATAAGACTGAATGGGAAGAGCAGCCTAGGTGGAAGGAAGGCTATGCTCAGTGGTTCGTCAAAACGAAGAAACCAGCGGTCCTTACAATGTTTAAGAAGAGTTACAATATTAAAGGCTATGCCGAAGCGAAGAAAGGGATTATTTGCTGGATCTATGATAAGCAGTTGAAGCTCTTTGTGATTAAACGATATGACGGCGTTCAGTACTTTAAAAGAATGTTAAGGTCGTTGAATACACTGCCGGAATGTGAAGTGAAAGACTTAGCCAGATTGGGGTTAATCAATCGAAATGACGATAATATGGCTAGAGTCATTGAGAAAATTGTATGGAGAGAGAGTATAAAAGAAAAGAAGTTTGAGCTGTTGAAACCGCAGAAGGGAAAACTTGTTGAAGACAAGGATAGAGGTTTGAGAGCTGATGGAAAACCTTGGATGGTCATGAAGTATAAACCGATCCGGTGCCTTAAAGAAGTACCGATGAAGCTAATGCCCAAGGATGTGCTTAAAGACCTAAAGTGGTGGTATGTGGATTGTGAGACAGCAGAGGCGGTGATGGAAGACGAGGATGAACAAGAGCTCCTAAGAGTTTACGATCCGATGCATTTGGTAAACTTATGGCAAGCTGATCTGAAGGTGCTTAATGAGAAGAAAATCTTTTATATTCCTGCTTGGAAGGACGAAGCGAGGAAGTATCAAAGAGTTGTGTCAGTTTGTGTTAGAGAAGGAGTGCATGCGTGAAGAGACAAGATTGAAGATTACGAGACAAGTGCTTAAAGATCAAGATATGAAGCTACTGCCAAGGGGGAGTCTGTTGGTGCATAAATGTCAGTAGTTCATAGTCTAGTGTCTGTAATCGAGTCTGTAATGTTATTTATGTTTTTGTTTAAGCGAAGTTGTTAACAAGTTCGCCTAGGCGAACTTGTTGAACAAGCGAAGTTGTCGTGTATTTATACTAGGTTACGGCTTAGTGTTGAAGTTGTTCATCGAGTTGATCTAAGCTGGTTTGAGTTCATTGTAACGTGAGGACGAGAGTCTGTATCAGTGATTCATATCACGTGAGTTCAGTTATTAATATATAACGTGTTTCGGTTTATTCGTGTGTGTTTGTTTGATTTGCTTTCTACGCTCGTAACGATCTACGCAGGGATTCCGCACCTGAGTAGACCAAGATATCTCGTGTGATCCGTCAAGGGAACCTACACGGACAGGGTGGGTGGTGGTGGTGGAGGGTGACGGTGGGTGGTGGCGGGTGGTGGACGGTGGGCGATGGTAGTGGAAGGTGGTTGTGGCTGACGGTGGGTGGCGGTGGTGGGTGGTGGTGGTGATGGACGGTGGTGGTGGCGAACGGTGTGGGTGGTAGTGGTGGACGGTGATGGTGGGTGGTGGTGGTGGTGGGTGGTGGACGATGGGTGGTGGTAGTGGACGGTAGTTGTGGCCGACGATGGGTGGTGGTGGGTGGTGGTGGTGGGTTGTTGTGTTGGCGGACGGTGGGTGGTGGTGGCGCACGGTGGGTGGTGGTGGTGTTGGATATTAGGTATTGATAGGATGTTAAGAAGTGTGAACAAGTTGAATAATAGCTTATTTTTAAGACCATAAAAACATTTTTCAGATCTTTTTCTTTTAAGAGCATGTTTGGGATTGAGTTTGAAAAATGCTTATTGGCTTATTGACTTTTTCAAAAAGCCATTTTGAAAAGCTAGGATTTGGGGCTTTTGGAAAACTGCTTTTTAACCCTTTCAAAAAGCTTAAATAAGATTTTTTTAGTTGCAAAGTCATTTTAATTTATTGGCTTTTTGAAAATACTAATAAGTCAATAAGCATTTTTCAAACTCAATCTCAAACATGCTCTAAAAAAACAAACATTCTTCAGAAGCTTATGTCTGTGCGCCCGCAGACATAAGCCACTTGCAGACTTTTTAAGCAAAAACAAACAGAACCTAAATGAAGGCATGACAACAACTGGGTGGTAGTGTAGTTGAGTAGTGCGTCAGCAAAAAGAGCGATCATAGATCTTGGGTTCGAGCCTCTCCCATGCCATATTTTTATATCCTTTTCTTATTCTTAATTTAATTAAATGTTCATGCATGCACCAGCATTTTTATTTTTAAGCTCAAACTTGAATGATTACTTATGAGTGTACGCTAACCAAATTTTATTACATTATTGGCAATAAATATTGTAATTTGTACCTATTTTCGGGTAAAGACATACTATAATGACTCATAGTTTATAATAAAAAAACTAGTTATGTGATCACCCTTCTATGTATTTATTGGTAACAAGGTGTGTATTATTTTAGTTTTTATTTCACCTATCTCATAGATTTCATTTCAAATAAAAATTTATTAAGTCTTAATTCAATCATTACAAAATCTATAGAGTTTTATTTAATTGGATAATGAGCCAACCAAAATTGATGTTTCGAATTTTAGTCATTGTGGTTTACTCTTAGTGATCTTATCATCCTTGGGCATTGAGATATTAGTAAAATTTCCAGAGGTCTCCTATCTTGTTTCTCTTTTCATATATATATATAAGTGATTTATAACAAACACCTTGTTTCTCTTTTCATATATATATATATATATATATATATATATATATAAGTGATTTATAACAAACACCCTATATCTCCTTAGAATTATTTACATATGTTTCATTCATACACTCATTTTTAGTCACTTTGTAGAAGACTAGAAGGTCCATCCAATTCATGTCTTATACAAAGCATATATTTTACCAAATATTATCATTCTAGGGCTTCGATGAAGATTGCCTCATTACAATCAACGACGCACCTCTTTTATAAACAACTAATTGGATTTTATCATTTTGCGATAACTTCGATTTTGATCCCTATGGTTTCTTTAAAAAGAATTATCAATTTTGGTCAAATAATTTATTTTAGGCTTTTATGGTACAATACTTTCACTTGACTATCAATTTTATCATCATGCGGTACAATACTTATGCGGCGTTTATCTTCAATTATCTGGTTTGTGTTCATCAACATTTACGATTAAGTTCTTATCATTATTGAACCGGTTGGCATTAATCATTGATAGATGCTTAGTTTTGTATTAATGAACTTGTAATTAGATAGACCGTGTTCAGTTGTGTCAATTCTTCGGATTAAGTTCTGTGAATCATCATAACCAAACTATTGTGTCTAGTAATCATTTATCTATTCTAATAAACGAATCATGTCTATGTGATTTCCCAATTGTTATAAATTATCGTTAATCAGTTTATTGCATTACCTGAACCTGAAGTGTGTCACTATTTTCTCTAACTGTTTTACAAACAAATCAATATTCAAACTGCTTGACATTGTTTGTCTACCCTAGTATAATTAATTAAAAAACATTAAACTTGATTAGCACTTTCAACTGATTCCCTGTGGATTCGACACCTTACTTTCCCTAGCTAGTGGTATTTTATAAATATTTTTGATTGGCCTTTCGACATCGATCAGGTTTGTCAATCCGATCCACAAAGACAAAGTGTACTTACTTGATAAAGCCCTTTGCGGTCTCCATCAGGCCCCGAGAGCCTGGTATGAGACGCTGTCCCAACATCTTTTGGACAACGGGTTTATCAGAGGAACCGTCGACTGTACACTCTTTACTAAATTTGTTTATGGAAATCTACTGATCACAATGTTGTAAAACTCGCTAGGCGGTCCCTAGGCGACTGACCCCCTTGGAGGGAGTACTCGGATTACTCAGGGAGTACTCGGCTTGTACTCGGACAAGATAAAAATAACATAAAATAATTATTGGATATTATATATATGTTAATACAAGCATAATTCACGTTGAAATAAACATAATTCATATGAAAAAAAAAACATAATTCAAAAAATTCATGTTTTGTTGTTATTTTTAGCATTTTACTAAAAAAAAAAAAAATTGGTGGCTGAGTTGACCTTGGAGGCCGAGTAATCCCGAGTACTCTGACTTTAGACCGAGTTGGACCTTCGCGAGTAATGGTGGCCGAGTTGGGAAAAAGCGGCAAGTTTGATGTCCGAGGACCTTGGAATCGCCGATTCCAAGGCCTTGAATCTGACTTTTACAACACTGTCTGATCCTATAGATACATGTTGATGATATCATTTTTGGGTCGACAAACGATGATCTGTGCAAGCAGTTTGAAGAAGTCATGAAAAAGAAGTTTGAAATGAGTGCAATGGGGGAGATGAAATTTTTCCTTGGACTTCAAGTAGAACGGATGTTAGATGGTATCTTCATCCATCAGACCAAGTATGTCAATGACGTATTGACGAAGTTCAACATGTCTGATGCATCGGCAATCAGTACTCCTCTACCATTGAATCATAGTATCGGTCCTGATCCCAACGGGGAGAAGGTTGATCAAACATTATACCGATCTATGATAGGCTCATTGATGTATCTTACTGCTTCTTGGCCAGACATCATATGCTACCTGTTTGTGCGCCCGATATCAGTTGAATCCAAAGGTTTCACATCTCATGATCGTCAAAAAATTCTCTGCTATCTCAAGGGATGTCCGAGTGTCGGTCTCTGGTATCCAAAAGACGATGAGTTTGTGTTAAGGGCTTATTCTGATTCAACTTATAAAAGCTTTAAGCTAAATGCCAAATCTACAACGGCAGGGTGTCTGTTCTTCGGCATGCGACTTGTCACCTGCAATGCAAGAAACAAACCACTGTTTCATTGTCTACATGTGAAGTTGAGTATGTTGCTGCTTCCAGTTGCTGCTCTCAGGTTCTTTGGATACAACAACTGATGCGGGACTACGGTTTGAATTTTCTTACTACCCTTATCTTCGTAGATAATAATGCAACTATTTCCATAACTAAGAATCCGGTAAATCACTCTATAACTAAGCATATTGAGATACGGTATCACTTCATTCGTGATTGCTACGAAAAGAAGTCGGTTACCGTAGATAAAATTCACACTGATGAACAAAAAGCAGATCTTTTAACCAAAGCTTTTGATAAGTCACGATTTCAATACTTATTAAAACTTAATGGTTTAAAAGTTTTGGGTGGTGTTGATAAGAGGGTTACCGAGATTACAGGTGTTTTGGATACCTTGTGAACCCAAACATCAGAGTTAAATTTTCTTTTGTAAATAATTTTTTATATAGTTTTTGATTTTAAGGGGAGAAAATTTTTAGAAAAACCAAAAACATTGAAAAATTTGAAAAAGCCAAAAACATTAAAAAATGTTGCTCATCAGAAAATGAGTTTTTGAAGCAAAAAGGAAAGATGATAGTGCATTGATCATCTGGTCCCAAATCCAGTAAAAAGTAGGTATAAAAGGCTGTGTGCTTAATTGTATTAGTGCATTGGTAGGCTTTAAAACAAACAAGTAAAGAATAGTAAGTGTTATAAACTTAAAATTGCCAAATTGATGGGGTGTTAGATTCTAACAAAAGTCTTGATAATGATGGCAGAAATGTAATAGCTGGTTATACTCAAGCCTTTTAATCAGAATGATTGTTTAAAATTTGTTAAAACATAGCTATCAGTAAGTGGTTAACGCTTTAATGATGTATGGTTTTATGGCCTCAAATCTTGTATTGATGGGATGCTTTAAGGTTTCTAGATCCATTGTGTCTTTATGCGGATTATCATCCGGGTATTCATTTCGATGAATATTTAAACAAGCTTTAGAAAGCAAACCCGTAGACTAAGCTGCTTTATAAGTCATTAAACTTGATCGCACAAGTACTTATGTACTAAATTCATTACTGACTTGATCAAAATCCGCTGTTAGACATACTTTGTCCCCTTGCTCGTGTCTTATTACCATTAAGAAACGGACCACAAGAGACACAATGTATGCAAGCCTACAAATGAAATCGTGCATACTCATCGATGGGAAAGGTCCTCAGGTAATGATGTTCGGTTTATTTGTTCATATTTATTTGGGTTAACGTATTTGTTTTACTCGTTTATTTTAGGAACTTTGATACTTCATACATGTTTATTGTGTTTCAGGTCACAGCTACTTAACGCGCTTAATTTGGACCTGTATGAGCATGGAATGAAGACCCGGGATGTCCAGCAAGCTTACCGAGGCAATTAAACGAAGTTGCTAAGAAAAGAGGCCCATCGCGTAGCGTGATGGGTGTTGAAGGTGGGGCATCGCGCTACGCGATGCCCTATAATTTAGACTGCGTTGACTTTTGGTCCATCGCGTAGCGCGATGGACCAGGAGAAGAGGCCATCGCGCTACGCGATGGTCCCCCAGAATCGTGAAAGTTAGGGTTTTATTATATAACACATTTGGACGACCCTAGACGCATTTCTACACCTTCGAGGCGATTTCCAGAGCAGAAGAGCAAGTCCCGATCATCCCCAATCATCTCTATGTATCCTACATGGCCTACCAGATCATAACCGAGGCACGAGAGATGCCGATGCGCGGCTAGTTTCTTCGAGTCATACCCGGGATGTAGAGTATTGTATCTTTCAGTTTTTCTCATGTATTTAGAACGAATTGATTGTAATGATCTTTGATTAATCTATGAGTATTGATGTCTAGTATTATTGTGCACTCAGTCAGTTTAGGTTTATTTCGATCAGAACGATTATTGTGCCAGTTGCTATGATAATTGCTTATAGGATTGTTTTGACTAGTTGAATGTGATGAAGCATACGCTTTCCCTTAGTTGAGTCACACTGGCAGGGACTGTTTGATAACCAGTGCCGTGTGTAAGTAAGCGTTGATGCCTAAGGTTTATCTAGTTAGTCAATCGGTATTGATCAGTGATTGTTAATCTGTTAAGTTGCATGAGTTTGCTGTTAGGTTAATTACTTGGATTCTCGGGTGTGATTTGTCTTTGTTAATTGATTGAATACGTGATTACTTGGTTGCTTGTTATAACATATAAACCGTTTGCTAGTGTGATCAACACTTTAATTGAATTACTTCATAAGTTTAGGAATTGATTTCACTTCACACTGACCACATACTCCTGGTGGATACGATACCTGACTTACCCTAGCTGCTTAGGTTAATTAGGTTTTTTCATGACTCAAACGACGATCATCAGGTATTGCTTGATAGCGGGGGTATGTCTTGTAGTGGGGAATATTGCTAATAAGCTTAAAATGAAAGTGTTTTTATCTTCTGATTTCAAGGTTTAAGTCAAGTTGGGGTGACTTTGTAAACATCAAATTACGCTTGAATCAAGATTAGAACTGATAAATCCTGATATCTTGTGCCTAATTGAACTAATTAAATGTATCACAGAAATTCCTGAATCATTTGTTTAAAAGGTTTAGGCGGACAACAATACCAATGATTGACTTAACACCATAATAAACGCTGAAAATAAAACTGTGATGGAAGGGCAATTTGGCCAATATGATTCCCTGCTCAAACTCACAAAAATATGTGAATTCTGTAGTTGTAAAATTTCAAGTTTCATTTGTTTCTTTTAAAAAATCAAAAAGATTTTCTTTCTGATTTAGTTTTCGACTCTTGATGTGCGGGTGAACTATCTCTTTGAGGTTTTTCATTGGACAATAAATTTTGTCGTGTTTATCAAATCAAACAGATCAAAATTACTCAAGGTCATTAAGTTGGACTTGGTGCAATATAGTGTTTTCAAACTGAGTTTATCTAAGTTATTCTTATAATGTACAAGGACATTAATTTGTACTTGGAACATTACATTGGTGTGAGCAGGACATGAAAACAAAGAACATACTTATGCAACGTATAAGTAGCGAGACTTATACGCCACATAAGTTCAAGGGTATAGATATGAGAGTTATACGCCGCATATGTGCATACTTATACGTCTGGCTATTCAAATTCTCTCTGCCTTGATTCTTTTTTCACATATCTTGCCGGTATTTTGATTGTGGATTATTTGCTTTGGTGATTTACACACCAAATTAGATCTTGAAGGTGAGATGTTTCAGATCTGATGATGAACAGTACTCGTGGTTACGTATATGTCAAATGTGACAAGAATAATCCAGTTTTAATGCAAATCATAAGTGTTTAATATTTAGATTGATATTATGAATGTTGGTATAACACTTAATTGGATTACAATGGATTGATTGTGTTAGATATGAAATGATAAAACTTATACGTTCTAATCTACTGAGTTTTGATCAGTTAAACGTTGATATGTCATAAAATTGATCTATAATATAGACTATACAGACATAAATGATGCTTGTATGATGCTTGTCGAATCTTAATTTTGTATAGATTTGCAGTTTTGATTCTGGTCAAAACACAAACATATACGCTGTATATGTTATGCGTTGACCAAAGTCAAACATTCAAACATATATGTTAATCTGACTTATACGTAGCTATGGAGTTATACGTAGATATGGACTTATGCGTAGATATGGGCTTATACGTAGATATAGGCTTATACGTAGATATGGACTTATACGCTGAGTGTATAAGATATGATTGCTAGGGTCTTATATGTATTAGATATGATTGTATAGGGCTTAAAATGTCAAATGTATAAAGTGTTGTCAATGCATAAGTCAAGTACGACATAAGTTATGCGGCGTATAACTTATACGCCGTATATCTTATACGGGCTTGATGCTTTACATGTTGTTTCCTATAAATTGGGGACTTATGCGTTGACATGTAGACTTTTGGTGGATGTTAGAGTGAGAGAGTAGAGAGAGAAAGTTGTTGTAAAGTCATATCTTGTAATCCTTTAAGTTATCAATGAATATGTGTTTAATGTTTACTTGTTTTTGTTCATTCTCAATGGATTCCGCACATTGAGATATAGGCTGTAACATCTAGAGATCCTGACTGTCATCTACATCATCATTCCAAGTCTTTTCAAAAACCGTGGTTTGTTTCTTGCATTGCCAGGTTACAAGACGCTTGCCGAAGAACTGACACCCTGCCGTTGTAGATTTGGCATTAACCTTACAGCTTCCATAATTTGAATCAGAATATGCTCTCAACACAAACTCATCGTCTTTTGGATACGAAAGATCGATCCCTGGACAACCCTTGAGATAGCGTAGAATTCTTTTGACGATCATGAGATGTGAAACCTTTAGATTCGATTGATATCGGGCGCACAAACAAGTAGCATACATGATGTCTGGCCGAGAAGCAGTAAGATACATCAATAAGCCTATCATAGATCGGTATAACGCTTGATCAACCTTCTCCCCGCTGGGATCAGGACTGATACTATGATTCAATGGAAGAGGAGTACTGATTGCCGATGCATTAGTCATGTTGAACTTCTCCAATACGTCATTGACATACTTGGTCTGATGGATGAAGATACCATCTGAATTATGACATCTGTTCTACTTGAAGTCCAAGAAAGAATTTCATCTCCCCCATCACACTCATCTCAAACTTCTTTTTCATTACTTCTTCAAACTGCTTGCACAGAACATCATTTGTCGACCCAAAAATGATATCATCGACGTATATCTGCACGATCAGTAGATGCCCATCAACAAATTTGGTGAAGAGTGTACAGTCGACGGTTCCTCTGATAAACTCGTCGTCCAAAAGATGTTGGGACAACGTCTCATACCAGGCTCTCGGGGCCTGATGGAGACCGTAGAGGGCTTTATCAAGGAGGTACACTTTGTCCTTGTGGATCGGATCGGCAAACCCCGTTGGCTGTCCCATGTAGACTTTTTCACTAATCTTCCCGTTAAGAAATGCTGACTTTACATCCAACTGATAAACTTTGAAACCTTTCCAAGAAGCAAATGCCAGAAAGATCCGAATAGCTTCTAGCCTTACAACTGGTGCATAAACCTCGTTGTAGTCGATACCTTCCCTCTGGATAAAACCCAAAACAAGTCTTGCTTTGTTTCTGACAATGATTCCATTCTTATCCCGTTTACACTTGAACACCCATTTGTTGTTAATCTGCTTCTTATCCTCAGGCAAATCAACTAATTTCCAAACCCCGAGCTTCTCAAATTGCAAAAGTTCCTTTTGCATCGCATTGACCCAGATCTCCTCGGTCAGAGCTTCTTTGTTTTTGGGTTCGATCTATGAAATAAAACATTTGAATGAGAATTGATTTTGTAAAGGAGATACCTTTGAGTAGAAACACTAGAGATTTTGATCGATTTGACGTCTCGTTTGAACTCCAGCATTCAAATCTCCTATGATGTTATCCTCAGGATGGTAGGATAAAGTTCTTGGCACCACTTCTGTAGGTGCTGACACTTCAGATTGGAGATTGTTTGCATTCTCTTCAGTAGCTATGATGGTTGGAGAGATAGCTTCGATAATCTCCTCATCTGATTCACCATCGTCATAAAAAACATGAGTAGTCTCTGGCATGTCATCTGATTGAACATGATCTGGTACAATTTGAGGAACTGACACAGGAACTTCAGGTGTTGGTACATATTCTTCTGACAACTGTTGATTGTATAACATCGTCAAAGTCTCATCAGAAAGAACCTCTTCAGGAAGCTTGAAACTCTCCCAAAGACTTTCGTAATCAAACAGCCTAGAATTCCCTGGTCGTTGAATGGTAGGAGTATTTCTTTGACAATCAACATTTTGGACTTGAACAATCTTGTGGAGGCTAGGAATGTATACACGTCTTAGTGGACTAGCATACCCCACAAAGAATCCTTCAACAGATTTAGGACCAAATTTGCCACTCGGTTCAAGAACAATACACGTTGATCCAAATGGTTCAAGCCACTTCAAATTAAGTTTTCGATGATTTAATAGCTCGAAACACCTCTTGCCGAATTTCTTGATTGTAATCACCCGGTTCAGTGTAAAACATGCTGCCTCTACTGCTTCTGACCAAAAATTCACAGTTATTTTGAATCTGAAAGCCTAGTTCGAGCCATTTCAATCAAGGTTCGATTCTTTCGTTCAGCAACCCCATTTTGTTGTGGAGTGTACGGTGCACTGAATTCATGAAGAATCCCCCGATTATTACAGTACTCAAGCATTTTGTTGTTCTTGAATTCCGTCCCATTGTCACTTCTTATTCGCCGAATAGGTTGATTGTACAAATTCCCCAGCTTCTTGAATTAAGATCATTAGGGAATCCTATGTCTCATCCGTTGATTCCAAGAATATTACCTACGAAAATCTCGAATAATCATCAGTAACCATAAGACAATAGAGTTCTCCTGTGATACTTTTGACGTTCACTGGACCGAATAGATCCATATGGAGACGTTCGAACAGTAAGTTGATGGAGTTGACTATTTTTTTTGGATGTGGTTTCTTTGTCTGTTTTCCCTTTTTACAATCCAAACACTCTTCATGTAACTGAAAATTTCTCGCATTCACTCCTTCCACCAATTTCTTATGAATCAGATGATTCATCTTCCTCACACTGATATGTCCCATTCTTTGATGCCATAAAAATGACTCTCGTTTTGATGCTCTAGAAATGAAACATTGAGCAGATCCTGACGCTGTTGATGCAGTACTCATATTCATGACATAAAGATCATTTTCTCAAGGAGCACGCATAAGAAGCCACTATTAAGGAATTTTGATACTCAGTTTCAAAATCAAACACTCTCGGTTAGTGAAATGTGTAGAGAAATTTTTATCACAAATTTGTGATATGCTCAGCAAATTATTCTCCAATTCTGAAATGTAGTTGACATTCTCAAAAGTAACTTTTCCATTCTTCAAAGTGCGTTCCCCAACTATTTGTCCTCCTTTGTTTCCCGCAAAACCGACATACCCTCCTCTTTTTGATTTGACATCATTCAGCAAGTAGAGAGTACCCGTCATGTGCCTAGAGGCTCCATTATCCATTATCTCATGAGAATCGTGAGATCTTGGAAGCCCCTGCACATACAGTAAACAGTATTAGTGAAACAAGGAAACCCAAGCCTTCTTGGTCTTGGGTTGTTTGAAGTTTTTAAACAACAACCTTTTATCATCAAAATCTAATTCACAAGATAATAAATCTTCACTGGTTACTTGTGTCTCAGATTCAGTTTTACTTTTCTCAACAACCTCTGGTGGTTTAATAACAGTTTTTGCCACGCAGTTTTGACCTACAGCTTGCCTTCTGTTGTAAAATGATGTTTGACTTGTCTTTGAAACTTTTGATTTAGAAAAATCAGTTTTAACAACTTTTTCAACATCAATTTAACAGACTCATCACGTTTTAAGATTTT
This sequence comes from Bidens hawaiensis, assembly GCF_021521415.1. Taxonomy (NCBI): domain Eukaryota; kingdom Viridiplantae; phylum Streptophyta; class Magnoliopsida; order Asterales; family Asteraceae; genus Bidens; species Bidens hawaiensis. Next base: position 599,314 of record NW_027491713.1, read on the forward strand.
TACAGATTCAGGAATACTTATATGTTTCTTCTCAACCACATAACCTAGGCTTGGTTTCTTAGTGAATAGTTTTTGACATGGAGCATGATCATTCTTAAAACGATTGGGACATGCATAGAAAACATGCCCAATTTCATTACAATTAAAGCAACGTCTCCAGTCAACGAACTTGTTAACCTGAGATGTTATTTCAGATTGCTCACACTCGGCCTTTTGTTGATAAAACTCTCTGTTTGTTGGATTTATAAAAACAGCTTCCTTTTCAGATTTAAAGGTCTTACCATGCACAAAGACAATAGGATTTGGTTTAACACGATGAGATTGCTTGTGATAAAAGCTTGTCTTAGCAAATCTATTCGTGTTAACCTGATTTTTAGAACCCAGATTATTAACATTTTCAAAACTTTTAATTTCAACATTTTCTTCAGTCAACAGTGATTCTGCAACTTTGATTCTGGTTGTCATGTCACAACCAGAACTATCATTTTCAGACTTTTCAGATTCAACACAATTATCATTCCCAGACTCAGTGGTATCATGCAATGGAGTTTCAATTTCCACATTTAGTGCCTTTTTCAAACCCTTAGGTTTGTTTGGAATATAAGCATTCCACATTGGTGGAGGCACGTCATGATAATCCACGCTTGATGTTATGTTCTCATTCACATCATCCTTGGCTTTTGGCAT